>NC_088649.1:7595502-7674284 GCF_964019385.1 Sycon ciliatum | reverse complement strand
AAGGAACATTGAAAATATGAGATGATTGGTGAGGTGACTGCAGCCTCAGTAGTAAGTGCGGGGCAGGTTCTGGTGCACTTTTTGACCTTTGACCTTTGGGCCAAATAAGGCACACTGTGTCGGTCGTGCTTGGTCTGGCCCCGCCCCGGGACCCCCCCAGAGTTTGACCTTTGACCCCTGGCATGCCATAAATGTGCCATAAAGGTTCTTTTCCGTGGCGAACGTGCACTTGTGCACGTTCGGTGCATTCGCACCGGGGAGTAGTAAAATACGTACTATTCCCTGATTCGCACATCATAGATGTGCATTGCATGCAGCGAATGACATATTGCGCATGCGCGCATACGCACGCGGAGCATGTGACCTTCAGTGGCCCTGCGGAAAAGACGCAGTGCAACACAAGGTGTACTAGTACATGTGTCATTATACTACTCCCTGATTCGCACTTCGTAGATGTGCAGCAAACAAGTACACGTGCCATGCACTCGTTTTATTCGCACATCGTAGATGTGCACTGATTGACAAGTTGCCCTGCAGAGCATGCCTAATCGGCTTTTCGATCGGTTATGAGAATGTTCAAATTCGGCCATATTATGAGCCCCAAGATCAGAATTCGGCTCAACATAGTACTTGAAGTCACCGTTCCCATTACGTCATGTACATTTACATACACCCTGTAGAAGCACTGAAGCATCGGTTTTTGGCGAATTCAACATGCGAATTTTTGAACATTCGGCGAAAAGATGGGTAATTTCTTCAAAACCACTGTTTTCGGCGAATTTTTCGCCCGGCCGATTAGGGAAATGCCTACTGTCCATACAGGTACATTAGATGCATATTTCTATTTTGATCGGAATTCAGTTAGAATCAACCGGCTACGCCCGGAGTATCATGCATCAAAACAATTATTGAAGGGGTGTCACAGTGAAGCAGTGTTGCTACGCACCACAAATCCCCTCTGCCCTGTACCGAATTTATACTGGAGAATCCAGAGTGGCCAGCAAAGAGTCACAACCCGCGGGTATCCAGTCACACTAAGGCATGTCCACCATTCCCCACATATTCACTGTTACAAAACACAATACTGTTTACTATAATACACTTTTATTTAAATTGACTTGGATGAGTCTGTAGAAGAGAACACAATGCACGCACACGCACGCATGCGCGGACACACACACGCACACACGCACACACACATCTAGGTTATAGTGCTATACACGTATCTAGGGTTTAGGAAGCACGAGAATATGTCGAAGCACCCACGCATACCCCTTCATGCAGTGTACTTCAGTAGCCCAACACATTACGACTGCTCAGGACCATCACAAAACACATTACGGCCGCTCAGGACCATCACAAAACACTACACACTGTTACTACACTGCATACACAGTTACTACACTACGCCTGTTACAAGTACTTACAAATAATTTTGAAAACAAATGGCACATCCCGAAGACGGCAGCTAGCTCCAGACCTTCATACATACATCATCATCATCTGTAAAACCAAGCATGAGCGCACACAAACACTATTAGTGTCACGAATACGGAAGCAGGGTAAGACAAGAGGATACGAAACAAGTAAGTACCGCTATAACGAGGGGGATAAGTATACATGTAGACAGAGCAGTGCTTACTTACAGGGTCCGGATACGCTCCATGGCGTCCCGGTAGTCGGACTGCAACAGCAGCCCGACTTGACGGCCCTCCCAGTAACGGGTTCGATGGGCCGCACCCGCCAGGTGTGCGGCCACGGCCTGGCCTCCCACCAGCCTTTCTCCACTGTAAAAACGAAAGAAACCGCAGAAAGCACAGTGTCATAGAGCTCTTTTGTTGGGGGAGAGAGCTAGGAGCACTGCACACTTACCATTTGTCACAATATATTATAAGAAAGAGGCGGCGCTTGACGCACCGCCTCAGGTGCTGAAACAGGGGTATAACTCCTGTCAGTTCCACACCGCAGTGACATGTGAAAGCCATACTGTAAATGTAATGATACTGAAGTGAAGGTGTGAACCGCAAAGCAAGGCCTTTACCTTCTTCCTGTCGAATTCGCTCTCCAGCTGCATAACGACATCATCCGCTAAAATCCAATCATACCAAGTAATGCAAAGGTCATCAGTTGACCTTTTGGACTTTTCAACTCTTATCCAAAACCACCAAGAGGAAAAAAACCCAGGATAATAATAATAATCTTTATTTCAGGATTACCCAAAGGCTAACGCCTATCTGGGGATGAAGAAGACGTCAGTTGTAGAAGCGTTTGTGGAGGAGTTGTTACATTATTCTCAGTAAATAGATATGGCTGATACATTCGGTGTAGACGTGGACGACCGGTCGTGGTCTCTCACCACGGGTCCTTTACTAATAGAAAGGCGGACGTCAATAAGAACTGTTGTGGACTTGGCAGATCAAAAACGCGCAGCAAGAAATTTGGCACGTCGATGGTAGACTCCATCGGGAGGACGGACCAGCTCTTGTTGATAGTAGGGGAGTGTCCGCCTGGTGCTATGGAGGTCGCCTTCATCGCGTTAATGAACCTGCTTGGATAGGACGGGGTAGCATCGAGTACTACCTCAACGGCGTCTAGAGCCGGCGGTCCTGCAGTCAGTTATTGTGACGCCACATACTGTATTCTACGGTGGTATCACCACGGAATGCTCCACAGGGAGAATGCGCCAGCGGTGATACGCAGGGAAGGTAACAATCGTGTACGGGAGTGGTACCGATACAACCTTCGGCATAGGGAAGATGGACCTGCTTTCATCTCTCAGGAGGAGGAGGGTATCTATCAGTGGTACCTCAACGGGGTGTATTACGGTGACCACCACCAAGACCAGGCAATACACCCCATGGAGCTGCAGTACACCAATGTAGTACCTACTAAGGTAGACTCGTCAGCAATAAGTCATGAGTCCATTTGTGTGATTTGTCAGGATACCCTGGACCGTCCTCTATCCAAGTTGGAGTGCGGTCATGAATTTCACTTCCACTGTATGAAGCAGTGGATCAGTTCTACCCCCAGCCCTACTTGCCTAACCTGCCGCTACTCCATGACTGCTGAGGACTTGGTTGAGTTCTTGTAGTAATACATGACACAGCTGCATGTAGGCGACTACGAATGACCAGTCATGTGCTACAGCTGGACACGGACACGCCACCCTAAGTAGCCATGAGCGGCTATTTGGACAAGGACAACAAAGCACCTCGTGGGCGGCCAAGGTTGACACTAGCCACAAGTCTGGTCGCTCAGTTGAATAAGCTGGGTGTGCCCATGAAGACCATGGAAGACCTTTCCAGGTGCCGACAACATGCAGAGGACAAGACAGACTGGAAGAAACTGTGCAGCTCGACACTCGAGGACAAATCAGTATCAGCATCTACTACACCTTGCTGATGATGCTCACAAGACAGAAGTGGGAAAAACACTGAATTTCTTTATTTAGTGCTCAACTACGCGAAATGTGTTATTATTATTATACATGTTCAACTGTACTCCGTCTGGCTGACTGCCATTCTCTACCACACATTACCGGACACTGTTGTGGTTGTCGTCGTTATCGTCGTCGTTGTTGATGTTGTAGTCGGTTGTTGTCGTCGTTATCGTCGTCGTTGTTGATGTTGTTATTGGTTGTTGCTGTCGGTTGTTGCCGGTTGTTGTTGGTTGTTGTTGGTTGTTGTTGGTTGTTGTTGATGTTGTTGTCGGTTGTTGTCGTCGTTATCGTCGTTGTTGTTGATGCTGTTATTGGTTGTTGCTGTCGGTTGTTGGTTGTTATTGTTGATTGTTGTCGGTTGTTGTTGGCTGTTGGATGTTGTTGTCGGATGTTGTTGGTTGTTGCTGGTTCTTGTTGGTTGTTGTTGGTTCTTGTTGGGCGTTGTTGGTTGTTGTCGGTTGTTGTCAGGTGTTGTTGGTTGTTGTTGGTTGTTGTTGTCGGTTGTTGTCGGTTGTTGGGTGTTGTTGTCGGTTGTTGGGTGTTGTTGTCGGTTGTTGGGTGTTGTTGTTGGTTGGTGTTGGTTGGTGTTGGTTGTTGTTGGTTGTTGTCGGTTGTTGTCCGTTGTTGTTGGTTGTTGTTGGTTGTTGTTGGCTGTTGTTGGTTGTTGTTGTTTGTTGTTGTCGGTTGTTGGTTGTTGTTGTTTGTTGTTGTTGGTTGTAGTTGGTTGTTGTCAGTTGTAGTTGGTTGTTGGATGTTGTTGTTGGTTGTTGTCGGTTGTTGTCAGTTGTTGTTGGTTTTTGTTGGTTGTTGTTGGCTGTTGTTGGTTGTTGTTGGTTGTTGTTGGTTGTTGTTGTTTGTTGTTGTCGGTTGTTGGTTGTTGTTGTTTGTTGTTGTTGGTTGTAGTTGGTTGTTGTCAGTTGTTGTTGGTTGTTGGATGTATCTGTCGGTTGTTGTCGGTTGTTGTCGGTTGTTGTCGGTTGTTGTTGGTTGTTGTTGGCTGTTGTTGGTTGTTTTTGGTTGTTGGATGTTGTTGTCGGTTGTTGTCGGTTGTTGTTGGTTGTTGTTGGTTGTTGTTGGCTGTTGTTGGTTGTTGTTGGTTGTTGTTGGTTGTTGTTGTTTGTTGTTGGCGGTTGTTGGTTGTTGTTGTTGTTTGTTGTTGTTGTTGGTTGTAGTTGGTTGTTGTCAGTTGTTGTTGGTTGTTGGATGTTGTTGTCGGTTGTTGTCGGTTGTTGTCGGTTGTTGTCGGTTGTTGTTGGTTGTTGTTGGCTGTTGTTGGCTGTTTTTGGTTGTTGTTGGTTGTGGTCGGTTGTTGTCGGTTGTTGTGTTTTAATGGTTATTTTGTTCATTACCCAGGAGGATGTTGCTATGATCCAGTACCATTTTTTCGCATATATGAGACATGTTTGTGTAACGTTAGTGTGACGTGGGGTCTGCTGATTGGATGTGAGGTGGTGAGAGTATGCTGATTGGCCGATAACAATTAGTGGAAGGGATAAAGTAATGCGCTGCTTGTGCAGCGTAACCAAACACATGGTCTGTGGGAAACACCCTAGTAAAATAAATAAAAATAATAATAACATGAATTGCCACCGGCACTTGAGAGACTCGAGCCCCGCCACCTTGTTCAAATCGGACTTGGTAGCTTCATACTGGAACTTAATCTTCTTCTTTTTGAGGTATGACCGTACAAAACGCGCTTGGATTTTTTCATTTTTTTTATTTTTTTTATTTTTTTTTATTTTTTATTTTTTTTCATTGCAACTTTTTTTAGCAGATAGCAACTTTTTTAGCAGACTCGTGAAACAACGGTGAATCTGGAACGAATAAATGGTCCATGTCAAAGGCATGACGAGTCTCGAAGTCTTCACATTCACGATGGAACCTTGTCATGATTGACGCATTCCTTGATGGTGCGCACATGAAATCACCCTGGCTCATCTTTTCCAACTCCATTCTTTTCACATCCTGCAACCCATACCCTACTAGTATCAGTGGGGATGCTAGAATCAGAAGAGGCAAGGCAGCACTCTTCCGTGGGTGTATTACTCGACACAACACCACCCATACTTGTTTTCTAGAAGTTTTGACTATAATGATATATTGCAGCAGGAAGTAGTATACAGTCAAATAGGATAGGATAAGAATGAATGATCAACTGTCTGATAAAGAATGCAGTTCATTAAAGACTTATTGGAAGGTCTCTACCAGCTGATCGTCATGTTGGACGGCGACACTGCATAATGATATGAAGCTCTCAGTTAGCTGTTTCAGTTCCGTGGTAGAAAGTGTCATGTGTGCGTCCAGAGAACGATGAAAACATCTGGGGTCCACGTTGATGCAGACGATTGGAGCAACAGCAAGACGTACCTTCAACGCTTGCTCGTCAATGTCGAGGGAGACTGCCCCGGGGTAGATGAAAACATCTTGTTCCACATCCAGTTCGAACCAGCTGGTCGGGACTAGCTTGCTTTCACCGTTGATGTACACCCGACATTGACCGTAGGACGAACGTGATGGGTAGAAGTTGGTCTTGATCTTCTCCACACGTCCTCTTCGGAGAGTGTCACGGAGCGATGGACAAGTCTTGATCAAGTTCGTAATGATGAACTCAGTGGACTCATTCAGTTCGATCAAGAGTCCATAACCCCCCAGAGTGTGCAACTCGTGATCCTTCTCAGCACAAATCAGTGCCGCAACGAAATCCAAACTTCATACGTCATGTAGTGAGTAGCTATGACGAAATGGGAAGTTTGGCCCGGACCTACTTCGCCCGTTTGCCCAATTTGGGGTCTTTCTTTACGAATCCACGGCCACGTAACACGCCTGAAACTGAAAGGCTCAAGTACACAAAGAATTATTTTAGAGTTGTCGAACAGTTTTCTCTTTTGAGTGTCTCTCCGATAAGAGAAGAACAATGGCCACTGTTGAACCTAAAGCAAAGCGCTCCCCATTGTCGCCGGAGTGCAGTGTCTCTGTGGACGATATTCGTCAGTTTTTGCTCGATCTGGGCTCCTCATTTTCTTCTCTCGATTGTCGAGTGTTGGAAATTGTACCAAAATGGGACTGAGGAGCAGGTTGAAGCACATCTACTTCGAAATCGATCGGGTCTTCATGCCGTGCCAAGAGCTATTTCCATCAAATCTTGTAAATCTATATCCATGCCTATTCTTGCTATCCCGGAGTCACGAACTCTCCCAATACAAGCTTTTCAGACAACGAGCAGAGAAACTCTCTTCAAATAAAAAAATTCTGTGACTGTGAAATCAAAGCCGTTCTGCTGACACTGCATAGCCCGTGGAGCAAACGTTTTACGTGACACTTCCGTGGCTTGCTTCCACTTGGAACCCCCGCCGGATGTACCAGATATGCACATGGCCCCATCCGCCCATGCTTGCCCGGGGACCGGATGACGCAATGTTTGGATTTCGTTGCGCCAGACCCCAACCTGGAGTTGCACACTCTGGGGGGTTATGGACTCTTGGTTCGATGTAAACCTGTCCTTGAGCATCTTTGCGAGCTGTTGCCGTACTACCACAGGCTGGTAGAGCTCCTGAAGGGAAGTACATCTTATAACCAGGCTTGTAGAAGGATCTACCTGATGACTTGTAGGACAGTTGCATGTCCTCCTGAAACCCATCTACCACAATCTCTTTGTGGAGCTTGGTAGGAGCAGGTGACACATAGCGACGCTTAGCCGGTACTGCCTTCGAAGAGAGCACAACTTGAGGAGGGTCAGCAGGAAGAGCGGAATTCTTCCTCACCCGCCGCTCGTATAGGTTATCCATCTTCCAGGAAGCGAAGGGAGAACAACTCATCAGCACTGTATTCGATGAACGAATGACTCGACTACAGGACAACCACCCGTATTTATACAAGGCAGAGACGGAGGCGGGTTGAAGTGATAAAATATGTGTCAGCTAGGTCAACCAATCACCATCAAGCCCACCAAAAACATTTGACCACTCAGCATTGAGCCCACCAAAAACATTTGACCAACCAGCATCAAACCCGCCAAAAGTATTTTGTCCAATCAGCGGCATGCCCACCAAAATCATATCTCATCTTAAAGATTCCTTACATGATACCGCCACTTTAGTGAACTGATACAGTATGGAAATAAGATCAGAGTCAAACGTGTGCAAGTTCTGAATCACGTGATCAAGTGAATAGGTTTCCCAACAATAGGCATCAATCAATGATACCATAAGAGATGTATCAGATGGAGATAAAATCAGCAAATTCGTACGCAACGTGGACAGTTGAGAAGAAGACACCATCCCGGTCGACTCCATGAGACGCAGTACATATAGGAGTGGAAAATGCTGAGGAAGAGGTTTCATGATTCGACTGAACCTCAACCATGATACATTGCTACGAGGTAAGTAGGAACGCAGTTTACGTAGTACATCCACATTCGTATCGTATACTATGCAGGATAATGCTATAGCATAGTTTATACTCTTGTACAAACAGGATTTTTTCATCGCAAGTATCTGCTCCCGAAGAGTGTGTACGCAAAGCTGATCGGATAAGAGTTCAGTTTTCGAAAGAAAATGCAAAAGATGACGATCCACACCGCTTAACCGCTCATGTACCGCGTAAGGCTTCTTCATCAAACTACATCTCCTATGCACATCATCTTCGGGGAAGTAAATCACCGCCATGACAAGTCCACACGAAGAACACACGTATCTTCCTTCATGTAAAACATGATCAAGATGTTGACACTGTTTTTCCTCCCCGTATTGCTCTTCTTCTTCTTCTTCTTCTCCTTCTTCTTCTTCTTCTTCTTCTTCATCCTTCTCATGAAGTCTCCTTTCACGTACATAAGCAGGTAAGATCTTAAATTCAGAATCCATCTTCACTCCTCACCAACATCCTCATTATGACAATATATCCAGCATGATATCTACTTTATATGACCAATCCTATCCAGGGCAATTATCAGGTACAACCGACAACAACCGACAACAACCGACAGATACATCCAACAACCAACAACAACTGACAACAACCAACTACAACCAACAACAACAAACAACAACAACCAACAACCGACAACAACAAACAACAACAACCAACAACAACCAACAACAACCAACAACAGCCAACAACAACCAACAAAAACCAACAACAACTGACAACAACCGACAACAACCAACAACAACATCCAACAACCAACTACAACTGACAACAACCAACTACAACCAACAACAACAAACAACAACAACCAACAACCGACAACAACAAACAACAACAACCAACAACAGCCAACAACAACCAACAACAACCAACAACAACGGACAACAACCGACAACAACCAACAACAACCAACACCAACCAACACCAACCAACAACAACACCCAACAACCGACAACAACACCCAACAACCGACAACAACACCCAACAACCGACAACAACAACCAACAACAACAACCAACAACACCTGACAACAACCGACAACAACCAACAACGCCCAACAAGAACCAACAACAACCAACAAGAACCAGCAACAACCAACAACAACCGACAACAACATCCAACAGCCAACAACAACCGACAACAATCAACAATAACAACCAACAACCGACAGCAACAACCAATAACAGCATCAACAACGACGACGATAACGACGACAACAACCGACAACAACATCAACAACAACCAACAACAACCAACAACAACCAACAACAACCGGCAACAACCGACAGCAACAACCAATAACAACATCAACAACGACGACGATAACGACGACAACAACCGACTACAACATCAACAACGACGACGATAACGACGACAACCACAACAGTGTCCGGTAATGTGTGGTAGAGAATGGCAGTCAGCCAGACGGAGTACAGTTGAACATGTATAATAATAATAACACATTTCGCGTAGTTGAGCACTAAATAAAGAAATTCAGTGTTTTTCCCACTTCTGTCTTGTGAGCATCATCAGCAAGGTGTAGTAGATGCTGATACTGATTTGTCCTCGAGTGTCGAGCTGCACAGTTTCTTCCAGTCTGTCTTGTCCTCTGCATGTTGTCGGCACCTGGAAAGGTCTTCCATGGTCTTCATGGGCACACCCAGCTTATTCAACTGAGCGACCAGACTTGTGGCTAGTGTCAACCTTGGCCGCCCACGAGGTGCTTTGTTGTCCTTGTCCAAATAGCCGCTCATGGCTACTTAGGGTGGCGTGTCCGTGTCCAGCTGTAGCACATGACTGGTCATTCGTAGTCGCCTACATGCAGCTGTGTCATGTATTACTACAAGAACTCAACCAAGTCCTCAGCAGTCATGGAGTAGCGGCAGGTTAGGCAAGTAGGGCTGGGGGTAGAACTGATCCACTGCTTCATACAGTGGAAGTGAAATTCATGACCGCACTCCAACTTGGATAGAGGACGGTCCAGGGTATCCTGACAAATCACACAAATGGACTCATGACTTATTGCTGACGAGTCTACCTTAGTAGGTACTACATTGGTGTACTGCAGCTCCATGGGGTGTATTGCCTGGTCTTGGTGGTGGTCACCGTAATACACCCCGTTGAGGTACCACTGATAGATACCCTCCTCCTCCTGAGAGATGAAAGCAGGTCCATCTTCCCTATGCCGAAGGTTGTATCGGTACCACTCCCGCACACGATTGTTACCTTCCCTGCGTATCACCGCTGGCGCATTCTCCCTGTGGAGCATTCCGTGGTGATACCACCGTAGAATACAGTATGTGGCGTCACAATAACTGACTGCAGGACCGCCGGCTCTAGACGCCGTTGAGGTAGTACTCGATGCTACCCCGTCCTATCCAAGCAGGTTCATTAACGCGATGAAGGCGACCTCCATAGCACCAGGCGGACACTCCCCTACTATCAACAAGAGCTGGTCCGTCCTCCCGATGGAGTCTACCATCGACGTGCCAAATTTCTTGCTGCGCGTTTTTGATCTGCCAAGTCCACAACAGTTCTTATTGACGTCCGCCTTTCTATTAGTAAAGGACCCGTGGTGAGAGACCACGACCGGTCGTCCACGTCTACACCGAATGTATCAGCCATATCTATTTACTGAGAATAATGTAACAACTCCTCCACAAACGCTTCTACAACTGACGTCTTCTTCATCCCCAGATAGGCGTTAGCCTTTGGGTAATCCTGAAATAAAGATTATTATTATTATCCTGGGTTTTTTTCCTCTTGGTGGTTTTGGATAAGAGTTGAAAAGTCCAAAAGGTCAACTGATGACCTTTGCATTACTTGGTATGATTGGATTTTAGCGGATGATGTCGTTATGCAGCTGGAGAGCGAATTCGACAGGAAGAAGGTAAAGGCCTTGCTTTGCGGTTCACACCTTCACTTCAGTATCATTACATTTACAGTATGGCTTTCACATGTCACTGCGGTGTGGAACTGACAGGAGTTATACCCCTGTTTCAGCACCTGAGGCGGTGCGTCAAGCGCCGCCTCTTTCTTATAATATATTGTGACAAATGGTAAGTGTGCAGTGCTCCTAGCTCTCTCCCCCAACAAAAGAGCTCTATGACACTGTGCTTTCTGCGGTTTCTTTCGTTTTTACAGTGGAGAAAGGCTGGTGGGAGGCCAGGCCGTGGCCGCACACCTGGCGGGTGCGGCCCATCGAACCCGTTACTGGGAGGGCCGTCAAGTCGGGCTGCTGTTGCAGTCCGACTACCGGGACGCCATGGAGCGTATCCGGACCCTGTAAGTAAGCACTGCTCTGTCTACATGTATACTTATCCCCCTCGTTATAGCGGTACTTACTTGTTTCGTATCCTCTTGTCTTACCCTGCTTCCGTATTCGTGACACTAATAGTGTTTGTGTGCGCTCATGCTTGGTTTTACAGATGATGATGATGTATGTATGAAGGTCTGGAGCTAGCTGCCGTCTTCGGGATGTGCCATTTGTTTTCAAAATTATTTGTAAGTACTTGTAACAGGCGTAGTGTAGTAACTGTGTATGCAGTGTAGTAACAGTGTGTAGTGTTTTGTGATGGTCCTGAGCGGCCGTAATGTGTTTTGTGATGGTCCTGAGCAGTCGTAATGTGTTGGGCTACTGAAGTACACTGCATGAAGGGGTATGCGTGGGTGCTTCGACATATTCTCGTGCTTCCTAAACCCTAGATACGTGTATAGCACTATAACCTAGATGTGTATGTGCGTGTGTGCGTGTGTGTGTCCGCGCATGCGTGCGTGTGCGTGCATTGTGTTCTCTTCTACAGACTCATCCAAGTCAATTTAAATAAAAGTGTATTATAGTAAACAGTATTGTGTTTTGTAACAGTGAATATGTGGGGAATGGTGGACATGCCTTAGTGTGACTGGATACCCGCGGGTTGTGACTCTTTGCTGGCCACTCTGGATTCTCCAGTATAAATTCGGTACAGGGCAGAGGGGATTTGTGGTGCGTAGCAACACTGCTTCACTGTGACACCCCTTCAATAATTGTTTTGATGCATGATACTCCGGGCGTAGCCGGTTGATTCTAACTGAATTCCGATCAAAATAGAAATATGCATCTAATGTACCTGTATGGACAGTAGGCATTTCCCTAATCGGCCGGGCGAAAAATTCGCCGAAAACAGTGGTTTTGAAGAAATTACCCATCTTTTCGCCGAATGTTCAAAAATTCGCATGTTGAATTCGCCAAAAACCGATGCTTCAGTGCTTCTACAGGGTGTATGTAAATGTACATGACGTAATGGGAACGGTGACTTCAAGTACTATGTTGAGCCGAATTCTGATCTTGGGGCTCATAATATGGCCGAATTTGAACATTCTCATAACCGATCGAAAAGCCGATTAGGCATGCTCTGCAGGGCAACTTGTCAATCAGTGCACATCTACGATGTGCGAATAAAACGAGTGCATGGCACGTGTACTTGTTTGCTGCACATCTACGAAGTGCGAATCAGGGAGTAGTATAATGACACATGTACTAGTACACCTTGTGTTGCACTGCGTCTTTTCCGCAGGGCCACTGAAGGTCACATGCTCCGCGTGCGTATGCGCGCATGCGCAATATGTCATTCGCTGCATGCAATGCACATCTATGATGTGCGAATCAGGGAATAGTACGTATTTTACTACTCCCCGGTGCGAATGCACCGAACGTGCACAAGTGCACGTTCGCCACGGAAAAGAACCTTTATGGCACATTTATGGCATGCCAGGGGTCAAAGGTCAAACTCTGGGGGGGTCCCGGGGCGGGGCCAGACCAAGCACGACCGACACAGTGTGCCTTATTTGGCCCAAAGGTCAAAGGTCAAAAAGTGCACCAGAACCTGCCCCGCACTTACTACTAGCCTCAGCTATTTGGTCAGTAAAGTCATAATTGTTACAGTAGGCCAGCTATTACATGAACAAGGGAGCTACTGTGCCGCAACATAGAGCGAGGGAGAGTACATAAGCTAGCGAAAAAACTTCAATAAAGACACTGTCTCAGACGCGGTGTGTGCACTACGGCTGAGGTGGGTGTGGGAGGTCTGCTAGAGGCTCTCAGTCGCCCAGCTCCAGTGCCGCAGCTGGAGGTGACGATGGACACGGCACTTAAAGGCTTGCAGGCCCTCCAGGTGTGGGGGTCTCAGCAGTATGCTTTGGGGCAGAGCATTCCATGTCTGCACAGCGCTGGCAGGAAATGCGCGGAGACAGCTGTTTCGGGTGCGTGCTGGCAGGTTAGTCGATAGCTGGTGTGGGTGCGTAGGCTGAGCAGACACGCGGGTGGGCTGTATGTCCTGAGGTCGACGTTGGGCACCAGGGGGGAGGATCTTCTTTAGCGGGCTGTCCGCATCTAGGCAGAATAGCTTGTACAAGTATGCAAGCGAGGCCACTGTCCGCCGCAGAGATAGACTAGGGAGCCAGGAGCCCGATCCGATGATGTGGATGGCTCGTCGCTGGATCTGGTCTAGCTTGGCCAAGTGTGAGGGTGACTCACCAAGCCAGACCAGGGGACAGTACTCCAGCACAGGTCGGACAAACCCATTGTAGGCTCGGAGTCGGCCAGGGGGCTCTAGGATAGCAGAGGCCTTCCGCAGGAAGCCTAGGCGTTGCTGTTCTCTGGAGCGGATCGTGCGGATGTGCTGCGCATATGTCAGCTGGGAGTCAAAGGTGACGCCCAGGAGCTTCAAGTGGCCTGCCTCGCTGACTGGCGTAGCGTCGAAAGTGGTTCCCGGGAGCTGCCAAGGCTGGCGATGATGTGCGATTGTCATGGCTGCGGTCTTGGAGGGCTCAAACTTGATCTTCAACTCCACGCCCCAGCGAGACAGTGCATCCACACCCTGTTGCGTGATAGCAGAGCTGCCAGGTATGGACACTCTTGAGGTGATGAAGTTGAAGAGCGTAGTGTCATCGGCAAATGCTGCGAGGTCCATTCCAGGAGGGAGATGGTCCTCGGCGTCATTTGTGTACAGGATGAACAGTGTCGGTCCCAGGATGCTGCCCTGGGGGACGCCAGCTCTCACCGGATAGGGCTGAGATAGCTCCCCACCAACAGCTGCGGTTAGGTTCCGGTTGCTCAAGTAGTCGCGGAGCCAGCCAAGCAGGTGACCAGCTACGCCATAGCACTCTGCCTTGTGGAGCACTCCGGTGTGCGAGACACGGTCAAACGCACCAGCCACATCCCCTGCCATCACCCTTACTGCACCACCGCTTGCTGCCACCCTGCCCCACTGCGAATTCAATAGGGTGAGGATATCCTGGGTGCCAAGTCTGCTGCGGAACCCATACTGGCTCTGGGAGAGGATATTGTTTGACTCAAGGAATTTCCTGAGGGCACGGTTGACGATAGCCTCCATCACCTTGGACAAGATGGGGAGGAGTGAGATAGGTCTGTAGTTGCTCACATCAGATTTCGATTTCTTCTTGTGGACGGGTACAACCATGGCAGTCTTCCATAGGGTAGGCTGGCGTCCTGCCCGAAATGACTTGGCGAACAGTTTCGACACAGGGACTGAAAGTTCCTTGCTGCACTCCTGCAAGACTCGGCCAGGCAGGCCATCTGGTCCTGTGGCTTTTGCAGCGGAGACCTTCCTGAGCTCGCGCTCGACCGCACAAGGTCGGAAGTGCACTGTGTGGAGCTGCGCATCTGAGCGGCGACGAACTGGTGGGAGCGCGTCTGCCTGCAAGTCATCCGTACCCAAACTGCACTTTGACGAGAAGAACTTTCCAAAAGCCTCAGCTTTCGCTGCGCTCTGCCTGACTTCGACACTGTTGGCCTGGGTCAAGGTAGGGATCTCCGAGGAACGGCTGCTATGGCCACCAGCACGTTTGATCGTAGTCCACCACTCTCGGCTGGAGAGACCTCCAGCGCTGATCTTGCGCCTTACTGTCGCAATGTGGGCCATCTTTACTCGATGCAGAGTGGCGACTGCGGCAGTTGCTGCCTCCTTGAAGATTGAAAGAAGTGCAGCATCATCTGGGGACGCCCGATGGCGCCTCCACGCCTGTTGTTTTCTGTCAACACATGCTTGGCATTCAGGAGACCACCAGATTGGGTTGCTGGCTCGCTGCTTCAATACTTTGGATGGTATGAATCGTTTCATTGCCTCTGTGACTTTCCTGGTGAGTTTGTCACATGAGGTGTCAACGTCATCAGTAGCAAGGAAGGACCAGTCGGAGTCGCGCAGGAAGGCGCGTAGGCGGGGCCAGTCGGCTTGCTGGTACCGCCATACTGTGCGCTTGGTCGGACGGTCTGGGGTTGGTGCCACATCAAAATGTGCAACTATCACTGCATGATCGGATTTGCCAAGGGGTGGATGCAGAGGCGTGACGATTCTGCCTGGTAAATCTGACATCACGAGGTCCAAGGTGTTGCGACCACGGGTTGGCTCATGGACGAGCTGCTCAAGACCATACATGTCCTCTGCATATTCGCCTGCACGTGTCGTTCGACTGCTGTGGAGCCAGTCTTGGTTGTGCACATTAAAGTCACCAGCTAGAATCACAGGCGAATTTCGGCGCGCTGTCGACTCGAGGCCCGCAGATATGGCGTCAAAGATGGTGATGTCCGTGTCTGAGCACGTTCCAGGGCGGTAATTCCTGGTCAATTCCTGTAGAAAGGTAGCCGCCAGACGCGTTAATCGTTTCTTGTACCCACTGTGTGGCCTTTTTTATTTTTATACGAATTGGCCATTGTTGCAGCACATCCACAAAGACAGATTTAGCGACTCTCGAGCCTAAATTTTTCAGAGTGTCGATGCATGTAGAATCGATGTCCCACCTTCCACGCGTGTATAGGGTACGGCTTTCGTCTTTCAACTCCTGTTCCCAACATCCCCAGAGTCGTCCAGCACTTGCTGCGTTCAGTGGATCCGCTTTGAATGGATAGCGATCAGAACCGTCAGGGGGGTAGTGGATGCGCAAGTAGGAAAAGGAACAGTTTACGGTAAAGATGGTTGCGACACTTCTCATTCCGATGCCCTGCAATCGCGCAACAGGTTCCATTCGCGCAGTAATGATGGGTCAGTTTGGACTTGAAAACAGCGAAATGATACGTTCCGCGTGATGGTTTACACGCTCATGACAAGTTGCGAAGCTAAAATTGGTTGACCGTAAATAGTGCCACAAGTGCTTATCCAACTTCCACATAGTAATACCGTTAATGGTGCAGTATAATTTCACAAGCAATGGGCTGTCAACGCAGACTGACTTGCAGGCGCGCAATTCTGACTGCAAAAATTCCATTGTTAGGCAGTACATGCTTTGCCGGATATCTGCCTGATAGCAGAATGTGTTCAGTGTACCTGCTTGGAGACTGCTTCTTACCGCTCGGCACACTGATGTATCCCACTCAACAGCAGGCACGTCTTCGGAAACAGTACGCTTGGCGTTCGCACTAAGCATCAACAACACCAGTGGTAGCATTATGGTGATGAAGGGTGTTGGAACGAACTTCCACTCAAGTCGCGTCGAACCAATTTCTTTCTGTTTGTTGGGAATTTCTTCAGGCAGCATGTTTGATTCCAAGGTCCGCGTAAAACAAACGACAAATTACTATGTGAACTAACACACGAAGGAGTAATACTGCCGAAAAGAATAGACAATTGTAATATACTAGTATCTTCTCGTTGAATAGTTGACTGACCCTACTAGAAACGGATAATTCCCTAATTTACCGGTTACGACACGTGTACATTTCGTTAGGCGTGATTACTGTGTACTCCTTACCGGCATGAACCATCCTGTTATCATTTGTTATAGCTCGCGCTGCACCGGAGCTCAATAGACACACTCGTCAGCATAGACATATTGGCCACGGATGGCAGCTTTCCCCCTGAACCACAATCGTAAATGGCGCAATAGTTCACAGCGATCATTTCCGTCCGCTGTCATTGAGGACAGGAATCACCCTGCTCCAGAGCTTCTCGCAACACAAACCGGCTCTTGCTCGCCTCCAGCTGTCTATGGTTCACAAGTATCGGAGGTCTGTTGACTGGTATTAGACCTCTACACACCTGCCAAATCGTACAGCAACACAGCTGATTTCTCATGGCGACTTGCTCACCTTTGAAGTATCCCTTCTAAGTTAAAGCTTATTTTATATGGCCAACCTTTCTGTCCTACCGTGCTGTCACCTTTACCTTTTGAAATGAATGCCGCACTTACTCCCAAGCGTCCTTGTTCAGTTTCTTCTCATTTAGCTTTTTAAAGTCACACTTCCAACTCATTTTTTAGTTTTGTTTGGCGCGCACGAGCAGTGGTTATAATAAGTACCTCAATCTGCACATCTGAGTCTCCGCATATTAGATTCTCTTACAAGAATTTAACGCAGATCTCCCGTTGTATAGGAATAATCCGCTGATGTACATCGGGCATTGTACTGACAAAGGAAGGAAGAAAATTACTAACATATAGTCAATACCCTTTATCTGCTTTCATTTTTCAGTGAAAAGGCCAGGACGTTGTACTGCCTTTTAACAAGAAAGCTAATCTGCATGTATCTTTTGATTGCTAACGAGGAACAATAACGGAAATTCACGGGCAGAGAGCACGATAGAAACATGGCCACATTCACACATACACCCACCTACTGTACAAGTCAAATTTAAAGATAGTGTGGCGCATTGCCGTCGTTGGCAGCTTCCGTATGAAGGCGACGTGAAAACCTGCAGTTGTCGGGGAACCAGGAGAAACGTGCTCGATCGTTACAAACTACTAAGAGAAACGTTTTGCAAGCGAAGGCAGTCATGCCACTGTTTCACGGGAACACGGGCAAGGGACAACAGCTTTGGACTTTCGGATTCCGCACAGGTGTTTTTCACTCGTCTTGCCTACAGCGATGAGTTTCAGTTATTGTACAGCCACTGTGTTCCAAGTGAAGCCAAATGATTCGTTGTGTAAATCATTTCCGCAACCGAAACGAGATGTAATCGTCTCTTCAAGTAACTGCCGGGACAATGCTTAGACTCATCATTGTATTTGCGCAGAACATGTCCAACATGTGTGGAGTTGTCCAATCCAGCAACAGAATTTGGATCAGTGGTCAGGTCATCTGACAAGATATCTGTGTGTTGTTTCTCAGACATACTCAGCCCGCACTCCTCTAAACCCAACTTGCTCGATCACCCACAGGGACTATATTTCAAGAAATAACTAGGATACGGCAATACAAAACCATTTAGCAAACAGAGCTAATTTGCAATTGAGTTCCGATTGTAGAAGGGAAACAAAAACGGAAATTCACACAAGGACGCACTCAGGCGAAAAGCCTGCCCACAGCATTGTCACACAAACATGCACACAGAAACATACACACACAAAGGCATACGCAAACTTCCACAGCTCTACCGTAAAATCTGGAACTTACAATAATGTGGCGCATTGCCACAAGCATTCGTGTGAAGGGGAAACGATCAATTGAATTAATTAGCTCTTGAAAGGTTATCCCTTCCGTCGTCCAAGACACATCCGAAACGTGACGCATGGGAACACAGCGAAGAAGACAGACGTTTTGCATGTGAACATGCATTACTGCATTAACACTGGTAGATCTACGGGGCACAAGCAGTGGACTCTCGGCATCCTACAATGTTGCTCACTCTTCTTACGTTCTCCAATTTGTGGCAGAGATTGGACAGGCACATTTTTCCATTTAAAGGCCAATGCTCATTTGTTTGAACACGTTCTACACCAGGATGAATAGAATTGTACTCATCTGTACGAACAACCGACAAGACAATATTTCGGCTGTTCACTGTGTATCTACTAATCATGTCCATCATGGGAGGACAATGTGTCACCAACAACACCAGCTGAAGTTTGCCCTATGCGTGACATGCAATAGTCAAGATCTGCCGGTGGTACCATCGGCCAAGTATCTGGGCTTACATTTTGACACGTCAATGTGATGGCAGACAATGGTTCAACGAATTGCTATCACGGTTTCCGCTAAAATAGCCGCCCTAGCGAGCCATGCTGCATCTTTACCCATCTAATATCGTATCTGCTACTTCAAATGCTTTGTACTGCCTGAGTTTCTGTATGCATCCAAATATTATGCCCCATGTCTATCTGTGCACCAGGAGCTCCGTCTGGAAAGGCTTTTCAAGCGTGCATTGCGTGCTCTATGTAAAGTGCCGCCATGGACTCTCACTGTTACGCTGCTTGAGCGTGTTCATGTCTCTCCCTTGCGGGCTACCATTCAACTTAACTTACTCTGCTTTATATGGCGTTGTCTAAATTCTGCAGGAAGTAAATCGTTTGAAACTTTTTTTCTACCTCTTCCGTCACGAAGAACTCGAGGAGGCAACAGTAACCTGCTTATCGTCCCTGCAGCTGCTTCTGCGCATTCCACCAAATTGGTAACACATGCTGGCGCAGTTCTCTAGAATTCTGTCCATGCGGATATCCGAGGCGTCATCAAAGTTGCCGCCTTCAAGTCAAGCGCTTTGCAACACATTCTTGCCTGCCTTTAGCTTTACGCCCTTGTCCTGGAGCTGTGCTGGAACTGCTCGATTTCGCCGCCACTATTTAGCATTAGCCATTTCTCCCCCAACTTCCACCCTACACAGTGGGACCACTGTCATTAGGCATCTGCCTGCTTTCGTTTCTCCACTATAAATAAAAGACTACTAGAATACTAAAATTTGAAACTCGGATGTTGAGCCATAAATAAATGTAGAAAAGAAAAGGACATATGGATACGAGTTAAGAGTAACTCTCCATCACTGTAACTGGATACTATATACAGTTAGAAAGTTGCCTTCCCCTCTTTGGTCTTTTCATAACCTTGAACTTACCAAGTTGGAAGGCTGTCGGTTAGCGCTACGGAGATGTGTCGAAGCTAGGTGTCAGGACGTCGAATGTCTCAGTGCCCTGTCAGTTTTGTGCCTAGTTATTGCACTTTCTGACTGTATATAGTATCCAGTTACAGTGATGGAGAGTTACTTTTAACTCGAATCCATATGTCCTTTCCTTTTCTACATTTATTTATGGCTCAACATCCGAGTTTCAAATTGCACACCTTATAACCCGTCACAAAACCATTCGGCGAAACGTACGTCGTGTAAAACAACTTGCAAGTTTTGTAGTCAACTAGTCCATCACAATGTCATCCATGAGGAGTACTGTAGGAGTTTGGCTTTCGGCTTGTACAATTCGTTTTCGCAAAGGTTCCCCGTTCTTAAAGGGGCACTCCGGCTTCATTTTCGACGCCGAGTTTTCGATGCCAAGACAAAGGTTGGTGAAAGAGAAGACCCCTCGAACAAGAACGAGTCTCCAGAAGCGATCGATTCGAGCAGGAAGACGACTTTTGAATTTCGCCGAGCGAGCGCTGATGACGTAATGGGGGATTAGCTTGCCAGTGGAAATACATCTGCGCACATACATTTCACACACTTTTTGGCCAATTTTCAATCAAAGAGGAGGTTGTTATCTATATTCTCTCAACATCGTGAGCGATCCCGTCTTCTATACCCTTCCAGGTACCCTGAAGGTTCTCCAGGGGAGAATCTATCTCCAGCAAAGCGTTGTTGATCCGCTAAATTCGTCTCGAGACATATTCACCCAGTGCAGTGCTGATAAATGTAGAATGTTGAATCTGTGATAATTGTCGACGATGGAGAGAGAGGTTGATAGCCGCTGTCGCAGGGAAAGTGAAGCTGCTGGAAGTAACAACGGGGGCGGCTTGTTAGCATTACATGAGCATCCAGACTTCAAAGCAGCTTGACGGAATCGGGGAGTACTGTCTATTAATTTTGTCTCGATCTCAGTATAGTTAATTTTATGACCAGGAATTATTCCATCAGGATCCCTACTACGAGATGTGTAGTACAGATGATTTCTGAACTTGACGATATGGAGACGGACCAGTAGACCTACCAACAACGTGTACCTGCAGGAAATTCACCCAAGGCTATTGCTATCTTCTTCAGTGGCTGTTGTTTTTTAGTAAAAATATGTTCACTTCTCTCAACATACTCCTGCATGGCAGCAAGAAGGTGGTGCGCTATGGAATTCAACGCCACAATCTTCGCCCAGCTGTGGATGAAGCATGGTCAAGTCACGGCAGTACATATACTTGAAACAGATGAGAAATTGAAGTTCATTTGTGATGGGAAGTTTGACAGCCCCAGTGACCGAGTCAAGCGTTGTCTTTTGCTGTGGCACAAATTGCTGAAGAATCCGAGATGGTCTTGGAATTATGCATATGGATACTACCAGAAATAATGGTGGCATTAACCATTATGGAATCGGACAGCTCACGAAGAATACTGGAATAGCTCAAGTATCTCTAGGTGATTGTAAATCCTGTTCTGGCTGATAGCTTCGGCCTGCTGCGCCCGTCCATGTACAATGATGGTAACATGCATTTCTGTTTTCTACATATTTGCCGGCTACTTGACTGTGGTATTACAGTTGCAGGTCCCTTATATAGAAATATGTTCACCCTCCCCCCTCCCATATGCCCACATTATAAATATGAACTAACAATTTCACTGTTGGACTCGCCGGAGGCTAGAGAGTAAAGGATTAATTTATAGCAAAGAAAAGAAACAGGGAACTACAAGTTACGCTATAATGTCCATGAACAATTTCACTGTATTTGAAATAATTTTGTTTGATACCCTGAGAACTCTGAAAATTTGCAGCACTGTGGATAATATGTGGATACAACATTTATGTAAGGAAAAGTGGAATAATTTCGTACACATTGTTCGAATAATTATAGCACTGGATTGTTGAGATTGTGAGCACATTCCAATATAAGCGGTGGCAATCGTTAGGAATAGGTCATGAGTTTTCAGAGTGCTCTAGTAAATGAGAGAATGTTTTGTTTGTCTAATCGACGGCTCGTTTGAAGCCAGAGTTGTTTCCGTCGACTTGATTCTAGACAGTAGTCGAAGGAGGACTATGAAGTATACACCAGACGTGGTCCGTAAGGTATCTCGTGAGAATTCTGTCGGTACACATCAGGTATCAGCTTGCAACGATGGCTCCTCTCTGTTTCTTGAAAGCCTGTATAGTTGGACTGTGGCTCCAGCGATTCCCTTCTCAGAGCAGATACCATACCCAATACGGTCAATACATATAGGACAGACCTATGTGCACAACGGAAATAGTGGAGAGAAATCTCTCAGCTCATGAACATGTCAGTGAAGTGTGAACTGCCGTTGTTTGTGGCCATCAGTAAAAACCTATCGACTATAAGAATAATGTGCAAAAAAACTCTATAATTACAGCTGGGGCCATGGAATTATAAAGCATCTAACTTAGGGAACTGCCAATTCTGGTCTGATTTGCGTTCGAGGCCTGCATATCATGATGGCTATCGTATGTATCGTATGTATGTACCGTACGTATGTATGTATCAGGCAGGCACAGTGGGTTGGTCAAAGACCATGATTGAGATACCAGAGGTACCTGGTTCAAGTCCTGCCTGGGAGCGGTTTTTCCAGCCGTGCTGCTACCCACAGTCCACTGGGAACTTGTGGCCAGGCACAAGGGGTACATGGATGCAGCTAATGGGGTCGTTTTCGGCACTTGTGCCAGTGGTTGTGAGACTTACCCACTCACCCCCACCGTTAGGCACTGCATCTGCCGCTAGGGTTTATCGGGTGTTAGCGGCCGTCGTGAGTTCCCTTCGGGAACGGATACGATAATTTACTTTTTGTACTTTATCGTATGTAGCATTGACCAGAGATCATAAGAAACTTCCAAATGCCACATAGAAACACGCACCACTTTCGAGTACTTTGGTATCCTATGCCAAATGGGCATTCGTTCCTGGGGTGGCAGGCGTCACCATTCGGTATGCCTGGATTAGATTTCATTAACCCCAACTGTCATGAAGAATCGTTTTTACTTTGACTGGATTTCAGTACAAGTTGTAGAACTGCAGAATTAATTTCGTTGTATTTGGGCAACCATTTCTCTACAAACGCTCTATTTGGAACATAGAATTTTTTTATAAAATACATGTCCAAATTCCACATCTACCCAAATTGGCCTACCTACTTGATCACGTATTCAGTACTACACGGAATGTTAAGAAAACGCATGAGGGAATAAGAATTTGCTAACGATAACTCCAGGCCAGGGTGCTTGCAAACGAACAAAACAAAATAAAAACTCACCAGCATATTTGTAGTAATTCATGTCGGTGTAATATTCAGGATAAGCAACGAGGCACCCTCCGATTTGGTCAAGCTGCTTTGAAGTCTGGATGTTCAGGTGATACAAACGGGCTCCCCGTTGTTACTTCCAGCAGCTTCACTCTCCCTGCGACAGCGGCTATCAGGCTCTCTCTCCATCGTCGACAATTATCACAAATTCAACATTCTACATTTATCAGCACTGCACTGGGTGAATATGTCTCGAGATGAATTTAGCGGATCAACAACGCTTTGCTGTAGATAAATTCTCCTCTGGAGGACGTTCAGGGTACCTGGAAGGGTATACGAAACGGGATCGCTCACGACGTTGGGAGAACATAGCAAACAAATTTCTCTTCGATTGAAAATTGGCCAAAAAGTGTGTGAAATGTATGTGCGCAGGTGCATTTCCACTGGCAAGCTAATCCCTCATTACGTCGTCAGCGCTTGCTCGGCGAAATTCAAAAGTCGTCTTCCTGCTCGACTCGATCGCTTCTGGAGACTCGTTCTTGTTCGAGGGTCTTCTCTTTCACCTACCTTCGTCTTGGCATCGAAAACTCGGCGTCGAAAATGAAGCCGGAGCGCCCCTTTAACTTAACTTATCTTTGATATTTCTGACCCAACCAAGTTGGGTGGTGTGCTGCTTTGCTGCTTCGAATTGTAGTTAGACCGCTTTGTCAAATCGCCTACTGGTCTCGTCATCGTCCAGTAGCAATCGACATTATGTGTTCCGTTGGGACTGTAGCTTTTGCTCGTTTTCGTTACGCTTCCCTTCCCCTCTTTGGTCCTTTCATAACCTTGAACCTTCAAAGTTGAAAGGCTGTCGGTTAGCGCTACGGAGATGTGTTGAAGCTAGGTGTCAGGACGTCGAATGTCCCAGTACTCTGTCAGTTTTGTGCCTAGTTATTGCACTTTCTGACTGTATATAGAATCATGTCACAGTGATGGAGAGTTACTCTTAACTCTTAACTCGTATCTATATGTCCTTTTCTTTTCTAGAATACTACGAAGTATAAGTATTTCTTTCTCGAGGCGGTAGCAGTCGGGTTATTTAACAAAGGGCCTGTGTGGTGTTTAACGGCCATCATCCGCCCACACTCCTGCAAAGCTTTGCTGCCAGTGAAATTCGAGTCGTTTAGGGAAGGAAGTGGTTTTTGTTTGGAGTGACAAGGGTTGTCAGTTCAAATATCTTGTCAGACTCGGTAGAGGTGGCCACGCTGCAGTGTTTGGCGTGCTGGCGTCTGGAGCAGTGCCTGGTGTTGGAGCTTGAGGAGGCGCTTTCCGTCGTGGGGTAGAAAATTGGCAGTGTTGGAATGTGATGAAGTGAAAATATTAAAATTTGTTTATTTACAGAAAACAGGGAATACTTTTCAAGACACATGTCCTGGGTGGTAGTGGAGATAGTAGTCAACTGATCTGCATTGCATGGTTCAGAAAAATAGACGCCGTAAATGGTTCCCGCTATGGCCCTTGAAATTTGACTAAATTAGCGATGCAATTTAGTGATATTTGGAGATGATGGCCATTGCTTTCCTGGATGTAGACATGGCTCTATGTGGTAGGGATGTGATGACTACTCAGGTGAGGTAATGTTGCCATGTTGGTCGTTTGTTCTCAGCTCAATCTTGTACGCTGTACCAGCGCTCGTTTTTGGACTCAATATTCAGTCGCATCTTGGGCCCATTTCGAGTTGCAAACGAGACGTACTTGCAAAATTTGAGCGAACTCGGAGGGATGGCCCTGCCCAGCTTTTCAGGTTTTCTCAGACATGCTCTCTTAATGTATTATGGGCGGGAGCGAAAAGTAATAATCCAACCCCAGAGGATGGATGATAGTTCTTTATACCAATACCAAT
Source organism: Sycon ciliatum (assembly GCF_964019385.1). Taxonomy (NCBI): domain Eukaryota; kingdom Metazoa; phylum Porifera; class Calcarea; order Leucosolenida; family Sycettidae; genus Sycon; species Sycon ciliatum. Next base: position 7,649,398 of record NC_088649.1, on the reverse strand, counting down.
ATAATTCGAAGTTAGCAAAGTGTAATTCGAAGTTCACTGTACATTGTACTGGTCAGTTCAGTTTGCATGAGCAGGCTGTGCTGGTCAGCTCAGTATCCGTGAAATTTGTGTGACCATTTGAGCATTTTGACATACATATTTGTGTTGTTGGTGCAAGTTAATTAGAAGTTTTTTGCTCGCATTTTGAGGTTCGAATTATCATGATTCCACTTGTATATCGGGCCCCGATGACAAAGCCTACGAGAAAAGGGCCATAGTCCTGGGTGTTGGCCACCACAGCTTCCACGCACACTGAGTGTGGCTTAGGCGCACTATATGTCATATGTTCTCTAGTGGGGAGCTCACGTTGGTCGCAGAAGAGTTTGCCATGCAGCGGCACCGCTGGATGTGCGTGTTTGTACAAGTGTCTGTAATTTCCATGAAAGTACATGCACTGGAACAGGAAGTCTACATGACTGTATTAAAATCTGTGCCCGAACGTGACATGCAGGGTGTGTGTATCTTACTTCCCACTTTGTCTTTGGAACACATTCATGTACACAAAAACGAAAACGGAAAGAGGAACACTCATGCACAGCAACGTAATACACCAAACATAAAGGAATTAATTAAGAAGGGTGTCGGTTAGCAGATGAAAGACACGTGAGAAGATGAGGCACTCCTTTCAATCGCGTCCGCGATTCTTCCTTTCAAAGTTCCATTCTGGGGAATGACATTCTGAAACCTGTGGCATACTAAGGAATTACAAAGGAAACGTGCTGATGTTGATTCAAGTCTTGTAGTACACCGTGCACATGGTCATGGGGTCAGCAATTTGGATTTATAGAAATCGTTTTTTATCGCGCTCTTATCATATTTTCAGCTGAGTGGAAGCGAATATACGGCAAATGAATTCTAGATATTACAGCGATTACAGGTTGATCTTTTCTCATAAAGTCAGTTCCTCACCATCACAAAAGGGCCGTTGGCGTCTACGATACGTATTCTGGTGGGTTTTTCTATGATGCCAGTTTAGGCCTTGACGGATTATGCTAACATAATTTTCGCATAATTCCTACTAAAATCGAATAATCGCATAATTCGAGGCAAATTGCATACGAATCGCACAAATTGTAATAATCCGCCTGTTCGCATCAAATTCCATACAGCTGTACATGTTCTACAAGTACAAGTTCAAATAGATGCACCAGGAAGTCGTAGGTTTTCGACTCCCTTGATAACATGTCCAGTCTACTACAATCAGTGACGATCGTACCTAGATCACACGGTGCGTTGACCCCGTTGAACTTTTGCTACTACAGTACAGCGCCCTCTACAAAAAAAATCCCCTGTTATGCACAGAACCATCGTACATTAGCAGCATATGTGAGCATAATGCGGCATAATATGATAACTTTTAGCATAAAAATAGCATGATTTTGCAATTTTTTCTGCAATGCGAAAGGCATAATGTAACGAAAATATTAGCAATATCCGTCAAGGCCTATGCCAGTGTCCTATAACTTAATGGAATGCCATTAATGATTTCTTATGATATTCTCTGCTAGTCAGTAACCGATTCCCCGCTTGTTGCGTCATAACTGGTGTCGTTCGCATGTATTTGTAAAATTATGGAAGAAGGCTTAGCCGTTCCTGCATTTGCGACTATAACATTTATATTTATTTTATTTATTTTTACTATTGAACACTTATTGCATGATGAACTAAAATGAGGAGTAGAACTCGACACAATGGTCCATATCCAGCAGGACGGAGTGGGTGAGACCTGTGAAGCTCAGCCGACCAAGGGTCTTGGCATCACAGCTGCACATGTCCACCAGAGGAAACAAAATGGTGAGTGGAAGGGCTGGGAGGGGAGCAGGAGAGCAAGAACTGTAAGGGTGGGAAAGAGAGGAGGGGGGGGGGGGGGCAGGAAACCAGGAAACTTGTTATTCCAAGATATGAGTGCAAACAAGTACGCAAACAAGTACAAATATAGCAGTATCAAAATCATGATGCTGAGGCGAAAGTAGAGGCTGATTGCCGTGCAGATTTGACGAAAGATTAGAGTTAGAGAGAGATAAAGACAGATGGACTGGGAGTTTGATGAGAAGGGAGTGCTCCGAGTACATGAGTAGGGTCGTACTGGCAGTAGCCTTGGGGGCGATGTCCGTGGCCAATGACAAACCCAACCGCTTCAGGTAGCGGAAGGTCTGAACCCTGAACTGCTGCATCCCTTTGGCAGACGGTGCATCGCGGAGGAGAGTGGCTGGCAGTTCATTCCAGGCTTCGATGAGGCACTCCGGGAAAGAGCGCAGCGCAACATTGCACGATCTGGCAGGTAGGGCTGTCTGGAGTTGAAGCTCGTGCGCAAGGTTGGCTGCCGAGCGGTGACGTGTGGCAGGCGCGGTGGCGGGTGCGATGGCTCTGGCTGGGCGTGTCGCTGCAAGAGCTGGTGGGCTTGCGATGTAATGGAGCTTGTACAGAGTTGTGAGGCCGGCCACATGGCGCCGCAGAGACAGAGTGTCCATTGCAGCCCCTGTCCCAATCAGGGTGAGGGCACGATGCTGGACTCGGTCCAGCTGTGAGAGATGGGTAGCCGCAGCTCCCATACATACAAGTGGGCAGTACTCCCAGAGGCCGAATGAACCCCCGGTATGCTGTGGCCCGGCCCGTTGGGTCCAGAACATGGCACGCCTTCCGGAAGAAACCAATTCGCTGCGTGGCACGCACTGCAGTTCCTCGAAGATGCTCCGAGTATGTTAGATGGGCATCAAACATCACTCCAAGGAGCTTCCGCCGCGAGCATTTTGGGACCGCTGTGTAATGAACTTGATGGGTGGTGTCTCCCAGGGTCTGCGGTGGCGGGACACAGTCATGGCCTGTGATTTCGTTGGCTCAAAAGTGACGGGCCACTGAGCACCCCATTCAGCAAGTGCATCCACTCCAGCTTGGAAGTTGCGGCACACTTCTGTCACAGCATGTAGCGTTGGGATCTGGGCACAAAGCGTGGTGTTATCTGCGTAAACAGCCGGAGTGATCCCTTCCGGTAGAACGTCGCAGGCGTCATTCACGAACAGCAAAAACAGTGTGGGCCCAAGGACGCTCCCTAGTGGGACCCCAGCATCAATCTTGTATGGTTCTGAAGATGCTTCGCCGACTACTGCCTGTAACGTCCTGTCATACAGGTAGTCAGACAGCCAGTTGAGGAGGGGACCAGTGATGCCATATGACGCAGCCTTGTGGAGCACGGCTCCGTGCGAAACGTTGTCGAATGCTCTGGCTATGTCTACAGCCAGCACGCGGACTGTGCCACCACGGTTGACTTCGGAGACCCAGGAGTGGTTGAGAGACGTAAGAAGGTCAGATGTGCTGAGCTCCAGCCGGAATCCGTACTGGTGGATAGACAGAGCCTTTTCATGCTCAAGATGATTGATTATGGCAGTGTTGACAATCTTCTCCATGACGGTGGAAACAACAGATAACAAGGACACAGGTCGGTAGTCCTTAACAGCAGAATGATATTGCTTCTTGTGTATCGGGACCACACGGGCGACTTTCCAGAGAGAGGGCTTGACATGGCACCGAAAACAGAGTGAGAACAGCTTGGCAAGTGGTGCAGCCAAAACTTTTGAGCACTGCTTCAGAACTCTGGCAGGGATGCCATCGGGTCCGGTTGCCTTGGTTGGATCCAGCTGAGGGAGCTGGCGCTGGACTGTCTCTTCCCGAAATCGGACAGTTGTCAGGGCAGATGTACACCTAGGAGGAAGGTCAGGAAGATCGGAGTGCTGTAGATCTTGATCACGGAGACTGCATTTGCTCGCCAAGAATTCTCCAAAGCAAGTAGCCTTTTCCTGGTTGGTGACATATTCTCTGCCCTGGGCATTGCGTAGGACAGGGATAGACGAGCTGCGGCCAGAGCCTGCAGCTTGCTTCAGGAGTGACCACCATTGCTTGTTTCACATTGATCCATGTTTGAGCCGATCTCGGATGCGGGCAGATTCTGCCTGCTTTGCAAGACGAAGGCAATTGGCAGAGGCTCGGACTTTGGCATTGTAGTCAATGAGTTGTTGGTGGCAGGCGGGGTGTCTCCTGAGACGGTTCCATGCATTCTTCTTTGCCTGGGTAGCAGCTGAGCATTCCGGCGTCCACCAGGATGGATCTGTTGGTTTCGTCGAAAGTTCTTTGTGTGGAATGAAGCGATTCATGCCTTCCATGACAACAGTGGTTACTGATCTGCACGACGCCTCGGGGTCTTCTAATATTATAACAGTTTGCTCTTGGGAGAATGAAGTTGAAGACACCACTGCAGCTGTACTTGTACTTATGGTTGATAAATATGGTGGTAAAGACACACCTGGCAGTATGGCGGTAAACACACGCCTGCCCACACACACTCTCTAGGCTGCAAAGTTCTGGCACAGAGCTCTCGTTCTCACCACCACCAACATCAGTTCGCGCCTGGCGCCTGGTCGATGCATGGCTGGCGGTATCCGGCATAGCAGGCTGGTACATCAAGTAGCGCATGGCACATAGATGATGACACAGCAACGACATAGCTCGATTGCGACGTACGTTTCGTCCCCGCTGGACTCATCAGGCAATCTTCTTCTTGGATGTCTTCATACGGAGCTTGACTCGGGAGAATGAAGTTGAAGGCACCACTGCAGCTGTACTTATGGTTGATAAATATGGTGGTAAAGACACACCTGGCAGTATGGCGGTACACACACGCCTGCCCACACACGCTCTCTAGGCTGCAAAGTTCTGGCACAGAGCTCTCCTTCTCACCACCACCACCATCAGTTCGCGCCTGGCGCCTGGTCGATGCATGGCTGGCGGTATCCGGCATAGCAGGCTGGTACATCAAGTAGCGCATGGCACATAGATGATGACACAGCAACGACATAGCTCGATTGCGACGTACGTTTCGTCCCCGCTGGACTCATCAGGCAATCTTCTTCTTGGATGTCTTCATACGGAGCTTGACTCGGGAGAATGAAGTTGAAGGCACCACTGCAGCTGTACTTATGGTTGATAAATATGGTGGTAAAGACACACCTGGCAGTATGGCGGTAAACACACGCCTGCCCACACACGCTCTCTAGGCTGCAAAGTTCTGGCACAGAGCTCTCCTTCTCACCACCACCACCATCAGTTCGCGCCTGGCGCCTGGTCGATGCATGGCTGGCGGTATCCGGCATAGCAGGCTGGTACATCAAGTAGCGCATGGCACATATATGATGACACAGCAACGACATAGCTCGATTGCGACGTACGATTCGTCCCCGCTGGACTCATCAGGCAATCTTCTTCTTTTGCTGTTGAATAGAAGTGCCGAAGCCGGACCCAGTCTGCCTCAGCATACCTCCAAACGCGCCGTTTAGTTGGTGGTTCGCGGAGTGGGGTGGCATCAAAAGTGGCCACAACGGTGGCATGGTCTGATGCTCCAATGGGGTACCGTACATTTACCACCACTGAGGTCTCCGAGAAGTCGCTGAGTATGAGGTCCAGGGTGTTCTCACCACGTGTCGGTTGAGTAACGTGCTGGTGGAGCCCGTGGAACGCAGAGAGTTCTTCCATGTATTCACCAACCGGTGTAGTCTTCGTGCTGCATAGCCAGCTTTCATTATGAACGTTTAAATCCCCGGCTATCATGAAGCTGTTCCGGAGGGATCGAGCTTGATCCATGACTGAGTCAAGATCCCCAAGCAGAGAGACATCTTGTCCAGGGCACGACCCGGTTCGGCACACTGCACATACAACTACTTTCTGGCCATTGTCCAGGTGGAGGCGAAGCCAGATGACCTCATGGCCATGGCAGTTGATGTCACTCAGGTGGTCAAAGGAGAGAGAGTCCCGAACCCAAACTGCAACTCCGCCACCTTGAGCAGATCGGTAATGTCGGAGGGGTGGGTGGAAACCCGTCATGGAGGTGTCGGATAGTGAGGCTTTCTCCGGGGTGAATTTAATCTCTGTTACGATGGCGATGTCAGATCTGCTCCGTGCAACAGCATGCTGGAAGGCTCCAAACCTTGACAACAGCCCAAAAGCATTTGTCAGCAGGAGCTTCATTACTGGGTATGTCCTTGCGCAGCTGGTGTTCATTGGTGTTTGTGTGGCTGAATCGCTCCAGCTGAGGCAGCCTCTTCCTCACTGTCCCTATCGCCTCTGCTGCCCACGTTGCCGGCGCCAGATGCACCAGATGAGCTGTTACCCTGCGGCCGTTTGCGGTGTCGCCAGGCTCGAGCGTAAAGCAGTCGTGGCCATAATTTCGCAGCATCGACTGTTTCTAAGCCAGTGGCGTCGAGCGTTAATCGGGCTGAGACTTTCCCGTCTTCCGTGGTGTGCATGCTGCACTCATGGACTTTGACGGATTTGGGCACGGCCACAGATCGCTGCTGAGTGAACTCTGTACCTCGCTACTCTGTGAAATCCGCGTGCAGATTTCCTACATACACGACTGCCTTCCTTGTTTGGTGGGGTTCTTTGGATACTGGTTTCCACGATTCATCAGCGATTGGGTCGAACGATGTTTTCCGGCGCTTGACTGGACGGCGCCCAACAGTCTGAAAACTTTCGTCTACCTCACTCGAGATCTCATGATCACTGCCAGTGTCATCTACGTGTACTCGTTTGAAAGCGCTACGGTGTTCTCCTGCTGCTGCACCAGTGCACTTGGTGACCTGGTCTCTTCGCGTACGGGTACGGCTACGAGATCCCTTCCGCCTCGTCGTACTCTGGGGCTGTTGTTCAGCCGGAGGAGAGGTAACACTTGCCATTGCCATGGCGGACTCCTTCATGGCGACAACCTCCTCTTTCAGTCCTGTTATCTGCATGACCAAATCCTCAATCCGGTTTTTGAGACGGACATCCCGGTTTGCAGAATCCGACACGAGCGCTGAAAGCGTCTTGACCATTTCAAAGACAGACGATTCAATTTCAGGAATGGAGCTCAAAAGTTTTATTTCCGATTCCGTCAGGCTGCGAGTGGCAGTTCTTGTCGGCATAGCTACCGACGGCTACCTGCTAGTACTACCTAGACTATTTACTACTCACCACTCTTCTCTTCTACCCTGTAACTACCTCCAGACTGGCCTGGTGCCGGCTGGGCTGATAAATCGCACGAAAAACTACGGAGCTCGAAAAGGTCGAACCGTATTCTTCAGCAAGTCTATTCCAAACTAAAGTGCAATGCCCATAAAAACGCTTTACTGTAATGTTGTATTGACATTCTCACGTAATTCTAATATATTTCGCGTGCTCAATGACAAAAAAAGGAGAAAAACTCTTTTTGAAAATAGAAAGAAAACCAGACATACCGGTACATGATATGCAGTGGGACAGTATTGCGTATTCAACGTAGCCTGTTTGAAAACTACAATACCAAACAAAGAGAAACTGAAGAACAGAAGCCAAGAACGGCAACGGAACTAAGCAGCCCTGAGGGTAAACTTAACTATCACAACAGTGCACATGTACAATAGCACTAGAGAAAAACGGAAGAACAGAAGCCAAGAACAGCAACGATACTAAAGAGATACCCATGAGGGTAAATTAAACTATCAAAACTATGTACATGTTATGCACCAAAATAGAAAACAATATTATTCTTATAGTACCAACCAATGGGCCTAACAACTAATAACGAAGTGCTAAACAGTTTCGGCGTTATGATAAATCTTCCTCTTTTAAATGCCTAATGTCTAGAGATTAAAGCTTGAAGTGCTATTACACGAGGTCACAAAAAGCCCATGCACGGCGCATGGCAGAAAAGTGTTTAGAGTGGAGAGAATCATAAACGCTAGTCGCGGCAGTTTGTATTTTACGGTGGTAATTTCGTGTACAATAACTAGTCTCAGCAGGCGCAAAACAGTGCTGTAGACTTGCGTGCGTTTTCCACGTAGTCCACTGCAAGAAACGATGACATTTCCAGAAGTTGCATGTGACCTCAGGAGAGCAGTCTGCTTGAAACGTTCAAAGACTGGATACACATAATGTTGCATGAGACCATCTCCACCACGACTGGTCAACTCCTGTAGAAAGGTAGCCGCCAGACGCATTAGTCGTTTTTTGTACCCACTGTGCGGCCTTTTAATTTTTATAGGAATCGGCCATTGTTGCAGCACCCCAACAAAGACAGATTTAGTGACTCTTGAACCTAAATCTTTCAGAGTGTCGATGCATGTAGAATCAATGTCCCACCTTCCAGGCGTGTATAGGGTATGGCTTTCGTCTTTCAACTCCTGTTCCCAACATCCCCAGACTCGTCTAGCACTCGCTGCGTCCAGTGGATACGCTTTGAATGGGTAGCGATCAGAACCGTCAGGGGATAGTGGATGCGCAAGTAGGAAAAGAAGCAGTTTACGTTGAAGATGGTGACGACACTTCTCATTTTGGTGCCCTGCAAACGCGCAGCAGGTTCCAATCGCGCAGTAGTGGTGGGATAGTTTGGACTTCATTGAACACATCGAAATGATACGTTCAGCGTGATGGTTTACACGCTTATGACAAGTTGCGAAGCTGCAATTTATAGACCGAAAATAGTGCCACAAGTGCCTATCCAAATTCCATATAGTAATACGGATAAGGGTGCAGTAAAATCTTAAAAGCATTGGGCTGTCCGCACAGATTGACTTGCAGGCGCGCAATTCTGACTGCATAGCTTCCATTGTTAGGCAGTACAAGCTGTGCCGAATATCACCCCAGTTGCAGAATGTGTTCAGTGTACCTGCTTGGAGACCGCTGCTTGCCGCTCGACACACTGATGTATCCCATTCAACAGCAGGCACGTCTTCGGAAACAGTACGCTTGGCGTTCGCACTAAGCATCAACAACATCAGTGGTAGCATTATGGTGACGAAGGGTGTTGGAACGAACTTCCACTCAACTCGCGTCGAACCAATGTCTTTCTGTTTGTTCGGAATTTCTTCAGGTAGCATGTTTGATTCCAAGGTCCGCGTAAAACAAACGACAAATTACTATGTGAACTAACACACGAAGGAGTAATACTGCCGAAAAGAATAGACAATTGTAATATACTAGTATCTTCTCGTTGAATAGTTGACTGACCCTACTAGAAACGGATAATTCCCTAATTTACCGGTTACGACACGTGTACATTTCGTTAGGCGTGATTACTGTGTACTCCTTACCGGCATGAACCATCCTGTTATCAGTTGTTATATCTCGCGTTGCACCGGAGCTCAATAGACACACTCGTCAGCATAGACATATTGGCCATGGATGGCAGCTTTCCACTGAACCACAATCGTAAATGGCGCAATAGTTCACAGCGATCATTTCCGTCCGCTGTCATTGAGGACAGGAATCATCCTGCTCCAGAGCTTCTTGCAACACAAACCGGCTCTTGCTCGCCTTCAGCTGTCTATGATTCACAAGAGGTCTGTTGACTGGTATTAGACCTCTACACACCTGCCAAATCGTACAGGCACACAGCTGATTTCAAATTGCGACTTGCTCACATTTGAAGTATCCCTTCTAAGTTAAAGCTGATTTTATATGGCCAAACTTTCCGTCCTACCGTGCTGTCACCTTTACCTTTTGAAATGAATGCGGCACTTACTCCCAAGCGTCCTTGTTCATTTTCTTCTCATTTAGCTTTTTCTGTCACACTTCTGACTCATTTTTTTTAGTTTTTGTTTGGCGCGCACGAGCAGGGGTTACACTGAGGTCCTCAATCTGCACATCTGAATCTCCGCATATTAGATTCTCTTACAAGAATTTAACGCGGATCTCCCGTTGTATAGGAATAATCCGATGATGTACATCGGCCATTGTACTGACAAAGGAAGGAAGAAAATTACTAACATCTAGTCAATACCCTTTATCTGCTCTCATTTTTCAGTGAAAAGGCCGGGACGTTGTACTGCCTTTTAACAACAAAGCTAATCTGCATGTATCTTCCGATTGTTAACGAGGAACAATAACGGAAATTCACAGGCAGAGACCACGATAGCAACACGGGCACACACACACACACACACACACACCTACTGTACAAGTCGCAATTAACGATAGTGTGGTGCAATGCCGTCGTTGGCAGCTTCCGTGTGAAGGCGACGTGCTCTAAGTAATTAGTGAAACCTGCAGTTGTCGGGAAACCGGAGAAACGTGCTCGATCGTAGCAAAATACAAAGAGAAAAGTGTTGCAAGCGAAGGCAGTCATGCCACTGTTTCACAGGAACACGGGCAAGGGACAAAATATTTGGACTGTCGGATTCCGCACAGGTGTTTTTCACTCGTCTTGCCTACAGCGATGAGTTTCAGTTATTGTACAGCCACTGTATTCCAAGTGAAGCCAAATGCTTCGTTGTGTAAATCATTTCCGCAACCGAAACGAGATGTAATCATCTCTGCAAGTAACTGCCGGGACAATGCTTAGACTGATCACTGTTTTTGCGCTGGACATGTCTAACATGTGGGGAGTTGTCCAATCCAGCAACAGAATTTGGATCAGTAGTCAGGTCATCTGACAAGATATCTGTGTGTTGTTTCTCAGACATACTCAGCCCGCACTCCTTTAAACCCAACTTGCTCGATCACCCACAGGGACTATATTTCAAGAAATAAATAGGATGCGGCAATACAAAACCATTTAGCAACAGAGCTAATTTGCAATTGAGTTCCCATTGTAGAAGAAAAACGAAACGGAAATTCACACAAGGACGCACTCAGGCGAAAGGCCTGCCCACAGCATGGCCACACAAACATGCACAAAGACAAAAACACACACTCATGCACACAAAAGCACACGCAAACTTCCACATAACTTCCGTAAAATCTGGAACTTACAATAATGTGGCGCATTGCCACAAACATTCGTGTGAACGGGAGACGATCATTTGAATCAATTAGCTCTTAAAAGGTTATCCCTTCCGTCGTCCAAGACACATCCGAACAGTGACGCATGGGAACACAGCGAAGAAGACAGAAGTTTTGCATGTTTTAAAAGAACTCAGATGGTGAGCCAAAGAAAAATACGTTGTCTTGTAGGTGGCAGACTACCCAAAAATTCGCTGAAAAATCGAATTTGTAAATTCATATTGAGTGCTACGTCAGTTAAAAGAGCATGAATACCTGCAAATTCTCTGAAAATTGTGTCCCGATCTGACCGGCCGTTCAAGAGTTATGGCCCAAAATGTGCCCTTGCAAGGAAAGATTTTTTTTGTTGCACGCTGTCATTTGTTGGCAGCACTGTGTTTGAATGTGAGCAGACCGTGCGCAACTTGTCGTATCATGGAAACACGTGAAAGTGTGCAGAATTTTGCTCCAAGTCCAAAAAATCAGGTTTTTGAGCCACGTATTGGGCCGCCGTGCAGCAGGACTTTTGCCAGCACCCTCGTGACGTTGCAGATATGTGGCTTGATTATTGTAGTTGACGTTGATTTAGTGACTTTGGCAAGTTTGAGTCGTGTCAAGAAGTCAGGTAGGATTCAGTACTAGGCAGTAGTGAAACGTGAGTGGTAGTCTTTGCCGGTTTCTGAGGGTATCCTGGATTTGGTGTGCAGCGCTGTGGAAATGGCTTGCTGTGGAGGTCCCAGCGCTGGATGTTGTATCAAAGGTACGACCTCGTAGCACGTGCTAAACCTAAAAGAATTCAAAAATTGACTTGGATCTGTGGGAGTGTGTGAGAGAACGCCCACTCGTTCCGTTGTGACAGATTCCAGGGCCTCGTTGAGGGGCCCTACCCCATCACCCATGGCTGCTTCTGGACTTGTTCTAGGTTTGAGTCCCGCGCACGAACAGAATGAGCACGAAAATGTGAAAAAATTGTAAATGCATTTGTTTGGCTCCTGGGTGGCTCGCACACCGTGGCACTATGCCGGAAATTTGAGTTTTTCCGGCCTGGAAAGCCTGTCAGTGAGGCGCAAGAACTTGTAAATCATGTCCTGAGGGCCAGCATAGTGGCAGGAGTGTGTGGTCAAAATTTCACTCGAATCCATTGAGAAACACCAAAGTTACGGTCAATTGAATGCCATATGAAATTTATGGGTAGGCTGCCCCCTTAAATAGGAGATGCCCCCGATAGGCGACAGCCTTTGGGTAATCTTGAAAATAAAGATTATTAAGAAAGGGTTTGCTCCCCACACCGGAGCTCGCGCTATTCCGCCGACTTTACTTGACACTTGACTGACTCACGACTGCCATCCAGAGCACACGAGAAGTCCATCGAACCTTCGACTCGGCAAACCTGCAAGAAAGCACCACTCCCTGCTCAATACACAGTGTTTCGGGGAATTCACCCCTCATCAGTTGAGCTTGAGTAGGCTGAGGAAGATTGTGCCTGAAGAGCACCACTTATTATAGTGCTCTCCAGGTACAAAGATTATTATACATGGAAATTGCGGGCACAAGTTATGCGATCAAGTCCACCAACGTAACCAGATTTTGAACAGTCAGATGTGCGCAATCGCAAAACTGACAAGGAGCACTCACTTGTCAAGTTGATAGCGGGAACCACGGGGTGAGGCCATAAGAACTGTCTACATCTACCTTGCTATATCCCACAGACCTGCAGACTGCCAGTAACGATAAGTAGCTGCGGAAAGTCCTGGATCTTTCTGCTGGAACTTGGAGGCTGCTGTGTGGTGCAGCCGGTGTACTTTCGTTCAGACATATCCGCACTTCTCTGTCGATGTTTTCTTGGGTCCAGGCCATATCCACATCATTGGCTAAATCTTCGGTCCGATGTTCTTCCTCCTCATTGTTGTTGTTGTTGTTGTTGTTGTGTTTATTTTAATTCGCAAACCAAACGGGCAGATCTGCCCAATGAAAAGGTGGCGAATGCAGATAGAAAGCAGTAATAAATGAAATTGGGGACTGATGTAATTAGGATAGAGGTGGAGAAAAACTAAGCCAGCTGATCATCAAACAGGACGTCTGGTACTCTAGGTACTAAGGCCAGTAAGTGTGTGCGGGATCATGCTGGCGCGGAACTGGCGGAGCGTGGAGATGGCACGTACATCGCTGGGTAATGTGTTCCACAGCTGGGCGCCCCGGAACGCGAGGCAACCCTTGCCGAACCTGGTGGAAACTGGCGGTTGGCGCAGACCCATGGTGGAGTGCAACCTAGTTGGGCCAGCTGCCGAAGGAACTAGGAGGGCTTGCAGTTCAGAACTTGCGTGCTCATTCCGAGACCTCCAGACCAGAACGATGAACTTCTGCCTGAATATCTCGGATACTCTGTAGGTGTCCAATTGCAGCAGGAGGGTACGCGCGGAGGTGTGATGCGAGAGTCCGAAAACCGCCCTTGCCGCCCGATTCTGCATGACTTGTAGCCGATCCAATTGGTTGGCAGTAAGAAGCGGGGAAAACGCATTGGATCCGTACATCAGGTCAGACATGATGATCGCTTTAAAGTAGAGAACTCGGCTCTGATGAGTCAAGCAGCGACGCAACCTCCATAGTGCTCCGATCCTCTGGGCCAGTCGAGCGGTGCAGCGATCAACATGGGGCGTCCATGACAGATCCGAGTCGAGGAGCACTCCAAGATACCTGGCCGCAGTAACGACAGGAATCGGCGTTTCATGACAGTTTACATTGATCGTATGCTGGGGCTGCTGAGGCTGCCTGTTGGGGTATACAGGGATCACGTGGCTCTTGGCTGCATTCAAAATGAGACCACGGGTCTGCAACCAGTCAGCAAGTGCAGAAACCGAGGCCGATAGCGTAGCAGATACCGTGTCCAGGGATGTGCTGCTGCTGATCAGCGCAATGTCATCGGCAAATTGAACTGATGAAGACTGGTTAGCTATGGTTGGAACTTCGCGGGTGTAGATACTGAAAAGGATCGGTCCTAGAACAGAACCTTGTGGCACGCCACAGGATGGTGCAGAAATGGCACTCTGATCCCGTCCAATACAGATACGCTGAGTACGGCCCGACAGATAGGCGGAAAACCACTTTAGGGCTGTCCCTGTTATGCCGATATCGAATAGGTCCTGGAGTAGCCGTTCATGACGAACCTTGTCGAATGCCTTTGACATATCTAGAAGGCATATGCCAGTACACAAACGCTTGTCCCGTGCACTAAGAATACGATTTAGCATAAGTACCAGGGCATCCTCCGTTGAGTGGCCTGCGCGGAATGCAAACTGAGTCGTGGGGAGGGTACCAGATATGTCCAGAAACTGGGCTAGCTTCTTTTGTACGACTTTCTCCAAGAGTTTTGATAATATGGGAAGTAGGGACACTGGACGGAAGTTAGTGGGAATAGACGGGTCCCCGGCTTTGAACAGCGGGATAACGTGTGCGAGTTTGAAGGCTGTGGGGACAGTGCCATTGACAAGCGAGGCATTAAACAACGTGGCCACGGACGCAGCTAGGATATCGGCACAGCACTTCAGAAGGTGACCAGGTATCCCGTCGCTTCCTGTTGCTTTGGCAGGATTGATTTGTCGGAGAAGCCGTTCTACTTCGCCAAAAGACACTTGGGGCAATTCTGACATTGCAGTCTGAGGCTGTGGACCTTGCGGTAGCGGGATGCTGTGAGGACGGGCATTGTCTGTTACTACTGCCTGGAAGACTGACGAAACTTCTTCAATGGGGCAAGTAGGCTCCACACGTACTCTCTTCCTGTTCGTAACGGAGTTTATGACGTTCCAGAGCTTACGCGGGTTCTGACTGGACGCGGCACATTGCGCTCGGAAGAAATCATTGCGCTTTCGGCGATAGGCATTTCTGGCGCTTGAGCGTGCTTGCTTGAACTGTACGTGAAGCTTCTGGTTTCCCTTATCGCGTAGCCACCGTCGGTGTAGCTGGTTTTTACGTTGGTTGAGCTTGTGGAGCTCTCTGTCGGACCAGGGCGGATGGGATTTGAGGTTGGAGGATACATAGCGGATGGGTGCATGCTTGTCCACGACAGCCAAGAACTTGGTATGCCACGACGCCCACATGGTGTCCACATCCCGCGTGTTAGTAAAATCATCCAGCCCTGCGGAGCTGACATCCCGACGAAATTCACAGAGGTTCACCGACCGAGTATTTCTCTGAGCTCGGACCCGCTCTACTGCCTGAGGTGACACGCTGCGAGAAACCTGAAGGTGCAGGTTAGCCTCAATCCCAAAGTGGTCGCTAATGGTCAAAGGCAGGACGTGGCACTCACTGATGTCTTGACTAGCTGAAAGAATGAGATCGATAGTTGTACCTGATGGGCACGCCGGTGAGATACGAGTCGGAGCATGAACGTGATTAGTGAGGCCGTAGCAGTTGCAAAGTTCGAGAAATTTCCGGGCGATAGGACAAGGTGGGTAGGGGGTTGAAACATTAACGTTAAAATCGCCAATGACTGTGATGCTTGGGTTGTCCACGAAAGCCCTGTGCAGCTGCTCTTCAAAATTCTGCCAGTACAAGATGGGCTCGTCAGGTGGCCGGTAAAAGCACCCAACTAGTTGTCGCCTTCGTCGCCCTTTGACTTCGATCCAGGACGATTCAATGTTAGCGTCGGAAAGCTCTGGGCGCGGTTTTACCTGGAGTCCGGAACGGAAATAAAAGCATACACCGCCACCTCTGCGCACTGGACGATCGTGCCGTATCACACAGTAACCTGATATATCAATATCACTGTCTGACGTTGTGCTGTCAAGCCAGGTTTCTGCGACGCCAAATATGTCGAAGTTGTATTGCTGTAGGATATCGGCGACCTCAGCTACTTTGTTTCGAAGACTACAAACATTCAAAAAGCCCAGTCTTATGAAGGACTGTGTCAATGGGGTAAGGCGGTGAGCAGGGGCAGAACGGTTATTCTGGGTACAAGAGCCATGAGCACTGGGACCTGGGATGCCAGCGCCAGCCCCAGGGGAGAGATGTTGACTGTGTACACTACTAGTAGTTAACTTGGAGGGGGAAAAGCTGGGTGCTAAGGGATTAAGAGACGCCATTAACATTTAAAAAAGATGCAGCTAAAGAAATTGTGTTCTGATGATCTATCATTACTAGGTAAAAAGGGATCAGCATGGGGATTAAAAGCAAGTGCAGTAAGTATTAACCGTAATTACCTTCATTGCACTAGTAGCTTCCTCTGCGGGCAGCTTCAACTCTCTCTGCCAGCTTCTTGCGCTCACGGTTTGAACACTCCTTAGCCCACGCAATTTGCGGGTCGTTCAAGGCAGAGGCAGGTGGCTCAGTGCGCCCTGATAGGACAGTGGCGGAGAAGGTGTGTTTGCCTGCTGCCAGTCTGAAGCCATCGTCATCAGGAGAGGGGGCTGTCCCGCTGCTCTTTTCTTTGTCTCCAGGTTGGCTGAAAGCCGGCACATGGTTACTGGTATCAGTTGTGCCAGTGCTGGTCCCATTGGCTAAAAGTGCCTGGCGATAGCTGTTGACTGAGGCAGTGTGCAGCCCTGTGTTGCTAGCTGCACCTGTCTCCACACTGACGACAGCTGGCTCCACAGCGGCTTCTGCGGGCTGGGTAGTCACCGTACCCGTATCAGTGGCTGTACTGACGCTGGGAGGGTTTGTACTCGTACCGGTTGTGTTGCGGTGCTGTGCTTGTGGAAGCTGGGAAGCTGTAGACTGTGCCCCACGGTTGGGACATGCTTTAGCCTCGTGGCCACTGTTGTTGCAGCGCCAACATGTTTGCTGTTGGCCGCGGTGCCATACTCGCAGTTTCAACTGACCTACGGTAACCGTAGATGGAACTGGTGATCGGAGGACCAGGCTGAGAACACGGGTGCCAGTACTTATTTCCAATCCCTCAAACAATACTTTTTTCTGTTGAGGCGACCCAACAATTCGGCCGAATTGGCCCAGCGCAGCACACAATTTACTGTTTTGAAGCCCGACAGGGCACCCAAACACATGCAGATGGGTTAAGTCCACCCCGGAAATCTCGCAGAGCACCTGCTTACCGGAAATCCGGATTCCTGCGTCCAGTATCTTTTCCCGCTCAGCAGAACTCTTCACTGTAACAACGCAATGACCAGGCTTGCCCTGAAGGTCCACCTGGCAGACCTGACATATATCTACCTTACTCTGCTTGAGCGCCTTGGCGTAAAACAAGTGGTCTGCAGACCAGTCCTTCTCAATCCTAAAAGAAAAGGAGGCCGGAGCAGGAGCTCCAAAACTGCCAACCGTCTCCATCGTACACATTTTGTACTGAGCCTGTACTGCTATTCTGAGTACCGCTGTTGGCGTGGTCTTCTATAGCACGGTGCCAGTCTGATAGAATCAGAACAGGAAACCACGTGACACTTGACTAGACTGACTAGAAAATCTGACACACTGACTTGAAAAGACACAAACGTCAATACTCACCTCATGTCAACACGAAATGAGCATGGTCTCACAATACTAACATATCGTGTCGGCACATTATCAGTATGCCTTTTCATATGCCATTTCAGCTCTGTGTTGGCCTGTTGGCTTTGCACTGGTGTGACTTCGGGTTGGTATGCCTCAGGGCATGCTTGTCCGGTACTCAATCTCCTTACTAAAAGACACTTTGTCGTCACGTATACTACCGTACTGGCAATATATGTTGCCGCAGTGAGGCCATGAAGCGTTACATTGGCACATGTTTGCCGCACGCAGGGCGTTGCATGCAAAGTCGCACAGGAGCCGTTACACAGGTTTCTATATTGCCGCAGTCCTTTTTTTGCTATTGCAGGACTTCCTGCTTCGTCCAGTTTTGAACTTTTCACCACGCGGTACGAGCTCGTACACGTGCTTTCACAGTTTTCAGCCTTTTTTGCAATGAAAAGATCGCCGCACCCCGCCGGACGCGCGTTACGAACTCAACGAAAATTTGTCGCACTAGCCTGGTCGCGCGTTACGCCGCACCCCCCTGCGTTACGCGTTACGCGGCAACATATATTGCCAGTACGGTAGTAGTGGGGGTAGCGACTTCCATCATGAGTATCCCCTACATGGCTACTTCCCCTTGTCTAACCCCCAAGACGAAATGATAGTAGCCGACTGGCCGAAATTTAAAAAAAAATCATGAGTGTGGACGATGCAACAGGTTCATGGTACGGCTTAGCAATAGACGAGACAAAGCCCTGTCTGCTTGATCTGCTACTAACGTTGACTGATAATGCGGCAGCTTGCTGGCCCACTGTTGCAGTAGGTGTTGACGTGCGACTTTCTTCTTTCGTACTCAACATAATATTATAGTCATGTTAGGCATTCCCCGGAAGCCTGGTGTTACATGATGTTGGCTGGAAAAGAAACAAAATATACATGTAACAATATGTGCATACCGGTAGCTGGTTGGCGAGGAACACTCTATAGGATGATAGACAAACAGGTGTTTGGGAGAAAGGAGTGTTAAAAGTAATAAAAAAGAGTAAAATTTAATGATCGTGTCCGTTCCTGAAGGGAACTCACGAGTCACGGCGGCCGCTAACACCAGGTAAACCCTTTTTAACAATTCAATAAATAGAAAAAATAATGCTGAATGGACTCGGACGGAGAGCCAAGGATAAAATTAGTACAGAATAGGAAAGAAAGAAGGACCGAGGATTGTTTAAACCGCTGGGAATTTATAGAAAACTAGAGCGATTTTGCGGCCAAACACACTGTCACGTTCTTCGCCTTCACTCCTCGTGTAACCATGTAACCCCGATTCCACGTCGGAACCTGCAGGTCCGGGCACGTGACACAGCCATGTTCCAGACATGCCATGTCTGCCTGATACAAGAGGAAAGTCGTTATATTCGATGTATTTTCAGGTCTTCGGGCATCAAAAAAGTGTCAGTAAATTCGATCTGTCGTTATTTTCGAGGTCGTTATACCCAGGGAGTCGTAAAATACAAGGGTATTTTACGACTCCCTGGTTATACCCGACCTACATCTATAATGTACAGAAAGGACTTGCTAAACGACTTGGGCAACACAATTTTGTCGCTTAACTCGATATGTCGTTATATCCAATCTCCACTGTAGGCTGTGTAGCTAGCACTGCAGTCTGACACGCATACTGTAGTACGGTAAGGCAACACACCACACAGTCGGATCCGGCGACTGAGCTAAGCAAGCAAAGAAAACGGGACGACATAATACCAGTAGCAGCGCTTGCGAATATCTCAAGAACTGAACATAGACACGCAGTAAAAACTAAAACACCGGTTCTCTGTCCACCCTGCACTCACTCCTTGCGCACACATCCGCACACTCACTCATACGTGTACACCACTATTGAACACGTGACCATTGCCAGTGGGGGCCACCAGAGCACAGCGCCCCAACTTATTGTCTTTGCACACAATTCCGTGGTCATGACTATACAGAACCATTGCCTAGTGTAACAAAAACTCCAGCTACGTCCAACCAGAAAACCATGGCAGACCATTATGCATCCGCCACTCTAGAATAATCAAAGCGATGATATTATGAAATTATCACTCCCTTAGTATTGACTCCCATAGATTTTTGCCATACCTAAGCAGTCAAATATTCCTGCATATTTCACTCCTTAGGGCTATATTGACTGCTTATATTTGACTGCTTAGGGGTTGCGCAGTTGAACGGTGCCTAGCGCAGCATTGTCACTGCATGAGTAGGTGGTGGTGCAACGGTTGTGCAATCATAAAACCGGAATTCATGAGGTTATCGTTCTGGAATTGAAATACGGACTGTTTGTCGCGATAAATCTAATATTGACTTCGTACTTGGTCAGTATAGGAAATAAAAACCTCGTAAAAGACCTCGGCTTCGCCTCGGTCTTTTACTCAGCTTTTATTTCCTATATTGACCTCGTACTCCGTCAATATTAGATACTTACATGATGATTACTGGGGTGGGCGGGTGGGCACTCTCACTCAACTCTCCGCACAAAGACAAAAGAGGCCGACCCTGCACTCGTCACCTCCTTTCATCCCACGCCGTGCTCCCTCGTACCCGTTCCCGGGTGGACAGAGAACACTACTTCTCTGCTAATCCTTATACTATGACGTCAACCGTATAGAAGTGACATTATAATTATTACTACAGTGGTCCCTCTATAATCCGGCACCATTTGTGCCACGAAAATCTGCTGGATTAGGGAGGGTGCTGGATTAACAAATCTGATTTACTGCTGCAATGTGCATGAAGAGGACATTTTGGCTACTGAAAATTGTGCTGGTTTATCGAGGGTGCTGGTTTATCGAGGGTGCTGGTTTATCGAGGGTGCTGGTTTATCGAGGGTGCTGGTTTATAAAGTGCCGGATTAGAGAGGGACGACTGTACATGTACACCCTCCTTAAAAGCACCATAGCCATCAAACAATTGCAATGCAATGTAACAGTCATGGTCTAATACTTCGAAGTAGAACACAATTCAAGTAGTGAAAATAATTGCATGAAAGGGAAGAATGTGATAAGTAAATCGGAACCCTACTCAAATACAACAAAATTCAATGAAGCGAGCACCGTCATGGAATGAGAATGCCACGCACTCTCAGCAGTACTTCGAAGTACATGTACTAATAATCCACTACCAATTCAGATTCAATGCCTAGTGGGTAATCTAGCCATCATCTAGGTAGAGCAGAGAGCATACCGGAATGTGAGATGGTATAATCAATTAAAAGTTTAAAACCAGCTGACACACACACACACACACACACACACACACAAACACACACACTATTACAACTACTGCTAACTGTTAGCAGCATGACTGCCCGGATGGGCAAGTGTCACCCCTATGAAAAGGGGACCGGAAAACAAGAGTCGGATCACAAGCAGGATCGCGAATGTCTGGCTAGGTCCTGCTGCCGGCGGAAATTGCATTTACAAGACACATACACACACACACACGCACACACACAGATTAAAAATTGGCATAAAACAGGATCATCGTATACATGTACTTCTCAAAAAGTGCCAACAAACATCACAAGAGATTACAAACCGTTCGTAATCTCTACACATCTACTATCTGGCCGTAAGGGCTGGATGGGCAAAGAACCCAACAGCTGACACAGCAAGAGGTGACTTGATGCGTAGAGACCAGACGTTCTCCGCCGCACGTCGCACCGCCACGTCCGTTGCCATGTCAACAAGCGACGCTCCGGAAGTCATGACAACCGGGTACAGTCTCGTCTCGTCGACCGACTTGTCAAAGCGCGCCGACACGGAGAGGTGCGTGAAGCGCGACTGCACGGTCGCCGTGGGTGACGAGTTTGAACATGACGACACGAGGCCGTCAAAGCACTTGATGACGGCGCACGTTTGCGCCCAGAATGTCACCGGTTGCCGGGGCTTCGTTCCGTTGAACACGCCCAGGGCAAAGTGCTCGCCGAACAACCCAGAAGAAATGGTCGCGTTGTCAAACTGATACGTCACCAAGCAGCAGAACGCTCCTTCGCACACCTCCAACGAGCTAGCATGCCGCGAAAGGAACTCGTACTTGTACGGCGTTTCGGCCTTGAACCTCTCCGCTGTAGTGCTGTCCATTGCTACTAATGGTAGCGGTTCCAGTCGTTCAGCAACAGCACTGTGGCGAGCTTGACCGCTGACCAGATCGGCCGAGAGTAGCTTGGCGCTGATGCTGGGATCGCCGGCGCGCTCAATGTAGGTCTGCAGGGGGTTTCCCCCGGCTGCGTACACGCCGCTGCCGGTGAACCTGAACGCGGGCAAGTGGGCGTTGGCGGCGATCACGTTCACGCCTAGCATGGCCGAGAAGCTCTGCTGTATGCCGGTGCTGTACAGCAGCGGGCCGGCGTTCATCCAGGCCGTGGGGAACGCCAGCTCCGTGGCGCCGTGCGCCAGAACGTTCTGCTGGCACGGCGCCGGGAACAGGATGTCGTAGCACGTGCACAGGCCGAACGTGACGCCGAACGAGGTGCGAAACACGGGCGCGTGCTCTGGGTGCGCCGAGCCCGGCGTGAACTGCTGCTCGAAAAACAAATGCTCCTTGTGATACTTCATCAGCAGGCGGCCGTCGGTGTCAAATGCCACGTCAGTATTATACAGGTGTCCCGTGGCAACGTCCTTATCGGCCATGTTTGCCACGACAACCGTGCCGTACTTGATCGCCATGCAGCTGAGGCGGCGCAGCACAGGAGTGGCGGTCGCACTCTCAGCCTCGGCGCAGGGAACAACCCGCTGCCTCACGATACGCGTAAGGTTCGGCATCGGCTCGGCATAGAACTCCATCTTGGATACCAACAGACCCGTGATGCCATCCTCAGGGAACACGATAATCTGCGCAGTGCCTGCTCTGCTGAAGGCTTCTGTGGCCGACTCGAAATCAGCAAGGTTCTGCATCATGATGTCCAGCGCACCGGATCTGCTCACTGGCAATCCCTGGTGTGGCTCGTGTTCGTACGCGGCGGCGCGGTACTTGATGCCGCCGCCGCCCTCACCCACAGCTACCACATTATGCTCTCTACTGCTTGCAGTAGCAGCAATGAAGGTTGCCGATAGGCAAGCGTAAAGCAAGCAAATACTGCCAAGCGCCATTTTAGTGAATGTTCTTAGGAATTATTTGAAACTTACTTTCAAACTATTTTTGTATGTTTACTGACGCGACCACGGCAGTAGGCCGTACCGTCAGCTACTGGAAGTTGGCACACGGTCTTCCTCACAAGCCTGAACAATTGGCCTCTATCCTATCTTCGCGTCCACGAGCTCGGAAAAGACTTCCATCGCTTTTGGTGTGTTGGTTGTGAATGTGTGCGGCCATGCAGTTCTCTGTGTTGACTGTTGTCCGCGCGAGAATCGCGTCGCGATCCGATGAAAACGAAAAAAGAGATTTTTGGATTGAGCAATCAATCATTCAAACAAAACACGACGTACACGTAGTCACGATCACGTACACACAAAGGTCAGATGATGTCATACCGAAGACGAGAAAGAATAATCTACACGTCAGTCGCGTGACCTGCATGCAGGAATGACGCCACCAATCAATCAAAAGCTCAGTTTTATTTTGGTGAGAAACGAAAAACGAAAAACATTCATTTTGATTGAGCAAAATAGTAACTTGTTTGTCGGTTTGTTTGTCGCATTGTTTTCTGCACTGCATTCCCTGCCTGACTTCTGGGTTGCTGAGTTCAAATTTCATAGTAATGGCGCTTTCCAGAACACCTCGCAACAAGGTGACTCCTCCGCTGAAGGGCAGCTTCCCACTGGATCATGACGGTAAGAACTAACATGGGGCTGAAAATGTGCACTGCAAAGATGATCCACGTAGATCTACGTAACGTGTGTCGTTCACTGCATGTTTCTGAATTAATGATAATCAGGAGTCCAATGACTGGAAAAAGAAGTCAGCATCGTAAAAACTATAATATCAGGAGTCCAATGACTGGAAAAAGAAGTCAGCATCGTAAAAACTATAATATCAGGAGTCCAATGACTGGAAAAAGAAGTCAGCATCGTAAAAATAGAAAAGAAAAAAATATTTCTTTAGTCACCTCTCTACATGCCGAGTTCCCATGTCGGTCTTGCTAAGCACTCTCACAAGTCTAATTTTCAAGTTGCCAAACCCTCTGTAAGTGTACATGTAGTGGTATGAAACCTTGGTTTGGTATCTAAGAGAAACCCTATCGGACTCAGAAGAGGCAACCATTATAGGGTAGTATCAAGAGTCAATAACCCCCAGAGTGTGCAACGCGCGATAGGGTCTTGTCACGACTCATTTTCAACATTACGTCATTTTCATGTACATTTTCATGTAGCGAATGGTGCGGCCTGCACGCGCAGCTACATGAAAACGACGTAATGTTGAAAACGAGTCGTGTCAGAGATTTGTGTGGCGTTGCACACTCAGGGGGTTATGGACTCTTGGTAGTATGTTGATGTTAGTGGATGGGTTGGACTATTACTGTAAACCTTCCAGTAGCCACGTCACTATTTCGTTCGCGATCTCTCAGAAGCAGCGAGTTTACGATGGCGAATGTTTGCGGAGCGCTGTGGCCACACGTACAGTACGCGCACTGTTGAGGTTTGCTTTCACGTTAGTGATATCGCACACTAGCAGAACGAATACAGCGCAAACATAAGGCAGTTTTCAGTACTAGTACCGTAAAAGCCTCTGTATACGCCCACTCGAAATTACGCCCACCCTCCGTGTACACGCCCAGTCAGGGGCAGTCAACACTTTTGTTTCAAAATAGCGCCCATGCCCATGTATACGCCCAGGTATGGCGGCAACACCAGTACATGTACAGGTACTGATACCCAATACTTACGGCTATCCCTATTCCAAGTATACGCCCGGTTCCAATATAACGCCCGTGCCCTTGTATACGCCCAGGAAATCGAGGCTGCTATTCTATACGCCCGGGGCCTATACACAGGCTTTTACGGTATCCAGGTTTTTTGTTCACAAAACTTCACTTCAAACTGTATTCAGGTTTTTTGTTCACAAAACTTCACTTCAAACTGTATTCAGGTTTTTTGTTCACAAAACTTCACTTCAAACTGTATTACAGTGTTTCCTCCATGGTTGAGCCAAGCTTGTACCTGATCTGTGCACTAAGTATTGACTTTCAACCCCATGTTTTCTCTTCTCGCCTGGTGTTGTGTGTTGCCCCTGTTTGCTGCTGCAGGGGAATGCAAGGATCGTATGCGCGACTACATGGAATGCCTCAAGAAGACCAGCCAGAACAGCAGGGCGTGTCGCGAAGAATCGCGGCAATACCTTGCCTGCCGAATGGAGAAGTACGTGCCTGTGTTTGTTGTTTCGTGTCGGCTTTCTCTCCTGCTGTCGAGCGCTGTCGTTGACTTGTTGGCGTGTCGCGATGCCGTGTGCATTGAGGCGAGTTGTTTCTGTGCAACACCGAGGTTTATTTAGTACACGGTGGATTTCTTTAGAAAAATTACTTGACAGCTGTTTGAAGAACTTGTTTTGATGGGCTATCATGTTGTAAGTTTTTTTCATTATTATATGCTGCAATGCAAATTTGAATGATCACCATACGGTCTTCACTGAATCCAATATCTGCATCTGTCCTGTTTCTCGTTAATCTTCAGGGACTTGATGACCAAAGAGCCGCTGGACACTCTGGGGTTCAAAGACCTCAAGCCACTGCCCTCTGAAAATCAGCCACAGAACAAGAGCTAAGTGACGCTAGACCAGTCTTCTCCGCCTTACCGCTGATGCCTACGACGTTTGCCAGGAAGTGACGAGTCGGGCGTAGCACAGCTCGCTGTGATTCACCACGGCACTCCATAAGCCTAGCTGCGTAGCGCGTGTTGCATTGGCTCCAGGGGCACTGTCACACAGAGGGATGGAAGCTGTTGCAATCACGCCCGTAGGGCAGAGACAGAGACACCTACTTCATCTTCCGCGCGTTTGATTTTTCAGACTTTCGGAAATTCACAGAGAACATGTGCGGTCTCCTAACTCTCCTTGCTGTCCAGTAGTTTCTGCAAGACTGCGAGCAAAGCGCTGCCGTTTCCAGGCCAAGGGGACAGCAAGCCATGGTGGCCCTGTGTGGTTCCGTGTCACCTGTGGGCCACTTGACCCCCCGGGACTACGCAATGTTTGGTGCCCTGCGTTGTCTTGTCTGCTCGTTTCCGCTGTGCTAACTGATAGCACTGGGAAGCTTGGAGGGCTGTTCTAGCCTGCAGCAGGTTAAACAGTGCGTTGTCCAGATTGTATATTATGTACTTGCTGGTGTGGTGGTGCTCTGCAGACACTGGTGTCAGTGTCGCTGTCGCTCTTTGCTGTATGATCTACATCCCAATATACCGTGCTGCTCCTTATGCTATCCAGATGTGTGTGTGTGTGTGTGTGTGTGTGTGTGTGTGTGTGTGTGTGTGTGCGCGCGCGTGCGTGTGTGTGCGGACGCGCGTGTGTGTGTCTGTGTGTGTGGGACTTTGCCTCCTTGCTATCCAGTATCCGCTTCGTAGTTTATATTTTTCTTTTTTTTGGTGGTGGCTCACTTGTTTTGTCAGCTGGCTGAAGAACGCTCCGCCCGACCATTCACCTCGTCTTATTTATCTGCTGGAAATATTGACATAGCTATTTTTGTATTGCTGAGATGCATATCAACAACATGTTTACCTTGCGTTCACATAGGGAGGGGTGTGGTAATCATTGGTCATGCTGTACGGGTCGTTCGTCGAGCTCTATTTCCCGTGTTGAACCGTCGAATTACTGTATTACCCAACTGCATGCACTGCAAAGAAATCAGATGAATGGTGCCAGGATCGGCCAGGGGCTCGACATATGATAACGTCCGTCTGCATTTCCCGTGTACTATTGCATGGTTTGTGGCAACCTTTTTGTTCCTCATATATATTCTGAGTTATCGTCACATTGCAATGCAACATTCGCAAGCACGGCACGATGCGCTGCAGGATAACCGTACATGCTAGTAATATTATAATAATGATTATAATAATTATTATGGAACAACTGTGTGAGAATGAAGACCACGGCATGGCTGTAGGACTGGTCCTTTGTGTCGCTGCGTAAAATCATTCGCCTCGTGATCTGGTCGGCCGACACCGTCGCGTCATAGCTAGCTAGACATACTCACATAGGCTGAATTTTTCGTAGCCTAAAAATTATTACAAAAATCACAGTAAAAAAAACAGCAACAAGATCTGGATGTGCGTACATGTACGAGTAGATCTACGAGAAACGAAAGCAGTTTATCGTTCTCCGGTCTCAGAGAAGCCAAATGCAGGCTAGCAGTGCTACAGTCGTGGAGTAGTCGCGTCAGGATTGTTGGCGTGTCGATAGGCTCATGGATGTCCCAACTCTGCAGTAGCGTGAAAGGAAATGTGTCGATACATCGGCATGATCTAGGATAGCCGCTCCGGACGGTGTGGGCCGCAGCCACCGAATCAATCGCCGTTGAATTCACGAAGCGACCAAAATATGGAGCCATGGCAGGACCGCTGGATAGAGCGCTACCGACCGAGAATCCTGGCTGCTGCCGAGGAGAGTGGTGCGTACATGCCCGAGGCCATAGCGGAGTATCTCAACGAGTGCGGCTTCATCGGCGATGCGCAGCAAGAGTCGTACGACGTGATCATGACGTCCGATTCATCCGCGCGGCAGAAATGCGAGCAGCTGTTCGAGCTGTTGGCGCGCATCGACGAGGTGGGAGCGTTCGATGACTTCCAGGATGCACTGCGGCAAAACCATGAGACGTCTATTCTGGCCGTGACGGAGAGCCAGAAGGATCTGCTGCGATTGGCCGAGACGGAGTCGCTGGGCGAATCCACGTCGGAACTGGCGACGATCACGGACGAGAAGCGCGTGCCGGACTGCGTGCTGCGAGCGTCGGAGAGTCTGCGGCATTCGTACGTGAAGCGCCGATTGCGTGTTGGTGCGCAGCGAGGCGGTGGCGGTGGTGGCGGGGGAAAATTGGACGACACGTACGTTGACGTGACGATAATCACCGACGAGGACCTAGCCGAGATGTTCCACCATAACCGTTCGCCGAGTGTCGTCGCGTCCAGGAGCAGTCGCCTGAAGACGCAGGTGCTGCCGAAAAGCGTCCCCAGCTCGCGATCCAGTACACCTCCATTGTCTCGGCACAACACCGGTCTGGACCACGTGTTCAAGCACTTGACGGGGTCGCTGAAGAAAGTACGACTGGAGTTGCTGTTTACACCGACTGACGACGAGCTGGAGGATGCAGATGACTGGCCTCGCCGTGTGCTGGCCGTGGCAAGCGCTGGCTGCGGCAAAACCGTCCTGTTCACGATCAAGATACCGCACGACTGGGCGAGTGGCGACCTCTGGGCGGCGCACTTCGATCTGCTGTGCGTGGTACAGTTGAACGACGTCGCGGCACGCTCGGCTCACAACACCGAGGAGCTGCTGCAACTGGCCACTCTGGGCCTGACGGCGGCCGAGCAGGCAGAGCTGGCGCAGTACGTGCACGCGCACCCGGAGCGCGTCTGCCTGATCCTGGACGGCTTGGACGAGTGCCACGTGTACGAGTGCAGTCTGTTCGTGCAGCAGGTCATCTACGATCAGTGCCCGTGTCTGGCCGGCATGCGGGTGATCATCACGTCGCGACCGTGCATCGCCACCAGCGTGCTTACGCAGCGAGCGCGGGTCGATCGCCGTCTGGAGATCATCGGCTTCACTCACAGCAGCGTGTACGACTTTGTCCGCAAGTACCTGACGGGCGAGGCCGCCGATGGAATGCTCAGGGAGCTGAAGGTACGACCGGATATCGTCAGCGTCATGTCGGTGCCGTTCTTCGCCCGCCTGACCTGCGACATGTACCAGCAGACGGCGTCGCTGCCGCAGTGCACCACCGAGATCTTTGAAACGGTCACGCTGAGCATCCTGCGTTCGTCGGCGTCCGCCGAGCAGTCTGCGTTCGCCACGCTGGAGCAGGTTCCCGGCGAGCTGAGGGACGCGCTGGACAGCCTGTGCGCGTTCGCGTACAAGATGCTGCGACGTCGCGTCACCGTGTTCGGCCAGAACGAGCTGCAGGCGGCCGGAGTGAGCGAGGTGGGAATCACGCTAGGCTTCCTTGTGCAGTCCGATGCCATTAATGCGCTGGGCTTTGCGCAGTTCCGCTTCAGCCACCTGACGCTGCAGGAGTTCCTGGCTGCGCTGCACATTCGCTCCCGGCAGCTGAGTGCGTCCACCCTGTCATCTCTGTTCCTGGAGGTGGGCACGTTCGACGGGCAGTACCACACGTTCTGGCACTTCGTCGCCGGCTTATCGGAGCCGGAGATCGCGGAGGCACTGGCCGAGTCCGCTCTGTTCTACCACGTGCCCGCTCACAACACGTCATCGGACAACCCACTGTACAGCACACAGCTCAGCCGAATGCAAAGGTCGTCATCCCTGTCCCGCGCCAGTCCGTTGAGTGTGAACACGATACGGCGGTCAATGCGCAGACCTGCTCGTTCCGGCACTCTTCCACCAGTACAGCACGACTCACCGGAGCCTCGGCGACGCCGGCGCTCCAATTCTCTGAGCCACAGCCTGCGGCAGAGTTTCTCCAAGGCGTTCAAGTCGTTCCGCCGTCCGCGCATTCACTTCCACGACAACGACATCACGTTGCCGAGGAAACAGCACGACGAGACGCTGGTGACGAAGCGCAGCCGCACGGATCCGTCTCTCTCCTTACAGCTACTCATCTACAGCTGCTTTCACGAGAACCGGAAAATGCAGGAGCGGCAACACTCATCTGCCAATGGGGCAGCCGGGAAGCAGTGTGACATTGGGGCAGCGGGTGAGTATCATGACAGGGTGCTGGCGCCGTGGAAGGCGCTGGAGCAGAGCATGCTGCACCACGGCATCTCGTTCACCAACCAGAACCTGCAGCTGAGCGAGACGCGCGTCCTGGGCACGGTGCTCCTCCACCACTCGCAGTCTATCCGCAGAGTTACGCTGTCGTCGTGCGGCATCGAGGACCACGGCCTCTGCCAGCTGTTGCCCGGGCTGACACACTGCGCACAGCTGGCCGAACTTCACCTGGCCGATAACTCTCTATCGGCACAGGATATGCACTCGCTGGGTAGCGTCCTGGCCGCCACGGCCAACTCGATGGAGTCGTTTGACGTGTCGCTGAACCCTATCGGTGACGGTGGTATGCGAGAGCTGCTGACCCTGGGCTTGCACGCGTGTCGTACCTTGCAGCATCTTTACCTGCACAAGACTGGCATAACGGGGCAAGACAGCAGCAGCAGCAGCAGCGATGGCGACGGTGGTGGTGGTAGCAGCGCAGGTGGAGGTGGTTGCTGCCAAGCGCTCAATACCGTCCTGCTCCGCTTCACCTGTCTGCGCTCGCTCTGGCTCGACGGCAATAGGCTGGGCGACGCCGGACTGGCTGCCCTGGCAACAGGTAACTTACTGAGGCATGTAGCAAGAAGGATTCATGAGTGTGTGTGTGTGTGTGATCCCCGGTAGCCTAATCGGAAGGGCACTGTCCCGGAAAGACAGGGGTGCTGGGTTCGAATCCCGCTCGTGGATCCTTCCTTTGCAACAGGCACACGCAAAAGCATTTCAAGTGTTTTTATAGTTACCGTATTTTCCGGAGTATAAGCTGCACATTGAACACTCAACATTCACCCGAAAAAGGGGGGTGCGGCTTATACTCCGGTGATCAAATTAACGTTGATAAATAGGGTTAATGTCTGTATTGCATGGCAGAAAAAGGGGGTGCGGCTTATACTCCGGAAAATACGGTACTAGTTCGTGTCTAGTCGCACAAAGTTACAAACTTCCTCCGGAAATAATAATAAGAAAAAACTGTGGGACAATGTTGTTTACATTCCAAGGAGTTGTGCTTTTAAGAAAGTTGGTTCCGTGTGCGTTCATGCGCGCGCGCGCGTGTGTGTGTGTGTGTGTGTGTGTGTGTGTGTGTGTGTGTGTGTGTGTGTGTGTGCTGTTGTGTGTGTGTGTGTGTGTGCCCGTGCTGTTGTGTGTGTGTGTGTGTGTGTGTGTGTGTGTGTGTGTGTGTGTGTGTGTGTGTGTGTGTGTGTGTGTACGCCCATCGCCTCTGGCGATGGGTGTCCAATGGTCCAATGGTGTGTGTGTGTGTGTGTGTGTGTGTGTGTGTGTGTGTGTGTGTGTTCGTGCGTGCTGTTGTGTGTGTTCTACTCTGGTCCAGGTCTTCAGCGTTGCTCACGTCTATCCGTCTTACACCTGGGCAGTACAGGCCTGACTGCGGAGTGCTTTGCCACTCTGAACTGCATCCTGCCGGAGCAAGGCGAGCTCAAGGAACTCTACCTGAATGGGAACGACTTCACGACGGTCGAAGGCGAGGACGCCGTTAGCGACAGCGTGGAGAGTTTGTACGCCAACCTGACTCAGGTGTCGAGTGAGTATCGGAACTGGCGTGCGCTCGTCCTGCCGAAGGGTTCCCCGACGTGGCTGCACTCACAGCTGGCCACGTTTCAGAGTAAACACCCAAAGCACTTACCCATCTTGCAGTGCGCTTAGGTTAGCCATGCAGCCCTGTACCACCAGCCTCTCCACAGGCACTCTACTGGTCGCGCAGTGTGTGTAGGTCAGCCATGCAGCCCTGTACCACCAGCCTCTCCACAGGCACTCTACTGGCCGCGCAGTGTGTGTAGGTCAGCCATACAGCCCTGTACCACCAGCCTCTCCACAGGCACTCTACTGGTCGTGCAGTGTGTGTAGGTCAGCCATGCAGCCCTGTACCACCGGCCTCTCCACAGGCACTCTACTGGTCGTGCAGTGTGTGTAGGTCAGCCATGCAGCCCTGTACCACCGGCCTCTCCACAGGCACTCTACTGGTCGTGCAGTGTGTGTAGGTCAGCCATGCAGCCCTGTACCACCAGCCTCTCCACGGCCACAGGCACTCTACTGGTCGTGCAGTGCAGGCCATGCAGGCTGTTATACCGCCGGCCTCTCCGCAAGAACTCTCCTGGACACACTGTACACGTAGCGGGTCAGCCCAGCATGTAGCCCTAAACCACCAGCCTGTTCACAGTAAGTTACAGGCACTCCACTGGCCACACAGTGTGTCTCAGTCAGCCAGCCCTACCCCGCAGGCACCCCACTAGCTGCACAGTGTATGTCAGTCAGTCAGCCCTACCCCCGGACATTCCACTAGCCACAAACAGTATGTCACCCCTACCCTACATGCAGTGTATCTCAGTCAGTCAGCCCTACCCCCCCCCCCCCCCCCCCCCCCCCCCGGGCATTCCACTAGCCACAAACAGTGTGTCTCAGTCAGCCCTACCCTACATGCAGTGTGTCTCAGTCAGCCAGCCCTACCCCACTGAGGCATTCCACTGACCACACACACATAACAGTGTGTCTGCAACGAGACACGAAGCGTTCCCTCTACTGGCCAGCGATTCACAGTTGAAACAATACTACTTGAGCTGCGTTATCATCAGTTGCAATGCCACTCTGTTGATTTCTATGTCTTCACGTCGCATGCTTGAGACGATCTCATCATGCACTCAGTAATTTGATCCTCGTGCTTTGCCACACACAGACAGCCTTTTTTTGCGCAATTTATTTGACCTGACATGCATGCATGCTTGCCTTTCGTGGTGGGCAAGAAGAGAATAACGATACTATTTTTTCTTATACGATGCACACATAGAAATGAATTAATAATTCATTGTGTTGACTGATGTTGTTTAGTGGCTATTAAAATGGACTATTTTTGTTCAGCGGACTGAACAGGCTACACATATGGGTGTGCACCTACTACTAGTATTACTTCAAGGAATCAGGTGTCAAAAATCCTCAGGCTGCGTGTCCCGGCTATGTGCAGTCAAAGCCAGTCACACAACTCTCACACAACAATGGCACCTGATGCATGGGTGGGGATTTTTCAATCCCGAAACGCTGAGTACAGCAATGGCAAAGGATTTGGTTGTGCCATTGCTCTGCGAGAAGTGTATTCCTTCTAGTACTGAATACAATGCTGCTCAATGAAATCCAGTTGCGTCCCTCGAGTACGCGCCGCGCGTTGCGCAGCCCTGGACCTGCAAACACTGGGCTGCGAAGAGGTGCAAGGCGCAAACTTGAGCGACGCGACTGGATTCCATTGAGCAGGACTGCGTACTAATTAATTTAATTTAGGGGTGAAACGAGTATATCGAATACTCGAGCGCTCGCTGGAAAATTTGAAACGAGCGAATACTCGTTTCGCGAAATACTCAAAGTATTCTATGTACAGTGTATTGAGAGAGTACTCGAGTCCCCAATTTTGGCACTCGTTTCACCCCTAGTACTAATACACGTACTGCACACTTTGGTGCGATACGACCTCTTGTATACAGTACTGTCTGTCGCCGAAGCTGAACGGCCAGGCTAGAATTATTTTACCAAGCACAGCATACCAATGCATATACGGTGACTCGACTAGCGACTGTACATAGAGACTGTAATAGGTGAAAATAAGAACGGCTAGGAGGCTGGCCCACCACCAGCTCTTCGGCGACCGTGTAATCCAGGAAACACAGAAGAGACCAGGAAATGGAGTGAAACCATCGTGTCAGTACAAGACACTCAAAACAATATTAATTTTTGTACTGCAGGCAGTGTTATCAGCATGCATGGCAGCGCTCAAGAATTGAGAAAAGATTGAACAGTTTTTGAAAATTATCTGCTAAATAGACAGGCATCACTGGCAAGGAAAGCCCGTACGGTCAACTCAGCATTTGGCCTGGGCAAGAGAAAAATGGGATTTGCACTGCCCCGCAATAGGCAAGCAGTTAACGGTAGCGGCTGGAAAATCAAGTTCTGTAAAAAAAATGCAATTTTCGTTGTCAAAGAGAATCTGTGCTGGCTGGTGCTGGCTATAACCATGGTAACTGTACAGTGTCACGGTAACAACCAACGCCCTAGACACTCCGGAGAGCACATTCAGGATCATCTACTTCCTCCGCGTCATCGAAATTGTCGCAGTTTGACTAGTGACTTGTCATTTGCTACTGACAACTCCATAAGCTAAGCCATTCAAAACTTATTACACAGTATGATAGTCTGAAGACTAGAGTAACGTTCCAGGACAGTTGGACTGAGAGTTTTCATGCAGAGATGAAGTCCTCATCGTCGCTGATGTCAATGGACGCAAAAATATCGTTCCGAAATATTTCAAGGAAGGTTGAAAGTTGGTTGCGCCTCATCCCAAACGCTGTGACTATCTCCACAGGACAAGAGCTGCTATGCTTGTCGTCTACTAGCTCTGGATGATTTCTACTTCACCACCAACAAAGCCTAGTAAGAATACACGATCGTTGCGAGGTCGGTTGATTGCCGTCGGCGAAATCACCTCGATCTTGAAATGAACTTTTTTTAGCCGTGGCATGCCCATATATTTTAGCTGTGTGGTCACAGCTCATGCAGGTAAGTGTACTATCACGTCCAGGGCGCCCTCTTTTTCAGCATCACTGGTATACCATGGTATGGCACCTGCGCGTGCATCACTAGCACTACGTGTAGAGTCTAAACGGCTCTTGCAGGTACAATCATGTACCATGTGTACTGTGTGTGTCAGCCAGAGCGACAAATTTTATCGCTGTTGCAGGCATCTAGTTTGCTGACCCCTCGATGTTTCTCCAAGCGCTGCCACTTGTTCCACAAAGTCATTCTCACTCCAGCTAAGGTAAAACAGTGATGAGGCTTGAGTGAATGGCCATAAGCACGAGAAATGTGCAGTCTGCAACGCCTGACTGATCTCAGCGAGTCGAAATTACCATCGCAGCGACATCAGCGAAGAAATTGCGTCTAGTTCAAAAATTCCAGCTTCCAATAACAGAAAATAGAACTTTGCCGTCACCCTATACTGATGACTATCGCCTATGTCCGATTTCTTGCCTAAACTGCGACACTTTCGATGACGCGGAGGAAGTAGGAGCGGCTGAAGCTTGGACCGCAACCTGCTGTTATCCCCACACTGTGCAGAAAAGCAGAGAACACTAAGCTTGCTACACTGGCGAACAGCCTGCCTGAACTGGGCTAGTACACGTCGTTCCTCCGATTTAGGACCATACGTGAAGGCATATCCTAGGACGTACAGTCCTTCCAGGTTCCTGTTAGACTGGAGAATGTCCTGAATGGTCGTCAGCGACGCATCAGCACCGAACTCACTCCATAACCCGCAAAGTGTAACAATCCGCAGCTTGCTACATGAACTCAGCGCTCGGCAGACCAAAGCAAAGCCGTCAATGCCGACTTCATTCTGATCTAAACGCACTTCCTCCAGGCTGGACGATGCGGACAAAATGGCTGATGAAAAGACATTACCATCGGTACAGTGATTCTCATTCAAAGAGAGCACACGTACATGCGTGTAGCGTGCCAAGCCATTAAGAATGCAGCGCATAGCACTATTAGCAGTGTTGGACAAACAACCCTGCAGGTACACTTCCGGCACGTCCACGCAAGAATGGGTTGTGAGGAAATGAGCAACGGCGGTGCAATCTAACAGGCTGAGTTTCACAAAATTCAGAATAAAGACGTTAGAGAAGAATGAACAATGCCCATTACAAGATGACATACCTTGATACTGGCAGTGCTCTAGATAAGCTACTAACAAATCAGCTAGGCAACGCCGCTCTACCTTATCCTTCGCAGGACGCGGGCTGGGTGCAGCAGTAGCAGTCGGAGCAGCACCAGATGACGATGGCGTCGATATCTCCGATGTCGCGCTTGTCATCGCATGCTGCTCACAATGCGACGCGGTCCCGGGATCCACTTTACGTACAGCCGACAGGAACACCTCTGCACTCCTCTCCGCTGCCTCGTTCTTCCATACGACTACAAGAGTATCCAGGTACAACTCGTCCGTCAACTCCCTGTCTTGCGGCAGAGCATTGTCGACACGGTGACGGCCACGTCCTTGCCCGGCGGTGCCAACCAGCAGCTGATCGGCGAGCTCTTTTATCTTCTCAATCGACAGCGCCGATTTCAGCACGGCGTGGATACGGTCCACGTCGTTGCTTTGCTTGCCTGGCTGAGAACGGCTCACAATGTCGTCGAGCAGGCGTGTATCAGTCTTGCTGTATGCACGTTGTGCACGGTCACAGATTATACGCCACAGATGCTCCATGATGGCGACTGCGAGCTTTGGCACTGCGAGCGCGATCAGGAAACGCCAGAACATAGTCATGTGACCGCTGTAATGGCCGACTCTCCTCACCAGCCACGCAGCGTCGTTCTCGTCGTTCAGCATCTCGCTGCGCACGTACCAGGCCGCCAAGACCTCCTGAAAGGACAAGTGAGCAAATCGATATTGCCGGTCTTCTGTTGAGCTGGTGCTCTTGTACGTCCTAAGCAATCCTAATTCAATTGCAGGCATGCTTAGTTGTGCCGAACTGACATCCTCCTCGTTGAATACCATCTTTTGCTGAGCTAGCATAGATAGTGCGAAACCAGATAGCTCCTTCAACACTTCAATCTCGTCCATCTTGATGGCGGAAAGCGTCTTGTAGCGCTTGCCCACACGTCGTTCCATGACACGGCGGACAAGCGACTCGTACAGTTCTGTACTGGATGTCGGCAATTTACTACCGTCTGTGTCGTCCATGAACAATTCACAGGCCAGCGCAGCAAACAGAGGTGTGCCCATCAGCGACATTGTGCCCTCTTGTGAGCGGAGCTTCTCCAGCATAGCCTCGCCTTTCACATCGCCCATCACTTTGATCACGTAAGTTTCAACGTCGTCTGGTGAGAATCCAACCACCTCCACTTGCTGTTCATACTCTCCACAATGCGACAGGGTGTGAGCAGCAGTACAGGGTCGAGACGTCACCACTACATGCATATCACCACTACTACGCCTTGTCAACAGTAGATCACGCATGTATTCACTGCAGTTCTTCAACTTGCACTCATCCAGCCCGTCCAGCACAATGCAAAGACGGGACTGGTTGCTGCGAAAGAACCGTGACATCTCCAACAGCTCATCTGTCTCCACATCCAGACTGGAGAATCGACGTGCCAGCAAGTCGCACAAGCTCGTAGCAGTTTGCACCTCGGCACGCCGTAATTCCACTGCCAGCACCAGATCAAACTTTCCACGCCAAAGCTCACCTTTAGACCAGAGGTATTCCAGCATGATCAGAAAGATCGTGGATTTGCCACAGCCAGCGCTTCCAAACGCTAGGACTTTCTTCTTGTTCGCTTCCACGGGTTCTTTGGCACGCACCAATAAACCCGAATCAGCTACCTCATGGTCACAGCCCGGGCTTGTCGTGGCCCCTTGATTGCAAGACCGCTCGTTGGTAGCGGAGAAAATATCTTCCAGTTCAATGCCACGCTCGCGCTCGGCCGAAGCGACCCTTTGTGGCTGAGCCTCTGAGAACAATTCCAACTGGCGTGCTCGTTCAGAACCAGACGAAAAGGACGATGACTCGTTACCGAAAAGCTTGGAAAGTTCGTCCTTTGTCAGCAACGTCAAGTTGACAAAAATGTCTTCCAATGGGATTTTGGCATCGCTGGCAAGGCCACCGCTAATCTGAATACCAGCCTTCTCAACTGCCTTCGCCAGCAAATCACGGGCAGTTCGGACAGAAGCAGGCAACTTTTGCTCGTCGGACGCCATGGGTCACCGGCAGGTTTGCGTCCAAGTAGTTGCGAGGAGCACCAGGCAACAACGTCGTGCAAGGAGACGCTACGATTATTTTACTTGTCTTTGCCTGCATGACACAAGTCATGATGGTACGAATCCGAGGTGGTTGGTGTGCGAAGACGCCGAAGAGGTGACGGTAGAGTCTACGCGCGCCCGGCTAAAGCTGTGTTCACAACTGGCGCGTGGACGCGGTACGCTTGCGCAGTTGCGGTTCATGCGCCCCCAAACGCGCGCTCAGCCTTTCACAAAAAACAGCAATCCGAGTCGTATTTAGCACGGGCGACACCTTCG
Organism: Sycon ciliatum; assembly: GCF_964019385.1. Lineage (NCBI taxonomy): Eukaryota > Metazoa > Porifera > Calcarea > Leucosolenida > Sycettidae > Sycon > Sycon ciliatum. The sequence goes on along the minus strand of NC_088649.1, from coordinate 7,612,188 downwards.
AGTACTAATTTTTTGACCCCGCCAGTCAAAGTGAAGCTGTGTTCACAACTGGCGCGTGGACGCGGTACGCTTGCGGTTCATGCGCCCCCAAACGCGCGCTCAGCCGTTCACAAAAAACAGCAATCCGAGCCGTATTTAGCGCGTGCGACACCTTCAAGTACTAATTTTTTGACCCCGCCAGTCAAAGTGACTGGCATGTACGCTGATACGCGCCTGATACGCGCTGAAAATTCCAACATGTTGGAAGTTCCATTTCGGCGCGTTTCCGTACGCATGGCGCCCCAAAAGCCAGCAAAAATACGCACAAACGCGTGGTTTCACGCGTACACGCGCCAGTTGTGAACACAGCTTTAGACGTAGTACGTAGTCGTAGACTCTACGTGTTTAGCCAAACAAACTACATCGGTATCGATTGAACTAACCAGTGTTGCTTTGTACATTGCAGATGCTGCGTTGTTTTTTCACCACTAGAAATCCTGCATTTTCAGGTGGACAGTCTGTGGTAATGGACAAGTAAATGGTGGCACTTGGTACATGGTGCACCAGTGCCGGTGATGATGGGCCGCGCCCATGCGCCATGGCATGGGCGCGGCATGAGTAGATCCACACGTACACCATGTACACGAAGCCCGTCTACATGATCATAGCACATTGGAGATTGGATACAACGACAAATCGAGTTTAGCGACAAAATTCTGTTGCCCAAGTCGTTTAGCAAGTCCTTTTTGTAAGATATAGATCGGGTATAACAACCTCGAAAATAACGTTAGATCGAATTATTTACTGAGACGTTTGTGGTGCCCAAACTAAGACCTGAACACAATGACTTTCCTGTATCACAATCAGGCTGATCCGAGTGGCATGCATGCAGGGGACATTATGATTAGGGGGTGTTAGCGTGGGTGGGGGTGTTAGTGTGGGTGGGGTGTTAGCGTGGGTGGGGGTGTTAGCGTGGGTGGGGTGTTAGTGTGGATGGGGCGTTAGCGTGGGTGTGTGTGGGGGGGGGGGGTGTTAGCGTGGGTGGGGGTGTTAGTGTGGATGGGGCGTTGGGGGGGTGTTAGCATGTTAGCATGGGTGGGGGTGTTAGTGTGGGTGGGGTGTTAGCGTGGGTGGGGTGTAGGCCCCGGCGGATAATGCTAGTTATTTTCGGCAATTATGCTACTAGCACTGCTAGTAAAAGTGGCACATTATGCTAGTTTTAATGCTCGTTATGCTCGTTATGCTCAATTTAATGCCACTTTATATGGGGTCAAAAAAGTGTCACGGTCATAGGCACCGGCGGATTATGCCCGCGAAATCATGAAATTATGCTTTCATGGATTCTCGCATTATGCTCGCAAAATCCTCATATTATGCTTTGGCACGCGGGGATACATATTCACTCTGTTGTGATTATGGAAAATTGTGCCTTCTTCGTACTTGCAAGTGGCCATAAGTACAACAAAATACATGAGTATCCCCATACCAAGGTGTCCATGCATACTAGAGATCAACCTGGAAAAGAGAAAACATTACTTCTTCTACTCATTAGTTGACTTCTTTTGCTTTGAAAGATTTTTTCCTTACCTTTGAAAACTGTCATGTTCAACTGTCTTCGTAATCGTCATACTCGTCCAACCGATGTCACCCTAAGGCCAAGTAAAAAAAAAGCTAGATGATCGTCCCCGTCCGCCCCAGTTTTTGTCAGCGCCCCAAGAAATATTTTATTTTTTAAATCGTGAGTTTTTGCCGAAATCGTTGGTTTTTTTACCGATCGCGGATGCAGGAAACATGTGCAATACTTTCTTTACTATATGGACCACATACTACTAGTATATCACAACGTCAGTATCGATCTGCTGAAGAAAGAAAAAGAAAAAAAGAAAAAAAAAGAAAAAAAGAGAAAAAAAACCTTGATGTTGTTGTGTACACTGTGTGCATGAGAGGGTAAAAAGTAAAAAAATAAAAATAAAATCCTCCCGCCCTCCCCGATTTTTCCAAAAAAAAGGACGATCATCTAGTAATTTTTTTTACTCGGCCTAACCCTGCGAATAGATGACTTGCACAAAGATCCGAGCCGCGAGTGAGACGGGGCAAGTGCACCCTGTGCACCCAGGCTACACTGCGGGCACCCTACAGTATACACCGTCTGTAGTGTACTTTTTTTGTCAGCATGAGTGAACGGTGCACGGCATGTACATGATGTACATCACTACATGTACTTGATCAGTACCGTCACTGTCTTCAGAAGCTCATGAGTCATGTGCACTTGTAGGGTTAGTGGAAGTACATGACTGTATATTATGTGAAGAGAAGCCAGGCGTCCAATATACCAACCCAAAATACTCTTGCCATATTTTTCGGTGAAGCAGTTATAAAAAAATTGTCTTACTAAACAACAGTGAGCATAGAAGCAACCTCGATGCACCCAATAATATGGCATCCGGGAACAGCAAGTGTTGCACGAGGATCCCAAGAACACGTCAAGTTCCATGCTACCCGCCGCCATCAAAAGAACGAAGAATAACTGTGCTAGCCTAGTTCATATTCAATGTAACGCTAACGGTACGGGATATAGGAGCCTGTTGGGAAGGCGTGGGTGAGCTGTTAAAATCTTGTACGGTTCGCACAGCACAACATACATGCAGCAGTTATTGCGACGGTTAACGTCGATGGACGAGAGTCATAAAGCACAGTCCATGGGGGTTGACGTTTCTGGGCTTCCTTTCCAAAAGGAAATTTTTATTTCTTCTCTAATAAAGCAGAATCATGCTGATTATACCAGTCTGTTATGAAGACAAGAAAGCAGCCATGGACATTGTGCCACACTAAAGGAACGACAGGTAAAAGATAAAGCACTTCATCTGAAAACTCAAAGGACTATCCATAAATACAGCAAATGATAATCCTAGCCTGGTAATGTCCAACTCCGTCATGTGAGCCATTCGGTGGGAAGCATAATGTTCGAAATGCTGAAATTTGAACAGTTGCAGTTGTGTTCGTCGCCACACAATGCCATCGCCAGTTCACATTCGAAATGTAGCCATTTTTACGCTTGTGTCCCTGTACCCGGCATGGAAGGCTGAACAGATTCAACTCTTCCATCGCTTCCTGGTCTGTACAGTAGTGCGGTTGCGTTCCCGTTCCTGACACTCAGATCCGTCTCCGCTAACCAGCATCATGAGCACTCCAATGGTTCCCGCCGCTCCTTCCGTATCGTCCCAGCGCGTCCCGTCAAGATGTGAATTACTGTAGGCAACGGAGCCAGTGTATGATGAAGGCGAATGCACTGTTTGATGATGCTCCAACAAATCCTTTCACCGTTGTGCGGAATTTGTAAGAAGAGTAGTGGCTCAACTGTAGGTCCAACGCAGAAGGTACCTCACAGCGCAGTTATGTTACGTCCACAATAATGAACATACTCAGCAGACTGTGATGTGTATCAGACACACTCTGGCATTATTTGTTCCACATTCTCCCAGGAGGAGATGAAATGTAGTTCAATCATGTCTTCAGTACATGGGGTACCGTTGCCTCGTTGCAACTAAACAGGTATGCAAGTTACTTTCCCATGAGACCCAGCCGGAGCCGCATCGTCGTCATTACCAGCTAATCATGGGTGAACCCCTTGATAGGCGACAAGCCTCTGGGTCATCCTAATAAAGATTATTATTATTATTATCATGAAGAGGTATAATGTGACTTTCCACCACTCCCTGATTCACTCATAGTTTGCGAGCCTGCGCCAAACTGCTTTCTCACTAGAGCCAGGCATTGGATACATTATGGCTTCAGTAAGGTTTACAATGCTATGTCTCTGGCCTAGATCCCGGTCTAGATACAGCTGCTCAGAGTAAGGGCTGATGAAATGTTCATATCGGAACAAGTGAGACTTCAACAGTAGCTAGTACACATCAGGCCTGAGGACTTCGCAGCGTTTCTCCAGCACACTTGTTCTCTCCTTCAACTCAGATACTACTTGAAGTACTACTAAAGGCCATCTGGCTCTCATACTCAGTCCTTCCACCCTTCATTTTCGTGGTTTAGGCTTCCACTCGTCACTCGGCAGGTTCCTGGCCTCTCCGCAGGCTGTCTTCAGGAGAGGGTCGATCTGGAGCTAGTGCAGCCGATTGAAAGGGAATCGAGTTCTTTCTCAGACGTCCACAAACTTTCGTTGTGCTTGACTTCGCTTCCACTGCGGGAAAGTAGTCACACTTCAGGACCACGACGTGCTTGTTGCAGCCTACACCAATGATACTAAAATTATTCCCTCATTTTTCTGCCTCCCGCCCGGCCGGCTCGGAAAGGAACGTATGGAACGGGAGCCTCAGTTCCATCTCTCGTCTGCTAGTTCATTCAGGAGCGCAGCAGCGCTTCGGCATGACGATACAAGTTGAATCAAAACAACTCTACTCTCTAGCCAAAAAAACTAGCTCAGTGTTCGTCAGGCAAAAAGCGAAACTAACATAGTTCGAAAGTCACGAACTCAAAAGGTGGGGAAGTCAGAGTCAGAAGGTCCACTTGCCCCGTCTCGAACCCAGACAATCTTTGTGCAAGTCATCTATTCTCATAATCAGCTCATCTCTCCCGTAGCTCCAGCTCTCCTTCTATCATTACCGAACATCAACTATACCTCATTTTGTTTAATTATTAGAGCAATACCCATAGCCTGCACAGTCATAGCTGCCAAGATCCAGACGGCATGACTTCGTAACAAGCATAGTGTACATGTACGCGGAGTTTTGCGGACCACCCATCACTATCTCGTCCGCCCCGGGATACCTGATAAAGGCTGACTCACTCGCATCTTCTGCTACATGTACTGTATCAGGTTGAGAAAGAACTTTGAGAAGACGAGCACACAAAATGTATTTCCATGATTTCTACCCTGCTTTTCATTGAAAACACTATCTGCATGACCTCCGAACCCTTTACCATGCAGACCACCAGCTCGGATCAGGTGCATTGTACACAATAGTGTAGTCTACATACATGTACTAGAACTGTGATACAATCATGCAGTTATGCTCCTACCTGTGAAAGGATGCCAATTTATGCTCTAAATTTTCAACCACCAAATTATGCCAATACGAATTATGCCGGCATAATCCGCCGGTGCCTAGTCACGGATGGACTTCACGCAACTCCACAAAAAAACTTACGGGATGTAATATTAATTTAAAAACTTGGTGCGCTGTTTACCTGGTACACATTGTTCACCATGCAACACTAACGTTATAGGCTAGTAGTATAGTGCAGGTAGAATACATAATACTTCATGATCACCACATGGCAACAACATAGCAAGCCACTTTTGATACAATAACATGTATGCCCGCTGGGAGTGCATTAACACGTCTCAGTTATGGGTATTCTGATACATGTACAGTGGACATCTTGACAGGGTGCAAGCTGCAGCATGTACAATTGAGGCACATTTCTGTCTTTGGTGTCATAATTTGAATATTCAAACTAACTTCAACTGTGCTATTTAGTGGTTGAGTTTGGCGGAGTACTATGGAACACGAATTCAGAAACATTGTGCCAGCCATGATGGAATAATACGGCAGGCTGATTAAAATGTTTTGGTTTTCCAACCTACACTCAAGTGTTGAACTTGAACTACTTCGAAGTAGATACACAATAGGGCTTGAAAGTGCTACGTCACTCCATAGCAATGGCATAGCAACAATTTGAAAAATTCGAAAACTGGATCCACCTGGATCCAGTTTTTGTATGGATCCAAGCACATTTCAAGCGGTCTCACTCACAGCAAGGTGATGTTGCCAGTGAAACTGACTGATTTGGCTAGTGGGGGCGGGGTAACAACTGGTGGCGAAGTAAAAGTATTAGTTGCACCTGCATACGACATGAGTGGGTTGCTATGCACCCACATACTGAGGCAATAGCAAAGTCACACCTTAGTGGATCCAAAATAGAAATCTGATGTCAATTTACTACTCCCAGGCCGTTTTTGACGTCATCACTTTCAAGCCATAGCAACACACAGAGTACCGCATGTACATGTATTCAGTTACTAGTACAGTACTAGTAGTACTAGCTGCTTACTTCACACCTGCTTTGAGGAAAGACTCTACAACATTGGCTCTTCGAATGAGGACATCATTGGCTACAGCACCAGATAGCCCTGTTCCTGCCAGCTCCTTCTTATGGTCTACTAATCATCTAGTTTAGGGTCCCAAATTATTTCGCACTTTCCCAGTGTTCTCTGTACTCATCTAGTTTAGGGTCCCAAAATTAATTATTTCGCACTTTCCCAGTGTTCTCTGTACTTTCTATGTACTTTCTGTGTACGTGAGAGCGTGTCAACCCCAGAAATTTGCAAATCAAGATCAAAAACACAGTAGCTGTTGATATGGATTTTTTTTAGGGCTCAAACGGTCACGGTTTTACCCCTGACGGTTAACTGCTAAGCTAACGGTCGGTTAACCGGTTATAACCTATAAGCCACGGCAATCCTGCGGACTCTTTTTTAACCGTATATTTGACTATACTCATTCAAAAAATGTACCCTATTCAGTACAACGCACACGTGTGCATTCTCTTGCATGCTCATTCATACATACTCTCACACCAAGAGACCAGATATGACCGAGTTGACAGCCCAGAAATTGCGTACGCGCGCGACAGCCCGCGAAAGTGCACACTTTGCAACGACCTGATACTTGAAAAATTGACTGAAAAGTTACTGCGTAACCGTTATCTTTATCGGTTAACCGTTAATTCTTCGTAACCGGTCTGCAACCGGTTAATCGGACTAATCGTTTGAGCCCTAACTTTTTTCATCAGAACCGATCAGACAGGGTACTGCTGATGAATGCTGCGGAGCAGGGAGCCGAAGGTGTTTCGTTCCTCTCGAACTCTTTGCCTCCACACGAACTCGCAGAGGTAGGTTGGAAACAACTCGCGAGACGTGCCGAAGTTGCGTTGAGCTGGCGCTTTGCACGCATCCACATATTCTCGACATTGTTGGTATGGATGCTCTTGACATAGTGGCAAGGTCTGCATCTCCAGCGAAACCCATCGTGGCTTTCCTGCCTCCTAGTGAGGCCACATCGCGCCACGTGTGTCACAGAGCATTTCGTTCTTGATAAAGCGCCGAGCGGCAAGGAACTCGAGTTGGCCAAGTTGGGTCCTGGAAAAGATCGGCACAAGGGTGAACACGGTCCACTGCTCCATCAAAATTGCATCATTATTTCGTATGTCTCCCTGAGGGACGGCATTCCGTATCGGCGCACCGGGACGCCCAGCCATTACCACAAAGTCAAAGGAAACAACTCTAAGGACACAAAACTTCGAAACACACTCAAGCACACTCTCAAGTACACAGAAAGTACAGAGAACACTGGGAAAGTGCGAAGTAATTTGGGACCCTAAACTAGATGATTACCGGGAGTAGTCCCTGGTCTGTAGTGTACTTCTCCTACGAAGCTGTTAGCGCTTGCTGGTGTAGCTGGCCTCGTGACTTTCGCTCTTTGGCCGTCTTGTGCGTTTGGCTCGAAATGTGTGATTTCACAATGCTGTTCTTCTGTCGAACTGTCTGGCTGCAAGCACTGCAGTAAATCTTCCCACTGGACACGGTCAAATATTTTCCCCTGCACGCGATGGTGGACGCTGACACGAGGTGTCAATGTGGAACTTCCACCGGCAATTCGCCCACGCTTAGCGACGGACTCCTTCCCACTTCTCTGGAAAGATCGTTTTCGGGAAATCGCTGCTCTGGCTGGTTCGGGAAGACGTTCACACGCTGTCCTGACCTCGTCCTCTTCGGACTCTGATTCTGAGGCGTCTTCATCGTCAAACTCGGAATCAAAGTGATCATCGCTACTGCTTACTAGATCAACAATATCTCTGGCTGCTTGCTCGGACATAGCCATTACGTGTGTTCTTCATCAGCTAACAAAGAATAATAAGCAAAAGTTGGTGGAAACAAAACGCTCCCATTCTCACCGCCTTTTCATGTACACCCATCACAAGTTTTTTTCCCCAACGCTTGTGCCCAGACTCCCAGCCAGAGTCAAAGATCTACTACAAGTAGTAGAGCCTAGAGTAGAGGGCCAGACATTGAAGATTTGAAGTGAACCAGTGTTGTCGGATGCGACTGACACAGTTCTATAATTAGTTTTGCAACAATATGCTAGTTTTCGCAAGAATATGCTAGTTTTAAATCTGCTGATTATGCTAGTGCAATGCTAGTTTCCAGAAAGTGCTAAATATGCTAGATATAATGCTAGCATTATCCGCCGGGGCCTAATTAGCGTGGGTGGGGGTGTTAGTGTGGGTGGGGTGTTAGCGTGGGTGGGGGTGTTAGTGTGGGTGGGGTGTTAGCGTGGGTGGGGTGTTAGCGTGGGTGGGGGTGTTACCGTGGGTGGGGTGGTAGCGTGGATGGGAATGTTAGCGTGGGTGGGGTGTTTAATAGTGTGGGTGAGGTTAGGCATTTCCCAAATCGGCCCGATTTTTTCGCCTAATCGGCTTTTCGATCGGCTAAGAGAATGTCCAAATTCGGCAATATTATGAGCCCCAAAGTCAGAATTCAGCTCAAATCAGTACTTGAATTCACCGCTCATAGTACAGTGTACATTTTACATGCATGCTTTAGAAGCACTAAAACATCGATTATCGGCGATTTCTCTACTGCCATTGATTTCGTCGTATTTTCCTGCCGACCGATTTCGGTAATGCCTAAAGTCGCAGCCACCTTTCGCAGTATAATGGTTACAGGGATTGCATGCTGTTGAGGGCCTTGAGGCGCAAGAACATCGGTTTTCGGCGAATTCAGTGCTAAAATTGCATATTTGGCGAAAAGATCGGTGACTTCTTCAAAACGTCAGTTTGCGGCGAATTTTTCGGCCGGCCGATTTGGGAAATGCCTAGTGGGGGTGCTAGCGTGGGTGGGAGTGTTAGCGTGGATGGGGTGTTAGCGTGGGTGGGGGTTAGGCCTTGGCGGATAATGCCGGCAGAAAAATTGGCAGAATTCGGTACTTTTTCTGGTAAGTTTCATGCATGTTTGGTATGTGGATAAAGAAATGGAGCAGAATTTGAGGAATTGCCCGCCATAAGGTTTGTATGGTTCTGCCAATTTCGGTGCAAAAAAAGCAGAATCTGCCACCTTTTCGAGCATTATCCGCCAAGGCCTAGTGGGGGTGTTTGTGTGGATGGGGTGTTAGTGGGGGTGGGGGTGTTAGCGTGGGTAGGGGTGTTAGCGTCGCAGTGTCTGCTCCAGAGCAGGGTCAGCTGGGTCAGCGACCCCTTTGGGTTGGTACTTGGACCCGTTTGAAAAAAGAACACTGTGTCACTTGGGACCCGTTTGGGAGCTCACATGATAGTCATGTCGATTACCTTTTTTCTGTACTTCAAGGGAGTACAGACTGATCTGTCAGTGACAGGCTGAAGGCGTGTGTGTACCTGGCTCTGACGCGGTTGCAAGACTTGTGTCAGGTACTGGTGTACCCGATTGGTTTGAAACTGGGAGTCGCAAAATATTTTACGACTCCCTGGTTTGAAATCCTAGAGCAGACATTGCATGGGTGGGGTGTTAGCGAGGGTGGGATGTTAGCATGGGTGGACGTGTTAGCGTGGGTCGGGGTGTTAGCGAGGGGGGGGGGGGGATTTAGCGGGTTGGGGTGTTAGCATGGGTGGGGGTGTTATCTTGGGGGGGGGGGTGTTAGTGTGAGGGTGCTAGCGGGTGTGGGGCGTTAGCGTGGGCGGGGTATTAGCGTGGGTGGGTACATGCACCCACATGCAAGCGTTTCCAATATTCAACGTGGAAGTGGTCGTACCGCAAGTGCTCATTCAAGTGGCGAAGGTCGATTACGGGACGTTCGGCGGTGGTACCCTTCTTGGGTACGGTGAATAAGCGGCTCACAAACTGGCCGGCAGATGTAATGGGCTCACCAGTCGAATTGCACCTTTGGATAAGAGATCCTCTATTTCCTGGTGGACGATGGTGCATTTTTCGGGAGGGAACCGCATCTCTGTCGTAGCGGACCTCTGGCAAGGAACGGTGTGGAGGTCTAAGCAGTACCCTGAGATGGTCTTCAACACCCACGCATCCTGCGTTAGGTCTCGCCAGGCTGCCGCAAAATGTTCCAATCGGCCCGCTACTTTGGGGGTAGGGGTTTCCGTGGGGCAGCCAGGCACGGGGGAGGTCGTCAACGACCTCGGGGCGCCTGCGGAAAGGCTGGCCTCGGCCGTTTTTTGCTGGCTGGCGGAAATGCTCCTCAGGCCGGCGGGTGACATGGCCTCGTCCAGCCCTGTCGTAAGGGCGGAACCGAACTGAGTCCGACCGGTACACAGAACGACCAGAAAAACAGTCAGGACGGGCAGGCTGCGACCGGTTTTGTGCGGTCCCCGGGCGCCGCCCAGAAGGCCGTGGCTGGAATACATCCATCTCCTGGCACTTTCGCTTGTACTCCCAGGAAAAGCCATCACCGAAGAGGAGATCGCCGGAAGGATGCAAACCCTGCAGGAGGCTCTTCGAGCATCTCTTCGGCAGCGCTGCCATGAGGCGCTGACAGCGTGTCTCAGATAACACGTTCGAGGCGTCGCCCGTCATCACGATCGCCATCTGGACGAGCTCTGTCAGTTCGTGGACGGCCCTGCTCAATCGCGACCAGGGGATGGAAAACATCCGTGACCTTCTGTTGGATGCTGGCCAGCATTCGATTAGCCCTCTTGGCATTGACCAGACCCTGAACATCCGACAGCAACGGGTCCACGTGTTGACATTTCGTTTCTTCCACGTCCGGCCGGGGACACGGTTTCCGCACCCGTCGACACTCAGCAAACGACAGGGAACCACGGCAGTGTTCAGTAGATATGAGATCGGACAGACCTGCAGTCTGGTGTGCCAATGGCCAGCGCCAGTAGCTACTGTGTCGATGCAATAGGACAGTGCAACAGCAGGACTTGTCTCAAGTACAATTCCATTCATCGACTCATCTGAACGGCAGAGAGAGAGAGACAGACAGACAGAGAGAGAGAGAGAGAGAGAGAGAGAGAGAGAGAGAGAGAGAGAGAGAGAGAGAGAGAGAGAGAGACAGAGAGAGAGAGAGAGAGAGAGAGAGAGAGAGAGAGAGAGAGAGAGAGAGAGAGAGAGAGAGAGAGAGAGAGAGAGAGAGAGAGAGAGAGAGAGAGAGAGAGAAAGAGAGAGAGAAAGAGAGGATGCGGGATCGAGAGAGAGACGCGCGCGTTACAGACAGACAGAAAGAAAGAGAGAGAGAGAGAGAGAGAGAGAGAGAGAGGGGGGGGGGGGATGCGGGATCGCGAATTCCACGGGCACAGATTTTCAGCACATTCAGCACACAGTTACCATGGCTACAGCGGGACAATTCAACCCGGGGGCCGAAAAACGAGTCAGAACAGGAGGTCTGTTTGGCCGTATGGTTACGGATAGAATGAAAAGAAAATAGACCACGGAAAAGTTTGTTAAAAAATACCCGGTGTGGCGTGGCTTCCTTTGAAACCAGTGTACTGTCTAGATAAAACGAAATTCACAGATAAAAAACAGGACACACATGAACAGCACAGATAAAAACAACAGGACACATACCACAGCACAGCTTGACTTGCTTCAGCACACAGCACGTGACGTGTATGCTACGTCACCAGTTCGGACTGGGCGAAGCCTGCAAAACAGAAGCTGCCAGGTCACGTTGGGGATGGAAATAAAACCTGCAGATCACTAGCAAATAAACTGAAATATAGAGGCGATAACGGAGGTTGCATTTACAGTCAACTTCGCCAATAACGACATTCGGCGGGGCATCAGAAAAGTGTCCTTATTCGCGAAGTGTCCTTATAACCGAAGTCCCATTTGAATGTATGTGAACCCATAGTTTGTATAGTATGACATGCATATCAAAATCAAGCTCTTTTCTTGCTCTATGTCAATGTGTACTTTATTTTCATATTGCAGTTGAAAGGAACTAAAAATTCAATATGCAAGGGAAATCAATTGAAAAGTATGCCTTTTTGAGCCATCTACAGGGCCAGAGACATGTACATGTATGATGATTACTGTACAATCATGTACAACTACATGTACATTGTATACAGTCATATAGGTGTGCTGGTAAATCCAACAATTTTGAAGCCAACATAAAAAGGAAGAAAAAGCCCCCCCCCCCCTTGGCTGCATTTTCTTGCATGTGTGCATTATATCCATCACCATAGGTTCTGGTACTTCTGCATGACAGGTACATGTACATGTACATGTACTTGACTGACAGGTACTTGAAATAGCTGTCAAAAGCCCAGAAAGTCGTTATTCAAGCAGTGAATATGACCTCGGGGCACTAAAAGCATGTCGCTATACGCGAATTGTCGTTATTCAGATAGTCGTTACATCCGAAGTAAAATGTGTACAGTTAGATGGGACTTTGCTCTGGGCATGGAAATTCGGTCGTTATTCGCGAATTGTCGTTATATCCGCAGTCGTTATTAGCGAAGTTGACTGTAATGGATTTTGACTGCCTAAGGGGGGGGGGGGGGGCTAAAAGGAGTGACAGCAGGACACATTGAGCACATTGCTCAAAGGCAGCACAGTCGCATGGATAGCAACGATATGTTGCCGTGGTCGGGGCCCTGATATCTGTGGGCATGTCTTGAACAATGCATAATTATTAGGGCTGAAACGATTATACCAATTACTCGGTAAGCGATCGATAATTCCTTATCAATCAAGTAATCGTTACGTTATAGATTACTCGTTAGGAATTTTGAGTCCAAAAAGTACTGAAAACCCTCGTTTTGTGAAGTTCGAATCAGTTTCCGCTGTGTGTATGCAGTTGCCAGGGGCATGGTGCATATTCTGAGGTTAAGTTGACTTCAAAACTGTCATGTTTTGGAGCTACCCTGCCACTAATGCAGATTTTTGGTATTATGAAGGCCTAGCTTTTGGAAACAGGATAATTTTTGCACAAAATTCTGACACTATTTGCTAAAGATTATAATCGATTACTCGATCGTTAAGCTAAAGAGTAATCGATAGGTGAAAATCCATGATCGTTTCAGCCCTAATAATTATATAGTATATACCATATCACTGACGGGCAGAGAGATAGCGAGCAAATCCATTGTCGAAGAGAAGATCAGGCCATGGAGGCCGGTTAATTTGGTGGTGATAGGGCAGCCACACTGAAATCAGCACCAGTTGGAGATGTGCTTCATGTCAGCGACAATGGTGGCTGTTGCTCTGCAGGTGAAGTGCACAGGCTATGTGCGATGCTGCGGTGGTTGCATCATTCTGAAGTTCTCCGTGCAAGGCTGATGTGATCGTGTGCAAACATGGGCATCGCACAATGCATGACGGCATGGCAACGAAAATGAAGATGTGACGACATCGTTGAGAGAGGATGGCAGGCAGCAACATAACGTTGCTCAGCGGTTTTACCTCTGCCGAGAAGTTGGGAGGGGCGGGCAACACTGGTGGAACGATGTCACGACCTTGAATGACATCATGATGTCGAGACAGAGCATACACACCACCGGCAATAGCCACAGCATCGGAGAACAGCACATCCAGAAAGCACACGCACCGTGTTAGCATCCCAGGGTGAATGCTTCACTCCACAAGCGGGCAGCAAACAGCCAGAGGAGGAGAAGACCACACATAGAAAAACAACCTGAAGAGATGTGTCACCGACGCTTCTTGCGGTGCGAACGTCCCGGCGTGGTTTTCGGTGTTGTGGCAGCAGCAGCTGCTCCTACTGTCACATGACCATCTTGTAAAGCCTAGAAAACAGAAGAAGAAACAAACAAAGAAAGAACAGGGAGAAAGGCTCAAACTAAGTGCTACTGGACAAACCGACACCAAAACCATACACGAGTATTTACAAGTGCTCTATAACCTGACGCTGCGCTTCAGCGCACTGCGAGGACACATGAAACGTCTATTATTCTTTCTCAGTCACGTGCATGCCTTCACTAGAGGATTTTGACATGGGACGGGGCACAGAAATATCGCACAGCCGGATGCAGCTCCCCCAGAACCTAAGGTTTCTGAACTGAGAGTAACATACCTGCCGATCCTCTTCATCGGGCAGCTTGGCAACGGTTTTCCGAGCGTCTATGTAGAACATGACATCACGCAGCTGCTCCTCCAAGTCCTTGATGGCCTAGGGAAGAGCAGGAAAGCAGAACACACACACCACACACTACGTCTTGTACAGTGCTGTCGGGCGCTGAAGAACGAACAGGCTGGGATGTCACGACGCACAGGATACGGTCACTCAACTGTGCATAGACGTCAGCACATGAACAGAACATCTGTGTCCATACTCCATAAATTCATGCTCCATGTCTCGTGATTCAATCATTTTTATCCGCTTTCATAATTATAACCTTCTGCATGATTTTAATCATTTTTTATGCATACATTTTCATTCACTCTTCATCATTTTGTCGGAACTAGGTCTCCGCTGACCTGGTGAGAAGGCAGAAATGCCTGTTCACTTGGTGAAGTAAAAATAAAATAAACAAACAAACATAAGAACAACCAAGGCCATGAGGCTGACCCTCCCCCCCCCCCCCCCCCCTCCCTCCCAATGCTTCAGGACCTGGCAGTTCTTTAATTACCAGTAACTAGAGTCAGACCTCGCTTATCCGGTCCTCTTTTTGTCCGGATCCCTCGCCATCTGGAAGAAAATCGTTGGTTACCGATGTACAGCACACAGTAAAACCTGTCAAGGCGACCACTCGGATAAGGCGACCACCTGTCCAAGAAGACCACTGAAACCAGAATCGAGGGATGCTATTTCCAGTCAAATGACCCTGGATAAGGAGACCACCCGGAAACAGAGACCACGTTTTGAAGGTCCCTTGAGCGGTCGTCTTAGACAGGTTTCACTGTACGTCATGCATACATACAGTACGTGTGTTCGATTATCCGGTTCCCTCGCCTACCCGGATATGTTTTGCGGAAAACGGATGCGTGTGTATGCGAGGTCTGACTGTACTTGTCAATTTTCAAAGGTACATGCACTGTCGACTCCACTTTCAATGCTCTCACTTGTAGCAAATTTCATGACAAAGCAAACAGTTGCCCACGTCCCTGTCTGACGCCATGCAAAATTGACCCATTTGTAGCGAACTGTTTTCGTCCATAACGAACCAAATATTGTCGGCGAGCGTGTAAACAAGGTGCTGTGCTGTGCAGTCATGGGCTGCATGCCAGCAAGAGTACATAACCCCCAAGAGTGTGCAACTGCCTGCACAACCTCTATGCTGGGCTGCTGCGACGGCAGAACTTCACATCACGTGACATAGTTCAAAACAGTGCAAAGTGGCCACAAGGGAGTTGAGCCCAAAGCTGGGTTTGCGTACAACCCCGTATCTATCATGCACAGAGTGCACACAATGCGTACGGGTTCATCAGGTGATGTGAAGTTCTGCCGTCGCAGGCCCCATAGCTCGAGTTGCACACTCTTGGAGGTTATGTACTCATGATGTCAGGCGGCATGGTGTGTTGCTTGTATGCTGTGATTCCTGCCCAAGATTCCTGCTCTACAGAATCTTGGCTACGAAGAACTGCCGTAATTTCCAGAGTCTAAGCCGCACTTTAAACACTCGTACGTCACCCCAGAAATAGCCACTGTGCATTATACTACCATGGTCAAGTGAACCGTGATCTACAGGGTGCATGTATGGATTTTAGGGGTGAAACGATTAAGGGATATTCCTTAACGGTTAATCCAAAACTTATCGATTACTTATCGATTAAGCACCACTGACGAAAAAACTCACCATTTTGCATCAACTACCATCAATTTTGGAACTTCAAAGAGAACAAAAATAATGGAAACATCGACCGTCGCACAGGCACAAACTGATTCTGAAAGCTACTTGTCCAGAACAGTGAGTTCCGTGAAGCAACCGGAACGAAAGTTCGCAGGTACGAATCAGTGCACGGCAGAGAAAAGAGCCACGTGGCATACAATAGATCTAGAGAGTACATCAGGTAGATCTACCGGGTACGCGTGTAGTGTGTATCCAGAGCATGAGCAACTCGCTGTGCGTGCTGCACGCGTTGATTGACACCTCCGTGCACGCGCGCATCCACTCGTACTCTGGTACATGTGCTGCACGCAGTAAAGTCATGTAGACACACTGCACATGCCGGATATTTCGTCGTACCGTATAGTATGTCGTACGAAAATGCTGTAGCGATTAGAAAAATCGTAATCGACTAGATTTTTCGACTAATTTATCGACTAAACCACATAATCCTTTCACCCCTAATGGATTTCATGACAACAAAATCTGGATGTGGCTTATACTGCTTGGTCCGACTTATTAAAATGTGCGCTTCACTTCAAAACTCAAGCATATGTACAAAGGAGCACCTGTACTAAAAAATCAACCAAGAGACGGTAGATATATAACTACTGTGTCGTTTCTTGGCCTGACCTTCTAGTTTTCATCGCTGCTGGTGTCTCAGGGTGCATCTGCAAGTGCGTCAACCTGCAAAACGTCGACATTTTTTTCATCTCCTCCAAGCTACACTGCGCTTCTTTGATTTTTTCACTCCATAGGCACGATTTAGACGATCGACTTCGCCTCCTCGTGCAGCACGACTACCAGAATGGTGGCTGTAGGTGTTTTCGCCTGAAGCTCCTGCGACACCTTCAAATGAGGCGAACAAGTAAACCACCACGCATAAAAAATCACTTCTGACCACCGTGTACC
>NC_088649.1:7570502-7590502 GCF_964019385.1 Sycon ciliatum | reverse complement strand
ACAGGAACAACTCAATGCAAAGCATGGCATGGCATGGCATGGCATACAGGTGGCATTTAGGTCGGGTAGTGAGCTACTCAACTCACGACAGGACAGTTCGAGTTGTAAGCTTACCTCACCCTTAGCCGCAGACGTTGGTTCCTGCACCTCGACAAGCTTTCCACCCGTAGCGCTTTGAACTAGCCGGTGCACAAAGTTATCTGCAACGCATTCAACGACATCAACAGTTATAGATCAAGTTGTGCAGTCGAACAGTGGACAGAAAGGCTAGATGGCTGTAACTCAAACTTTCATGCACAGCCGTGCAATCATCAGACGTCAGATGCATATTTACATGAAGTTGTACTCAATCTGCGCACAAGACTGTTTCGTCCTTTGTGGACTCATCAGCGCAGCACAGAGAAAATTGAGGCCTAACCTGATAGCAATGAAAAAAATTTCAAAGCCAGATTTAAACCAGGCCCGAACGTACCTCGCCACAGTGCTCAGACTGACAAGTCAGTGAGCTCTCCATAACGCAAACAGCAAAGGCACTACCCCAGATGAGAGTCATCTACTAGTACAAGAGCAGGAGCATCAAGTTGAAAATATTAAAATAGAACATCAAGTTGTAAATATACACATGTGTGTGACAAAAAAGTGCCGTTCAGTGAGTCCAGCAATCAGCAGCACCAGCCCCAACAGTAGCAGCCATCAGCAGCACCAGCCCCAACAGTAGCAGCACCAGCACCAGCACCAGCAGTGGTGGAAGTAGCAGCCTCAGCAGCAGCAGCAATACCTACCTCCGGCGTAGTCCCAGACGCTCTGGTTCGAAACATCCATGGCATAAGTATGCTGAGTTGCCAAGAAGTGACTGCAATACAGTGAAGGAAGACAAATGCACAAGACACAATCACAACGACAGACAAGCGGACAATAACTTAGCCTACTATCCATTATCCAATGAACAAAGAGATTTAAACTCGGATACTGAGCCAGTAATAAATGTATAAAAAAAAGAGAAGAAACACATCGTCTTGTTACAGTCGTGGATAGTTACTGCATAACTCGTTCTCATGTGGTTCTTCTCTTTTCGAACAAAGATATGTCAGTCATTATGACAGGACAAACAACAGGTCAGTCAACAATAGTCTATACTGTACTGTCTCGTATAAAATCCGGTCTCAACACTTGTAGAAGCCTGTTCTGAATTCAAGCCCGCCTTTCAAGATGCACTGTTGGTACATAGGTGTACGCCTGGTTGCAGCTTCTTTACTATAAATTTATCCTTGGCCCTCCATCCGAGTCCATTCTAATTTGTTTGAAGTTTTATTTTACATCGCAAACCAAACGGGCATTGATGCCCAATTTTATGATGGCGATAGAACAAAAAGTGTGCCTGGTTTTAGTGTTAACATACAAAGAACTACCTGATTTGAATAGAAGCCTAGCCCTGGTATCTGAATATCGGCTTCTACAGGAATAAGCCGGGCCTTTTGTTTATAGAGAACATTACGACATCAGGCATACTGCATGTATGCCGGTACATACGTTTCCGCGTGGCCTTCTGCGTAGCGACCACATCCGACATGTCCGCATATCAAGCATATCCATAAACTCTACACACGACAGAGGGACAGCACAAGAGGAAAGGAAATGGGGAAAAAGGAACATATAGCCATGATTATGATCGAACTTTTACACGAAAGGAAAAACAGTTTCGTTTATGGGTGGGTGGGTCAAGGAGAGTTTCGTTTTGAAAAATATTGATACGTGAGACATCAGTACATTCTAGCTGTCAAGTCAATCTATTTTCCGTTCGGGGGGGGGGGGGGGGGAGGGTCCTAACTAAACTTTTTCGTTCGTGAAAATTATCGATAATGCCAGATGGCCCCTTAGCTCATACCTGTACTTGTATAATGCAGGCTATAATAAATGGACCTTGCATGTCCATGGCAATACGGGTAGGCTCAAGATGAGGAACGAACCCACAGGAAAAAGCAATTCCGGGATTAGAGTACGAGCAGCGCTTATCTTGCTCGCTCTTAGAACGACCCAGCAGTAGAGTGCTCAGTACAATTGTATAGCCGGCGATAACGCGGACGTGTAAACTTTACTTTTACACACAGAAAGCAAATACAGTACTGCCGGGCGCCGAAGAACGGAGCGCCGAAGAACGGAGCGCCGAAGAACGACCAGCCTAGAATTTCACCAAGCACAGCATACCAACTGTTATGTGCGCGTATATGCATGCGGTGATTCAACTGTGCATAGACTGTACTACATGAGAATAAGAACGATATAGGCTAGGAGGCTAGGCAGTTCTTTAGCGACCAACAGTACTGTACAGGGCAAATGTAAGTGTCCAAGACCACTTAGTGTACATTGCAACATTACATCGTGACTGCCGCAGTCCATACAGCGATTGTCTCCCACCGGTTCAGGGCTCAGCACATAGCGACACAGTGGACATCTGCAACAGAAACAGAGAGAGAGAGAGAGAGAGAGAGAGAGAGAGAGAGAGAGAGAGAGAGAGAGAGAGAGAGAGAGAGAGAGAGAGAGAGAGAGAGAGAGAGAGTATGTGCGAGAAGAGAGAGAGAGAGAGAGAGAGAGAGAGAGAGAGAGAGAGAGAGAGGCTGGAGGCTGGGGGGTTCTCGTATGCATCACTTCAATTACCGTAAAGTACAGTTGATCCCCCCCCCCCCCCCCCCACGCCGTGTCGCTTCCCAGCTGGTTTTTCGGCAGCGGGCGGGAATTAGATCAAGTCGTTCAAGTGCAGTACGATGTACAAACAAAGCAGAAGATCAGACCTGGAATGCTGGATTGTGCACATTTTCATCCTGCACATGCACATGCACGTACTGTGTACAGTCAACTTCGCTTATAACGACACCTGGCTGGGCATCAAAAAAGTGTCCTTATTCGCGAAGTGTCGTTATACCAGAAGTCTCATTATATGTATTACAGTTAGAAAGGACTTAGGCTCTGGGTATGGAAATGCTGTCGTTATTTGCGAATTGTCGTTATATCCGCAGTCGTTATTAGCGAAGTTGACAGTACATGCGTCCGTTCAACATCGTATTTCGTTGTATACGCCGACGTCGCTTCACAGGCAGAAAATTGACAGGGGGGGGGGGGGGGTAGAGAGGGGGCGGATCAACGGTACCTTAGGGTACATACAGAAGAAATGGGGAGTCATAACATCTATGATGAGTTCGAGGAGAGTCTGGTACAACCAGAACAGTCACGGTTAAGTAAGACTGATATCCAGTGCGGCAGGAATGGTCATTGCTAGAACAGAAGGCACTCAGCAGACACTCAGCTTACAGGTTGTCCTGTAGAGGTGCCAGGCAGTTTGAATGAAACGTATGATTACACAGCGCAGTCAACACGGATTCGTCCTGAACACAGAGTGGTGAGGAAACATACACACACACACACACACACACACACACACACACACACACACACACACACACACACACACACACACACACACTACTACTACTACTACTACTATGTACAGCTACCCTATCGGGCCACGCCGCTCCCAGAAGCGGGAGACAACGACAAGAAGAGAGAAGAGAAGAGAGAGAAATCGCAAAGTCAACAATATTTGGCATGGCGTTGCAAGTCCTGTGGCCTTGAGAACCGTCTTTCGCAATGCTCGCATTCATGACGGCAGTTGTTCCTGGCTGCACGTGACATCCGTTTCGCACGGTCACAGTGATGACGGCTCAAACCAGAACGACACACACACACACACACACACACACACACACACACACACACACACACGCAAGCACGCACGCACACGCACATGCATGCACGCACACACACACACACACACACACACACACACACACACACACACATATGGAAAACACAGAACACACAGAATTCTCAGTGTCAACGAGCCAAACGGGGGTGGACAACGTGGTGCACTCTCTCCTGCTTCGCGGGCTGTTGCGAAAATTATTGCAAAAACAGGACGAACAGTTAACACCCCCACACCCACACCCACTCACCCACATGTGCATACATGCACTCACAGACCGGATTGCGACAGCACGATGATAATATAGCGTTGAGTTACCAAAGAGAGACGACACAACGAACAGAGAGAGACTACTGACTACTCATTACTCACCAGCTTTTCCAGACACACTGGGCAGTTAGGCAATTCTGTTGCGCCTGTCGGTGGCAAAGATGCACCCTGTGAACAGATGTAATCGGCCACGTCAGGACAAGAGAAAGCAGCATGCATATGCGCGCGCACACACACACACACACACACACACACACACACACACACACACACACACACACACACACATGTATATACACATGCATCTACCCATACACCAATGCAGACGACGTCCACGTGCACAAACAAACGTATCCCGTAATGACCTGACACTTGTGAACTGGCTCAGGGCTCAAACGTGATGCACTCGATCGGATTTCATTGAGCAGCACCGCACATTACGCTGCAAACACAATACCGGTAGTCTGCACACTGACCTGCTCCGTTTTGAGAATTTCTAGCTTGGACACGAATGCAATGCTGCACACCTACAGAAAGACATTGCGTAGGAAGACATTGTGCACAAAAACATTACGGAGAAAGTTAGCATATGTACATAGAAAGACATTGCATAGGAAGACATTGTGCACAAAGACATTACAGAGAAAGTTAGCATTTCATGTACATAGAAAGACATTGCACAGGAAGACATTGTGCACAAAGACATCACAGAGAAAGTTAGCATATGTACACAGAAAGACATTGCGTAGGAAGACATTGTGCACAAAGACAATACACAGACCGTTAGCACATATACACAGAAAGACATTGCACAACAAATTTTAAAATCTTGACTGACGAAGAATGCACCAGCCACGAAACGACTGCCATGCAAAGAGTTACTGGAAACAGAGTGCTGCTGTAACCTGTGAACAGCCCATGTTAGACTGACTTGAGTGAGAACAGATACATGCCGAGTTCCCATAGCAACCATGGCGGCCTGACTACATAACAAAGGTTAGTCGTGTACATACCCCTGGTTCCAGCATGTTGAACTGACGGCCGAGAAAGTAGCGATAGAACTCATTGGCCCGTACCTCCGTATAGAAGCCAATTAGCGCCATGTATTGATTGGGCGCCGAGTCACGGATTATACGCACATTCTTGATGTAGCGACTGAACATACATACACACACATGCGCGCACGCATGCACACACACCAACATACACACACACACACACACACACACACACACACACACACACACACACACACACATACTCACCCGCGCCCGCACCCACAACAGCAACGACGACAACAATGATTACACGACGACAGCAAAACATCGTTGGTTTGAGCTGATGGAAAGTCACTCTGCTTAATTCGTGAAGTGCAACAAAGGAAAAGAAGAAAACAAGCTTGGAGGAACAGAGAGCGAGACAGAGAGGACTTGAGTTCTATAGACAGTCAAGTCCAGCCACCTCAATCAATCAAAAACAAGGATGGACTTTGAAAAACAGACCCAGGAAACAATGACAACTATTGAACGTATACGTTATCTTACCCGAACGGTGAAACAAACTTGACAAGTTCGGAGCAAGACACATCCGCAGGCACGGCGAGGAGACACACCATGAGGTGATTAGCCGTGCGCTGCCTGTGGAACACATTCACATTCGCACACGTTTCCCACACATCCATACGAATAATCGCACGCAAAGACACGATACAAAACATGTATAGAGTGAACATTTCATCCAAAGACATCAAGTACAAAGGAGAAGTTTTCCACGTGGTATCCTTGTTGGGATCGCCTTGCGAACCACAATAAACTTTCAGGCACAGAACAGAACAACCAGTTGGAAAAAAAGAAGAAAAAAAGTATGACCGTCCCCGGGTGGGCTTGAACCACCAACCTTTCGGTTAACAGCCGAACGCGCTAACCGATTGCGCCACGGAGACTGGGTGATACTCAGCCCATCAAGATAAGCCCAAATGTCCAACACAACAGCGGAACCTACTTACTTCAAGCATCTGTTTTATGACTGCATCAAACGGAGCTCTCAGCAGAGCACAATTGTAGTGACCTCATGGGTTGGATGGGCAAGAAGTTTCCAGAACAGCAATAGGGCTTGAAAGTGCTACGTCACAGCATAGCAACAATTTCAAAAATTCAAAAACTGGATCCACTTGGATCCAGTTTTTGTATGGATCCAAGCACATTTCAAGCGGTCTTACCCACAGCATGGTGATGTAGCCAGTGAAACTGACTGATTTGGCTAGTGGGGGTGGGGTTACAACTGGTGGCGAAATAAAAGTCACACCTGCATGCGACATGAGTGGGTTGCTATGCACCCACATACTTAGGCAATAGCAAAGTCACACCTTAGTGGATCCAAAAATAGAAATCTGATGTCAACTTACTACTCCCTGGCCGTTTTGACGTCATCACTTTCAAGCCCTATTGTAAAGCCTTTTACTAGTTTAGAGAGCCACACACAGGCAATCTCCGATCATTGCGACCACCCCCTGCATCTATGGGTCACATGATGTCGGCCATGTTGGTTTCACTGTACACATGACATGATCACTTTCTACACAAATTTAGTCACATGACAAACTGATGTGAACACATACAGTACGATGTACGGTATATCAGGAAAGGTCTGGAAAACTGCACAGGCCCTTGTGCAACCTACCCCGGGCTATAGAGATGGACGAGACCCTTGGTGACTTCGATCATGGGATTGCCGGCAAAGAACGTCTGCTTGGCAGGGAAGTCAGCTAACGGAGCGCAGAGCGATGATGATGGTGACCCGTCACGCTCCAGCGTTGTCTTGCTGTCCGACTTGTCGCTTTCTTTTCCTGCACAGCGAACAGACACATTCACAAGCTCTAAAACGGGGAAATATCTGCAACAAATCAGACAGTAGCCATCAGAGCTGCTGCTGCCAGCCAACCAGCCAGCCAACCCACTCTCCATATGACTGTAAACTCGGCTTACTTAGAGCTCATAGCTGAACTGAGGAGGCCTTTATACTTTATAGCTGAATTGATGAGGTCTTTACGGCCGACACAGCGTGCTGTGTACAGCATTGGGTATGGCTGTAAAATACAGATTATCAAGAAGGCAATGCCAGGAAATCGGATGAGTTGCACAGTCATCACTGGCGCACACACAGACACAATGGTAAGGTAAACTGGTGATCATCAAGAGTGCACTTTTCCCAACACGCTGCATACTCTCTGTGTGTTTCATGCACTCTTGGTGGGAGGCCATGCCCTATGCACAGCATACTGTAGTGTCTTGTATCGAATAGAAGCCTGATTTTGAAGATACAGTGAGTATCGTTTATAAAGTGACCGGGTGTAACGATATACCGGCTATAATGATCGAACTCGCCAAAATCAAAATCAAATCACAAAAAATACAGCTAAAATATCACTATACACACTATTATCGGCTATACCGATATATCGCTTATTGTGATGGGCTTCAGGAAGCAAACCATATCAAATGCACAGGAAAATACCGTATATACTGATCAAGAGTGATGATCACAAAACAATTGTTCTTCAAATTTAGTTTATTTCTTCCAAAACTGATCCAGTGTTGCCTGGATGCATCTGGCAGCAGACGTGATTGAGAGAAAATTCTTCCCTGTATGCTGTAAGCAGCCACATATACACGTGGCTGCTTTTCATGCTTTTTCCAGCATGTACGCATCATTTCATGCACAGTCATGTGCCATGTGTCAGTCATACATGCAAATCGGATATAGTGATGCACCGGATATAGTGATAAATTATCGAAAATCAAAGGGGCACGTTATATCCACTATTTACTGTACACTGTCAGCAAATAAGCCTGGTTTAGTATTGACACTTCTACATAGAGATAGGTGGTTTGAATAGAAGCCTGACTTGAATAGAAGCATAGCACTGATATCGGCTTCAACAGGAATAAGCATGGCTTTTATACGCTGCATTACGATACTTACCTCGTTCACTCGCAGTACTGGCTGCACAAGCTGCTCCACTTGGCACAGTACGGTCGGGCGATAGATGTTCCAATGACTTGCTACGCTCGGACAGCGCGCCGGATCGGCCAGGGCTGTGATCGGCGCGACCGAGCGACGACGCTGACGTCGATGCCAGCCCACCTGATGTCATCCCTTCTGACGACGCGGTTGCCATGGCACCCAGTGATGATGACAATGGCGCCGTTGCCATTGACAACTTCACGGCGGAGGGCGCTGCCGATGATGCAACCCTGGATGAGCACTTAGCAGCTAGTGATGAGGAAGCAGAAGGAGTAGCAGTAGCAGCAGCAGCAGTAGCTCCCTCTGTAACAAAAAGGCACATAACCAATTCGAATAGAGCAAGAGTGGCAATTTAGCAGCAGAATTCTGCACCAGTAAGCCAGTTGCAAGGCCAAGAGAGGGACAGAGAAGATCCAGTTCAAACATTACATTTTATAAACATGATAGCATTCAAAAGTATTAGTATACCAGAGAACGATGCGAGAATGAGGCGACGGTAAGCCCCAAAGGAGGGTGTGTCAGGATAGTGCTAGGGCTGTTATTGTACTGGACAATCAATACCACACAGTCATAATCAACCTCGTGAATAACGACCCTGGATTGTGGAAGAAAAATTATTTCTCTCTTAGGCCACACCGTTTTTTATCTATGTTTCGCGTCCCCCGCGCGCATGTATTTCACAGCCGGAGTGCAAAAAAAAAAAAAAAAACGGAACAATTTTTTTTTGAAAATGCATTACAGTCAGACCTCGCTTAACCGCACACATCTGTTTTCCACAAAAACATCCGGAAAGGCGAGGTATTAAACCGGATAACTGAACACACATACTGTATACTGTATAGCAGGAAATTTTCGGACGGAATTTATTTTCGTACGATTTCGTACACGGCCTCTTTTGTACTAAAATTAATTCCGTGCTAAAATTTGTTCATGTGAAATTATGTACACTGTACATGGGTACTGCTTGCGAACACGTGCATTCAGCATGCAGCACTGTACGAAAATAAAATCCGTACGAAAGGTCGAAATTCGGCTTTGTCCGAAAATATTTCCGTCCGAAAATTTCCTGGTATACAGTATGCATGTGGCATGTCAAAAGCAGTGACATCGTACATACATGTAGACAGGTCCTATGCAGTACAACTAGCGTGCCCAGTATGTAAAACAAGCGAGAAAAATGACAAGTGCATGCAACGGAGTACTGCTGTCCGCATACACCCAGCAGGTCAAGGACCTCATTTGCTTGTACAACTCCCTGATACTAGCTTCTGCAAGCGCTAGCCAGCCACATGCAACCGGATACGACGAAGCTTTTTGTACACATTTTAACCAGTTTGTACACAAAATCATGCACCGGTATGCGGATAGCAATGTCCGGTTATGTTGTATGCATAACATATGCTGCACATTGGTAACCAGCGATTTTCTTCCGGATGGCGAGGGATCCGGATAAATGAGGACCGGATAAACGAGGTCTGACTGTACAAATTTAATGCAAACCCAGAAAACCGGAAAATGTAACTCAGCTCACACACATGTACATGTACATGTGTGTGTGCAATAAGCTGGCCCGCAAGTCACACAATCATCATGCCACCTGTGCTTGGACCACAAGCATGGCAGAGGGGATACACTCATGTATTCATGTACATGAACAGTGCCGCGTCGCTTCACTGTACACAAATGCAATGCACGTACACTGTTTTTTTTTTTTTTTTTTCGCCCTCCCTCATTGATTTCATCGAATGAGGTGACGCGAAACATAGAAAAAAAACGGCGTGGCCTTACACAATCGAGGGGCGTTATTCGCAAGGCTGATACTGTCCAGACACTAGGTCTGAAAACTGTGTCATAGTTGGCAAGATGTTGTTACACCCGAGGTCGTTATTCACATGACCGGCTTGTGTACGTTGTAACACGTGTGTGTGTGTGTGTGTGTGTGTGTGTGTGTGTGTGTGTGTGTGTGTGTGTGTGTGTGTGTGTGTGTGTGTGTGTGTGTGTGTGTGTGTGTGTGTGTGTGTGTGTGTGTGTGTGTGTGTGTGTGTGTGTGTGTGTGTGTGTGTGTGTGTGTGTGTGTGTGTGTGTGTGTGTGTGTGTGTGTGTGTGTGTGTGTGTGTGTGTGTGTGTGTGTGTGTGTGTGTGTGTGTGTGTGTGTGTGTGTGTGTGTGTGTGTGTGTGTGTGTGTGTGTGTGTGTGTGTGTGTGTGTGTGTGTGTGTGTGTGTGTGTGTGTGTGTGTGTGTGTGTGTGTGTGTGTGTGTGTGTGTGTGTGTGTGTGTGTGTGTGTGTGTGTGTGTGTGTGTGTGTGTGTGTGTGTGTGTGTGTGTGTGTGTGTGTGTGTGTGTGTGTGTGTGTGTGTGTGTGTGTGTGTGTGTGTGTGTGTGTGTGTGTGTGTGTGTGTGTGTGTGTGTGTGTGCTCAACCCCCCATGGGGTCCGCATAGCCAGAATATGGCAGCGCGTCCAAGGTCCAAGGTCCAAGGTGTGTGTGTGTGTGTGTCACAGTCAGTCTGTCTGTGCCACTTTCAGCTTGTTGCCAGCAGCACTGCCCAACATGTCAGCGATGCTTCCGTTCTGCGGCCGGGTTCAAGCGTCACAACTGCAATCGTGGTGCGAGACCATCTGCTGCTGAGACAGCAGCTCTGCCCCTCAGCTGCCCACATTGTAAACGCAATTTCCGCCGGCAGCAGGACCTAGCCAGACATTCGCGGTTCTGCCTGTGATCCGGCTCCCGTTTTCTGGTCCCCTTTTCATAGGGGTGACACTTGCCCATCTGGGCAGTCATGCTGCTAGTAGTAGTAGTGTGTGTGTGTGTGTGTGTGTGTGTGTGTGTGTGTGTGTGTGTGTGTGTGTGTGTGTGTGTGTGTGTGTGTGTGTGTGTGTGTGTGTGTAAAGAGAAACGGATCTATACAACCAAGCACTAACTACTCAACTCAGACAGCGTATGCATGTACTGTACAGTGCATGTACCTGCTTGCTGGAAAGTCACAGTGTGCATCTCCATATCTGCAAGACGCCGCAGACCCTGACACTGGCCGTTCTTCTCCATGTCTTCGGCCGATGCCATGGCGACGTCTGAGAGCCGAAAAGCCAGTCGGCACAGAATAAGAAAAGCTAGCATGAGGCATGTGTAACGAGAGTGATATGCGAGTGTGCTGCGCGAGCACGCAGCCTTCTAGCAGCGAATAAGACACAAAAGAGTCTGCGTCCACACCCGCAGAAGTAATAATTACAACTCGCAGCATTGCTAGTTATGACTCAATGAATTTTGTTCAGCTGTTTCCTGCTATTCGACTACAAATTGTACGTGTACGTGAAATCTTCACAGCAAGCATGCCTAATTATATATACTATAAAGAAGAGGCACCTGTGACGTGTGTGTGTGTGTGTGTGTCACGCAGAAGCGCTGCAGAGCAGCGCTGCCCTGAGCACGCGAAGCGTGCGAACAGTGTAGCTAGCGGCCGCAGAAGCACTGAGCATACGAAGCGTGCGAATCGTGTAGCCACCACCACGTGCTGAGCACGTGTGCTGTTCATGTACTTGCTTCACCCGCATGCCACGTTCGGCCAGGCAACGCTGGCCTGGTGCTGCTAGTCGTGTATAAATGTGAAACTCGGAGTTGTAACAGGTTTTCCTCTCTCTCTCTCTCTCTCTCTCTCTCTCTCTCTCTCTCTCTCTCTCTCTCTCTCTCTCTCTCTCTCTCTCTCTCTCTCTCTCTCTCTCTCTCTCTCTCTCTCTCTCTCTCTCTCTCTCTCCCTCTCTCCCTCTCTCTCTCCCTCTCTCCCTCTCTCTCTCCCTCTCTCCCTCTCTCTCCCTCTCTCTTTACTGTGTGAAAGAACCTCTTCCTCATCCAGGCCATACAACACTGCTAGGGCAATGGCGCACCCTGCTTGCGCACGTAAATGAATAATGCACATGTTACGTGTGATGTAGCTGAACAGGTTCCCCAAGCCAGTTAGTATCACACCGAGCCAAGAATTGCAGCCTCCGTTGCGTACACGGACACTAAAATACTGCTATTTCAGAAATTTCCTTCAGCAACGAGCAGAAAGTCAAGCGTTTCAATGAAACATTTCAATGACCCGGTATAGATATATTTTTGCATCGTACAGATGAGCCGAGGTCAAATAGTCGCTTGAGGGGACTACGGGAACAATTAGCCAATGCCTCATAGTGCAAATACCACCTGGCTCTGGAACAGAACATAAAGGGACTGATCGACTTCGAAATAGATACTGTATTGTGCTAGGTAACAGCACAAACTGAGTAAACTGCAAGTATTCGGTGAACACAAATAATTGAGAAGTTGTGTTACCTTTCAGGAAAAATTCATCCACTGACTTGGGAACTGGGCTACTATCAGCCACCTCCAACCGAACTATTATACCTGGCTTCAGGTTATCTTCAGACGAGCCTATGTCTTCTTCGCCTTTCTTATCCATTTCTCTCCATTGAAATTCTTTCGAAAAAGTACTGAGCTGTATTCATTCACAGAAGTACAAAATGCCAAGAACATGACGTCGTTGTGTTGGTCTACATGATTGTACACGTCTACGCTACACTGTCATCGCGTCGTCATCTACTGATCTAGCATCTGGTCATGCATGAATGCCATGACGGCAGCGATCAACAGACAACACTCGGTATGTCTCGCGTCGAGGTGTCCCAGGCCCTGGCGAGATCCACAAAATCTCTGGTGGGCAGCGCCGAACTGCAATGAAAGCGAGACGAGTTTGCTAAACCTAGTAGAAGTAGAATAGTACATGTAGTAGAATTTATTATTTTGATAGGGAAGCTTGCAAACAGTTCGCCGCAGACATGTCCGTGCAAGGTAACCTGGCTGACACATGCCCGGATAGCAATAGTGCGAACATACACCAACCAGGACGCAACCATGGCAACAGGAGCTAGACATAGCATTATGACAAGGACAAACACTGATATACCATGATATACCCCTCATATCAACAAACCCATGTGTTCTCGCAGAACGATCATGAACAATGTAGTGCGGTTCAGCGATGCACTCCGACTGAAATCTTCGGCCCACCGTTTGTGCCCGACCACCCGATAGTACATTGCAAATGTACTGCGTTCTGTCTTAGCGGTTCTGCTACCTGACTTTCCATCCGGCGGCATGTCGAGAGGGCGACTCCTATCAAAGAGGCCAGAGGCGACGATTTAGCTGGTAAGCACTGATTAGCGGTTCCCTCCGACCGGACTGTGTAGATCACAGTGTTGCACCGTTCTTCTAGCCAGACCTCTGCTGCTACATTATGCATGTCATCGTGTGCACAATCATCGCAACGCTACTGTGACCCAAGCAAAGAGAGCAATAACTCCGGCAGAACATACACTGATACAGTGCTCATTGAGCTGCTCAGCCCAAACCGAGAATCAACTTCAATCAAGCCAAGTACTTCACATGATGTCATAATACCCATGTGATGCTGTCATACCCACAGCTAGTTATCAAGTATCAAGAACATCTTCGGATTGCCGGTGTCATGTACTGTCGCGGACATGGAAATCCAGTCGATCGACCGGGGCCGGCGCCCTCAGCGCGTACAGAACGCTGTGTGCAGTGCACATGTTGATTCGATGCGACCAGCGCGCTGCAGCGCATAAAATCCGTGTGTATACTAATAGTACCCCTACGGCTGCATAGCCAGCGCCCTGCGACCGGATTTCCATGTCCACGACAGTACATTGTTGTAAGTTAGGCTGGCCGTTTCATCACGGGTAAGAGTCAGCGACGAATTAGAAATAAGCATGTAATACAATGTTTACAAAGATGGCAAAGAGAAGAGGTGATAAACAAGTGCAACAAGCGTCAGTAAAGACCACTGCCAAAAGACAGAACCGCCAGTCAACAAAGGAATAAAATAAAGGTCGCCGCCACGGGAGTAGGGAACTGAATGGTAGCAGAGAAACATAGGGCGGTTTCAAAAGCAGTCACGGCCAGGGAGTCGTAAAATACCGGTATTTTACGACTCCCTGGTCACGGCTAAGGAATTCTGCACCGGTAACATGACACTACTGAAACTCAAGATTACAGATGCGATCGAAAGACTCTTTTACGGACTACATATGTGGGAGATCAAGCGGCAACGCGCGTACCGGAATGGAGGAGAAAAGGGTTAAAAGTGGAACTGGCCACTCAATTCCAATAATAATAATAACCTAAAGGCCCCAAAGCAGGAGCTAACGGGCACGGGGAGTGGAAAGTTCACTGAATGTCGATATCATGCTTATGAAAAGAAGCAGCGGCATCGATTGTAATCGTGAGCCGAAAACAACTACAGTAATGGTCCAGAGCCTGAAGACTCCGCCGGTGCAGTTAATCAATGGTAGAGAAATGACACCGAAAGGCACCGCCCCAAACTACTGAATAATTAAAAAAATAAATTGAAATGGAAATCTCGAGGCTCACGGCAGCCAAATAGAGTATAACGAGTAGCAAAATGTCACCGATGGGGAGAATCCACCACTAACGACTTCTTCAAGGGAAACGCACTGGAGGATAACATTGGTGGGGTATGAAGTATTATCATTATCAATTACTCAACGAATTTACATTGGAAACTTGAATCAACATTCTAAAATCAACATTTCACTCATAAAGTAAGAAATGTGTTGCTAAAGGCAGAGACAGTGAACTGACGTGAGTGCGAACTTGAAGTAATTTCACACCGCTATGTTCAGGTCTCAATATAGAAATATGATCGCAACAGATGTGTCAGTGACACTTCTACTTCACTAAAACATGATATAGAAAGAGAGAGAGAGAGAGAGAGAGAGAGGGGGGGGGGGGGGGGGGGGGAGAAGGAGGGGGGGGGGGGGGGCATGTGTCCAAACGGCTTCGTAGAAAAATGGCAGCATCTAAAATCACCGTTAAAATCACCCCATCGCTCATCTCTGCCAGCGAGGTGATCGTGTTAATTTTAACACGGTAACAGGCGGCCGTCCAGTACAAACCCTCAAGAGCACAGCCAGCACATCACACTCACAGCAGAGGCGGCGGTGGTGCAAACCGCAGCTCCACAGCTTTGTCGTGGTAGAAGGAGACGGCCGGTATGACGGGAACTTTGACGTTATCGAACGCCACGCCGAGACTGTGGCCGTTGTGATAGAACTCCAGTGTGCCCGTATCCAGGTCTAGAAGAACGCCCACGGTATCGCCTAGGATACAACACAGGAGATAGTGGCGACATGTGCATGCACATACACATACGCACATACGCACACACGCACACATGCACATACACATACGCACAAGCACATACATACACACACGCACACATACGCACAAGCACACACATACACATGTTGTAATACATTATTGTGTGTAAGCCTTGTGTACATGCTGTTGGTGCATGTGCGTATTGCTGTTGTGAGGGTCCAAAGTGAAACCCTTGCCGCAGCTTTAGATGCATCACTAGTCACTACAACATATTTACCTACAACACATTTTCTGAGTTGACAATGCCCCCACCCCGCAACCCTTTTCAATGGCCAGTGACATACTGTGACGAAGAAATAGAGCACTGCATTTTTCGCTCTAGCAGATAGAATTCGAATAGGTGTGTGAGTCTATGTACGTACGTGTGTATGCGCACGTGTTTGTGTGTGTGTGTCTGTGTGTGCGGGCGTGCGTGCGTTTGCGTGGATGGGTGTGCCTGTCTGTGTGTACATGCATGTGTGAACATGTGCATGTGTGTGTGCCTGTGTGTGTTGCCTACCTTCAGAGCATCGTCCGTGCGCGCCGGTACCGGCGTACTCGCTACCCCAGCTGGTGGTCGTCACTGAACTGACTTTCTTGCCCTGTGCCGTCACGTAGCCCCAGGACGACGCGCTCATGCCGTGACGCAAAATGCCAATGGTTGCCTTGTCGCGTTTCCACACCGTTTCGGGAACCTTGGCCGCCACAACACCGACGACCACCTTCCAGTTACGACTGGGTTCGCCGTACTGTTTCAGCACACACTCCCAGTAGTGGCAACCTACACCAGTAAACAACAGATCAAGGGTGTGTGTGTGGGGGGGGGGGGGGGGGGAGTGAAAACAACAAGGATATCAGCATGAACAAGAAGAACAACAAGAGCAGTAGCGGCAACGACGGCTGTGATTACGACGACAACGACCATAAAGAGTAAGACAAGGATGCAAGAAAGCTTCAGCAGCTAGTGCAGCTATCACATTCAAGCTGCTATCACAATGTCATAACTTGATCAGTGACCTTAGCCAGTGCTTGCTCATCAATGGGAGCACAATCCAGGAGAAGCGTAAACAGCCCCCCCCCCCCCCCCCCCCCCCCCCACAACACACACACACACATGCACGCACGCACACACACGCACCCCCCCCCCCCCCCACCCCCACACACACACATACCGTACCTTTGTCCAGCACCGTGTCAGCACCAACGGTTACCCAGAAGCGATTGGATCCTATGCTGGCGGTCAGGCAGTCATCACTGATTCTCACTTGACGATGACAAGTACGTGTGTTCCATGTGAATGCTGTATAGTAAACATGAAAACAAATGAAAACAAACATTAGAGGCTATGCGACTACATGATCAGTTGAGATTCTTTCCCCATGATATAAGCGGCTCTGGAATCCTGTGGACTCATCAATCATCATGACTTCTTTCACATACCCGCGGTAACCTCTATTGCACATTTTCCCCCAGGTATCCTGGTCATTCAAGAAGAAACACAAAAAACACTGAGGCTTCCACACATGATGACTTACACCACGCAGCAATGCAGGACAAAAGGCTAGCAGGTAATGGGCCCAGGGGCCATCCTACCCTGTCCTGGGGCCAAGTAATTACGGGGTCAACTTACCCGGTCCGGGATCAAGTAATCATGGGGCCATCCTACTCGGTCCTGGGACCAGGTAATCATGGGGCCATCTTACCCGGTTCTGGGACCAATTAATTACGAGGTCATCTTACCCGGTCCTGGGACCAAGTAATCTTGGGGGCCATCTTACCCGGTCCTGGGATGGCAATCCGGGTGAGCGGGGACCACGGGCCCTGTCCGGCACGACTGCACACGGCCACGCGGAAGCCGTGCTCGGAGTTGGGCGGAAAGTTGTGCTTGAGATCGAACGTGCGGTTCTTGCCACGGTAGACGGTGAAGTGCGCCTCGCGGTACTTGCTGCGCTCGCGAGACGACAGGCCGCTGGTGGCGATGTGCGACTCCTGACGCTGCACGGACCTGCCAGGGGGGTCACCACCCGTGGCAGTCTGACCGTCTTGCATAGCAGTAGCGGTGGAGGATGCGGCCGCGGCAGCAGCGGCTTTGCGGTACGACGCCGGCGACTGCAGCACATCGAACGGCGACGATGACGTCATTCCCGAAGCACCTGCCGTCGGAAGGAATGAAACGAGAAGATGAGAAGGCTTTTACTGACAGATTCTATAACACCATACATACAATGTTATCAATCAATCTTCATGCACCAAAGTGCAGTGTATCACACGTTCGCTCCTGGATCAAGCGGAATCTCGTCGTACCAGGACAGTTTCCGCTGCACCAAGGGCAAGGACGTCCGGTCAGGGCAGATTTTAGAGGCAGAAAATTTCGTCGGTCTATAATTTCGTCCAACTCAAAAGAAAGGGAGTTGAAAGTTTCGTCCATGGATCATAATAGTGTATAGAAAAGCTGGACAGATCGACATTCAACAATCGACGAGGAGACAATAGTCGTAAAATGGCAATAAATAAGATAAATTGTGCACTCATAACAACAGCAAAAATGAAGAAAGTCAAGTTCCATAACGTTTTCTTGTGACTGATATTCACATATTGCAAAGGTGCAAACTTCGCTTTTTGTACTTGTTAGCTGCTGTATTTCTACCTGAAACCATATTAGCTACATGTACATAAGTGTGTGTTTTAGTTATTACATTTTTATGTGACGGCGTTCCACTGATGACAGTCACAAGAAAACGTTATGGAACTTGACTTTCTTCATTTTTGCTGTTGTTATGAGTGCACAATTTATCTTATTTATTGCCATTTTAGATCGACATTAGTCCGGCATTTAATTTAGTCCAAAAGTTCCTTGGACGAAAAAGACGAAATTGAATTCCAGACGAATAATTCTGCTTATACACTGTTGCTCTACCTGCAGTCGCAGCAGCCTCCAGGGTGAGCTCCTTGCCAGCGCTGGACACTGGCGTCTTGACGATGGTCGTCGTGGAAGTGTTTTGATCGCACACCACAACGCTCATGACCTCTGCGTCGTGCTCACCTGTAACGGAAGAAAAAACAAATTCACAGTTCGCCGTTATACAGGTCTACCCTCGTTAGTAGAGAAACCCCGGGGGGTTCAAACTGTTTGTCTTATAATGAGTATTATCTACTATCCGGACGTGTACGCATTTCAGGCGTCAGGGCCCAGAGGATTTGGGATTGTCGTCTACTAACGGGGTTTACCTCGTAACCGATGTCGTACTAACGGGGGTAGACCTGTACTCGGTTGGACTGAGCTTTCTGCTTTCTACTAGGCTGCATAGCATTAGGCTGGACTACTAGGCTGCATAGCATTAGGCTGGACTACTAGGCTGCATAGCATTAGGATGGACTACTAGGCTGCATGGCATTAGGCTGGACTGCACTGGGTTAACTGGCCACACGTACATTGATTGGGTTGAATTCGACCAGTTCCACCTACAGTCAACTTCGCTAATAACGACTGCGGATATAACGACAATTCTGGAATAACGACAGAATGTCCATGCCCGAGCAAAGTCCCATCCAACTGTAATACATATAATGAGACTTCGGGTATAACGACACTTCGCGAATAAGGACACTTTTCTGATGCCCCGCCGAGTATCGTTATACGCGAAGTTGACTGCACTAGGCTGCATAGCATTAGGCTGGACTGCACTGGGTTAACTGGCCATACATACATTGATTGAGTTGAATTTGCCTAGTTCCACCTACATGCAAAGCACAACACCATGCCAGCTATGTCATGAGTCATGACACTACAAAGGCTATTACTGCACTTCACTGTAGCGGCTAGACTTGATCTAACACAGTCCTTACCTTCATCAACGGACGACCGCCTTAGGTCCTTCAGCGACAACGGTCCGCCATTATCAAGAGAGGTGGGGGCGGGTGCGGACACGGACCTTGGCATGCGCATCGCACCGCCGAGAGACAAATTGCTGCGTAGGGGCAGAGAGGCATGCACGCCGACCTTGGAACCGATCGGCGGAGTCCCAACTAGCTGCTGCCCAACGGGATGAAGCGAAGCTGGCCTGTCGAGAGGATCGGATTCGACGCGCACTGCTCGGCTCTCCACAGCATCGTGGGAGGCCCTGGACTCCGATCTCCCGCCGCGCAGATCACTCTCCCTGGACCCCGGACGGCTGGAGACCAGAACCTCGTCGGGAGCGCACGCTGGCATTTCGGCAACCGCTTGGTGCGGTAAGAGAGAGTCACCGCTAGCTGCCAAGTCCTTGAGTGTTAACGAAGAGGCAGCGGTGGTGGTGGAAGTGGCGGTGGAGGTGCTAGATGATGTTGCCGATGCCGGCGAGCTGGGTGGAAGGAGCTTGACGGCGAGCGGCTCGATCGTGATGCCTAGCAGCCGTAAACACACACAAATGCGTGCACACACATGCACACACACACACATACACACACACACGTGCACGCGCACACACACACACACACACGGACGTGCATGCAGGCATACAACAAAAACAAAATTCACACACAAAAAAGCTGCAAAACAAGTCACACAAAACAGCATAGCAACACACAACCCTTTTTTACTTGAACAACTGCCTTCTATCATCAGCCCGAGGTGGTTCGTGTAACCAAGAATAACACCTGGAGACAACTGGGTACTGTAAGACCAGTAATGTTAATGCACAATTAATTCTAAGGAGTGAAATTACTCTGATGATGGGCCAGGCCCGAAAATTTG
>NC_088649.1:7493002-7565502 GCF_964019385.1 Sycon ciliatum | reverse complement strand
GCAGAAATTTTCGGTGGTGTATATTTTCGGTATCTTCGGTGCCGACAATTTTTACCGAAAATAAAACGCACCGAAAATTTCGGTACTACCGGTACTGTATACATTTAGTACTAGTACCGAATACTCGAGTACTCGCTCGGTTTTTTTCAAACATAATCGTACTCGGAATAAAACAGAGTACTCGTTCATACATGGTACATGCATTTACCACAGAAATCTGCAGTTTCAGAGCAGCAGTCGGCAGATATTGATGTGCAGACTGTGTGGTGAACATTTGTTCACGAGTAGAGAGAGCCCAAATGACCCACCAACCAATATACCCGAGAAAAATGACCGCTACTCGGTTCAATCAGGGTTGTATCATGATGTGATTTTAAGGCCCCTGGTGTGCAATTTTTAGGAGATGAAGAATTACCGTACTGGCAATATATGTTGCCGCGTAACGCGTAACGCAGGGGGGTGCGGCGTAACGCGCGACCAGGCTAGTGCGACAAATTTTCGTTGCGTTCGTAACGCGCGTCCGGCGGGGTGCGGCGATCTTTTCATTGCAGTTTGCAAAAAATGATGCGGCAATAGCAAAAAAATGATGCGGCAATAGCAAAATAGTGATGCGGCAATAGCAAAAAAAGGACTGCGGCAATATAGAAACCTGTGTAACGGCTCCTGTGCGACTTTGCATGTAACGCCCTGCGTGCGGTAAACATGTGCCAATGTAACGCTTCATGGCCTCACTGCGACCATATATATTGCCAGTACGGTACTCGAATACTCGAATATTCGATCGGAGAAAATCAGAGTACTCGAACTCGGGATCTCAGTGCCACACTTGCGTGTAAAACGGGTTTTGCCGAAAATTTCCCTCCACCGAACCGCCGATTTTGGAGAATACCGAAAATATTACACCACCGAAAATTTCTGCTTTCACAGTACAGTACAAGCACATGTACCATGTACTGTAAGTCAACAAATATTCGGCGCAAATTTTATTTTCGGCTATTTTCGGCCTGGGCATATTTGGTCGAAAATGTATTGCGGTCGAAAGTTTGTTTCGCAAGGTTCAGCGTGACAGTGTAGACGGTCAGCAGCAGTACAGGCCGAAATATTGAATGCGGCTGAAATGTGTTTTAGCCCTGGGAGGCCGAAATTTGAACGGGCCGAAAATTTGTAGATTTACAGTATCCTCGAATCCAAGTCGCACCTTTTCACACTAAACTAAAAAAAATATATATATACTTCAAGGGCAAAGAAGGGGATGCGATTTGCAATCGAGTGTGACTTTCTACTTGCGTGAATGTATTGATACAATTTGGCTCAGACCTGAAATTGGGTTGCGACTTATAGTCGGGGGGAAATCCGGTACATAGTCAGGTCTCAGGACCCTTACCCTGTTTATCTGCAGCGCTGTCATCCCTGTCGACCTGACGACGTGGTGCTCGCGGAAGCCCGGTATGCGGTGCACGGCTTCGCTGCACGCCAGGCACAGAACCGCCCGGCAGTCCGTGCAGGCAAACAGGTCGGGCAGCCGCTCCAGGCAACTATAGCAGCGGAAGTTGTCACACGCTGTCCCGTTTGCTGGCGGAGCATCTGAGAAAATTGCGATAACAAATGCAAAGAAACAGACACCATGTTACTGGCACCTTCGCAATGTAAGCGGATTGGCATACTTCACACTTGTGCTATTCAGGACAAGAAAACATCTACACGTCGACAGAAATCACACAATATGCTTGTGGACACACACCGTGTACATGGTACTGTACTTACTCACTGCCACAACTGGTCACGTGGGTCTTCCTGGGAGAGGGGAGAGAGACTCAAAAGGAATCATTTGGAAAGAAGACACATGACACACGCACACACACACACACACACACACACACACACACACACACACACACACACACACACACACACACACACGCACGCACACACACACATCCTCCGACCATCGACCGCACACCAGCTCACCGGCACAGTTGACCGGGCTCGAGAGCGACTTGCGATCCGTGCCGATGCTGCTTCCGCTCGCGGTGCCACCCGCCGAATGTAGCGGAGTCGCCGGGGCGGACTCCACGATATCCAGCACGCCAAAGTTCTTGATCAGCTGGTCAACACCACTGCTACCGCAATGCATCAGTTCGTGGCATTTCGGACAGTCAATAGAGTCAGTCCTCAGGAGCTTCTTGCAGCAGCCTGTACATGCATGCACAGAAAAAAAGGAAAGAAAATGTTCTAGTGAATCCCAATCACATAGATTTCCACTGGATCGTACACATGAATTAGTGTATACATACACACATGTTACTTGTACACGTAAAATGTACAGTCAGCTAACGTTACTTTGCTAATAACGACTGCGGATATAACGACAATTCGCGAATAACGACAGAATTTCTATGCCCAGAGCAAAGTCACATCCAACTGTAATACATATAATGGGACTTCGGGTATAACGACGCTTCGCGAATAAGGACACTTTTCTGATGCCCCGCCGAGTGTCGCTATACGCGAAGTTGACTGTATGTACAGTAA
This sequence comes from Sycon ciliatum, assembly GCF_964019385.1. Classification (NCBI taxonomy): domain Eukaryota; kingdom Metazoa; phylum Porifera; class Calcarea; order Leucosolenida; family Sycettidae; genus Sycon; species Sycon ciliatum. Next base: position 7,562,970 of record NC_088649.1, on the reverse strand, counting down.
AACCTGTCAAGGCGACCACTCGGATAAGGCGACCACCTGTCCAAGAAGACCACTGAAACCAGAATCAAGGGATGTCACTAAGTTTCCAGTCAAATGACCCTGGATAAGGAGACCACCTGGCAACAGACACCACATTTTGAAGGTCCCTCGAGCGGTCGTCTTAGACAGGTTTCACTGTATTACAAACAACGGAAGAGAACGGTCGTACGAAAGAGAGCGAGTAACTTCAATTAGTTTCACGCATTTCAGCTGCCACGACCGGCCCTGGCTACGTATAACAAAAGCAGCCAGAAAACCTACACCGATGGTCCTGTCTTTGGACTGTGGTGTTTTATTTTTTAGTATTTACGGCCGGGCGCTCTTCGGCTCCACGTTCTTCAGCGCGCAACCCTACTGCAGCAGAGGAATTCACGCCTCGCGTTGCGTATCCTGTCGTATCGCCAGCAAGAGTCCATGATCATGGCCAGAGCATTATCAAGTTCACGCCAACAGGCCATCCGATGTGTCCCACCTGGTACCCCAGTGGATGCGGGCATACACGGGCATCACAAGCAAGCTAGGGAAGGGTGGGGGGGGGGGGGGCTCTTTTGTCCCCCCCCCCCCCCCCCCCCCCCCCCGGGAGTGAATGTCGTGAAATTAATAAGAAAGGTCGGCGTGCATGTGCAGTGGCCACGTCCGCATCGATTGTACTCTTGATTGCTATAATACGATCAGATCCAACTATCATACACACACATGTATATCTCATATCAAACTGGCTTACGATTAGTCGATCATGCCATGGGGGAATTTTTTTTAAATGGTCCACAGGGGTCAAGGGGGTTTTCAGCCTTTTCAGGTACAACGAGCATGTAGCCTGATCAGATTGTTGCTTCAAACTTCGGAATACGTATCTAATATTGACTGAGTACGAGGTCAATATAGGAAATAAAAGCCGAGTAAAAGACCGAGGCGAAGCCGAGGTCTTTTACGAGGTTTTATTTCCTATACTGACCAAGTACGAAGTCAATATTAGATTTATCACGACAAACAGACCGTATTTCAAATTCCAGAACGATAACCTCATGAATCCCGGTTTTATGATTGCACAACTGTTGCACCACCACCTACTCATGCAGTGACAATGCTGCACTAGGCACCGTTCAACTGCGCAACCCCTAAGGGGCCGTCCAAGGTTACCAATCGTATTTTCAAAACGAAAAGTTTTCGTTTGGGGGTGGGTGGGTTTGAAGGAGTTTCGTTTTGAAAATAATTATTAAATGCAGATGGAGAATGCCCAGTTACTTCTGCGTGTCGAAAATTGACATCAATATTTTATTTGAATTCGTTTTACCTGCAGAAAAGGTAGGTGGGTGGGTGGGTGCTGAAAAATACTAAAACTTTTCGTTTTGCAAAAACTATTGGTAACCCCGGACAGCCCCTAAGCAGTCAAATATAAGCAGTCAATATAGCCCTAAGGAATGAAATATGCAGGAATATTTGACTGCTTAGGTATAGCGAAAATCAATGGGAGTCAATACTAAGGGAGTGATAAAATGTAATAATCAACGTATCCGGCGCTGGAGCGATTGCCCAGTGATTGCTTCAGGCAGTAGTAGTAATCGGATACATATACGCACTGTACTAGTACTAGTACTGGTAGCTAAACAACATAAACACAATCATAGTTACACTTGTGACTCCGCACCATCTCCCATAAAACAAACAGCAGTCGCTACAGTCTTGCAGTGTATTTTGTGTATTTTATGGATTCTCCACAGGCCTAAATCGAGGGAGTCTTACTTGTGCAGAACGTGTGTCCACATTTCAGACTCCTGGGGACTCGGCGCGCGTCGGAAGCACAGAACTTCTCGAAGCACACCGTGCAACTGTGCCCCGGCAAGTCCTCATCCGCTGGCTGTTCAGCCATGCCGCTGAAATTCTCTCAACGTGAAGGCGTACCAAACTACAATGTGAACAGCTGCTAATGTTTTGCTCGCCGAGTGTGCTTTCTTCATTAGAGAGGTTAAGTTTCACGTAAAAGTCTTACGTCCGTGAACTTTTACGTCAAAAAGTGAAAAAACTCACGTAAAATTTGACGTGTTTTACGTGAGTTGACTGTCCCGCACGTAAGTTCATGACGTGAGTTTTTGGAAGTTTCGCTTGGTTATCCCGACCGAATTTGTGTGAGTTTCCGGAATTTTATCGAGATTTATCAAGTTTGTTGGAAGATTTGATATTTGTGCGAACTAAACCCGAATCCTGCCAGGCAAAATTTCACGTCACGTCGCACGTGTAACTTAACCTCTAAAAATTTCACGTAACGTGAGATTTGCACCGCGTTTTGAAAAAGGGCAAAAAACGTGTAACTTAACCTCTCTATTCAAGAAAATTCCCCGATGTTCCCTAGAGTGCAGATTGACTATCAACTTCTTCAGGTCTCTGGGATGGTGTGGCGTGTCGAAATCCTGCTCAAGAGTCAAGGACTTGAAAGCAAACGTCGGGGGAACGAATCGTCTTGATCCACGCAGCTATGCTCTCTCGGGTCTCCACTCCGGGCGTCTTGATCGACAGACGTACTATAGGATAGACTAAATTAATCATGATTAATTTTTACTTTCAAAAGGAGGAGGACGGGCACGAATGCAACAGACAGTGCACCCTGTTTTATCCAAGGCGAGCGCTACTTTTTGACAAGCGACGAGATTCAATGGGCCGCGGGGTCGCTGATCTGAAGGATGCCGCATGCCGTGGCAAACGGCCACGGGTTCTGTAGCCTTCATCACCGTTCGCATTCACGACATGTCAAGAGGTTTTACTAAAATAAACCAGATCGCTGTACATGGGTGAGCAGCATCCCACATGTGAAGAGCGTAGAGAGTTCTTCCAGCTCGCGCAACCAGCGCTGCGCCTTTTTGGCGCCCCGAGATGAGTCATCTGGTCATGCCTCGGCACATGCACAACGATAAGATCAGCAAGGAGGTGTGCACGGCACGCGCGGTCGATCTGGCACGGTAGTGCGAATTCACGTGTTTGACCACAAAATCCATCCAAGTACTGAAGTTAGTTTAGATTTCATGGTATCAGACGGGGGTACCCATGCATGTTCCGCATTTCATAGCCAAAACCAACAGGTTTTGGATTTCAAAGGTGTTCAAGCTGAGTTTATTCTGGTCACGCACGAACAGCGACCTCGACGTGGCAAGTGTTTGCTTTGAGCAGGACATACGCGTGCGGACACCTGCGGAAAGAAGGATGACATTTGACGGCTAGAGCGACTGGCACTTCGAGCGTCGCAGTGCTAGCTGCTTGGACATGGTCATGGGCCGAGGCCGGGGACGTCGCAGCACTAGTGCTAGCGATACATAATCATTGCACTGCAGTGTCAAGGTTGGGGGAAAATGCATTGCAATGCATTCTTCGATCTTGTCCGCTGGATCATTGACGAAAGACGTAAAGAAAACATTTCAGAGCTTTCCAATCAGACATGTTTACTTCTGTCCTGTAGAGTGTAGTGTAGATCAGATGTACGAGACCTTGGAGTGACTGGCTAGCCAGAGGCTCGCAGTGACCAGGGCATGTCTCCTGCAAGAAACTTGCTTGGCTCGTCCGTCCCATCGCTCAAACAGGTGAGAGAAAAAGAAATCGCTGTCCGAATGCATCTGCAATGACGTGCACGATTGAATTTTGATGTTTACGGTAGAAGACGTTGACGTTTGTTTGCTCGGCTTGTTGTGGGAATACGATCAGAGAAAATATGTCACAGCTCGGTGGCTATTTTTTGCTTGTCATCGATCGCATTGAGCGGTGGGTCTGGGTCAACTTCTGAAATACTCCAACTAGAAAATCCATGAGGGGATATGAAAATCGTGCTCCTCCGCCTGTTTCTGCTGGAATTCCTTGCCAAGAACGATCGGGAGTGGCACGAAAATGACAGCTGACTTATTACGCTGCGGTATGACCAGTGAAGAGATAAGAGGCTTGTGCTGTGTCATTTCACGTGGAACTTCACCCGCGGGTGGTCCTGCGGGGTGTACAGGGGAGCTAGCTAGGTAAGTAGGTTGGAAATCAGTAGGTGGTTGCTCAGAGCTCAGTGCTGCTGCTATGCACTGAACGCGTCTCACCCCAGGATGTTGCCAGGGTGCTGCTGTTGCTGCACGATCCTGTACTGTGTTATGCCATAGTTTTTATCAATGTCAGCGTGGCAGGTACACTGTGTACTTCTGTGTACTTTTTAATATGAAGTGACCATACATGTATGGACGATACCTTTTCAATGATGGTCCTTTATCACTGTCTCTCTCTCTCTCTCTCGCCAAAAAATAGGCAAGGATACATGTATGCAGGCGTGTGCGCCGGTGCCCTACAAGGGGGGGGGGGGGGGGTTCCGGGGGCCTCCCCGGGGAAATTTTTCGAAAAATGAAGCAAAATCCTGCATTTTGAGTAAAAAAGGGGGGGGGGGTTCCGGGCACCCAGGAACCCATACTTTTCTCTTCGTCTTGACAAAGCCCCGCCACACTTGCGTAAATATAACTGGTTTCTTCCCACTCGTCCTACGCCCAATCCCTGGACTTTACCTAAAGCCCGAACATCAGCTTATACCAGATCTCCGTTTTTCGCTGCCTATTCTCTCTGGCTGGCCCTGCCTCTATCAGTAAATCGTCTTGTACGCTAAAGGATTTCAAGGCCAACATGAAGCTCGTGTTCTAATAACTGCTAATTCTTCATCCAGATGTGTTTCTCTTTGCCTCCAGTAATGTATAATATTTATATATTTTGCTTTGTTCTTGCTTTTGTTTACTCAGCAACTTTACTGCCATGGCTGGCTACCGCCCCCCCCCCCCCCTCCCTCCATATGTATAGATTATAGACCGGTTAGGAGGTCTATACAGGATATATAGACCGAGTAAAAGACCGAGGTCCCCCGAGGTCTTTTACGAGGTCTATATATCCTGTATAGACCAACTATGAGGTCTATAATCTATTTATCGTGTTCTCCACGCAATAGTTTCTCTTCATATACGACATATCCTTGTAATTCTAGTATTATACTATAGCCTATACTGCATTGTACTGCATTGAAAGTCAAGATCATTGTTTAAACTAGGTTCAGCATCGGTAGCACAGTGGCTGGGTGGTAAGGAAGAGTGACTGAGATTCACAAGGTTGTGGGTTCAAATCCCATCTTGTGCATTTCTGCTTTCTTCAAAAATTTCTTTTTCTAAGTTGGAGAGAAAATTTCTAAGTCCAAGAAGTTCTAAGGAGTCAAATATAAGTAGTCAAATATATCGTGTATTTGACTAAGCAGTCAAATACGCGATATATTTGACCGCTTAGGTATCAGGGAAATTAGTGGGGTCAAATACTAAGAAGGCGATAAGTATAGATTATAGACCGGTTAGGAGGTCTATACAGGATATATAGACCGAGTAAAGTTGCTTCACGTTATGATCTTGCATTTTAAAGCCCTATTTGAATATGCAGGCAGGCATAGTGGGATGGTCTAAGACCATGATTGAGAAACAGAGGGTACCAGGTTCAAGCCCTGCTTGGAAGCGGAAGGATTTTTTCCAGCCGTGCTGCGACCCACAGTTAATTGGGAACTCGTGGCCTGGCACGAGGAAAACATGGATGCAGTGAATGGGATTTTCGGTCTTTGGCCACTTGCTGGTGAGCTGATCTACTCACCTCCCACCGCTTTAGGAGCTGCATCTGGGCCTTGATCCTTGAAGGGTGGTGGCGTTCCTACGGATGCGGAAAACCCGGCTTCCAGCCGAGTCTCACGCGAACCGTGATTTTTTTTTGAATATGAATTGTGGCCAGCCGTCTTTGATGGTACGGTACGGTACGGGACAAGTATGGTCGAGGGTAATACGACACCGTCTACCGCCTTGATGACGGCAAAAAAAGCATAGGGATGTTATAATTTTTTCAATTCTCCCATTTTTTTTTCAGGCATATCCTGGGATTCGAACCCGCACCATCGCTCTACATGCATTCCCCGATACACTTTGCGTTCATACCCATTCTTCCAAGTTGCTTCACATTATGATCTTGCGTTTGAAAGCCCTATTTGAATATTGCGGCCAGCTGTATGTGGCCAGCTGTGCTTGATGGCACGGTACGGTACGGGACAGATACGGGATAGTGCCAGGCGTGACACAAACACACAAATACCAAATTAAAGCTGTGTGGACCCTGGTTAGCGCCAGACGTTACTGAAGTAACGTCTTCTGCATAGCTACGGGAATAAATACATACTGGGCACGCACCTGTGTATGGTAAGTGACTGTTGAGTACTGTCACTGACTGCTGAGGTATGAGGTTATGCGATCACACCATCAGTTGAGATGCTTTGGCGGAGTCGCGCGAACTCACGGCACAACGCTGCACTTTTACTAGCGACTCACGCTGCATACTTAGCGCCCTTTAGAAAAATTTGAAACTCTGGTATTGAGCCAATAATAAATGTAGAAAGGAAAAAGGACATATGGAAACGAGTTAAAGTAGGGATGTCAGCGAACGCACTGCGCAGGCCTCTGCGCATGCATTGCGTCATCGATTTTTTGAACGTGATCGCGGCCGACAGAGAAAACATGGCCGCGGTCTGTTTGCACCGCTGGGAGTCGTAAAATTACTGTTCTTCTGTCCCCGCGACCATTCAAATCATACGCGATACTCGAGGACCCACGGACTCACCACGTTCTCCCCGGTCGATTTCTCTGAAAGTTTGCACATCGTGAAACACTAGTATGAGAGGTGTTCAGGCCAATTTTCAAGGAATTTCCCTGGTTGGATCGTTCCAAAATCGGACTTCCATTTCTCGCTCACGGCCATTTCTTGCGCGATGGAAGCGCCCTGCCCTGGTGAGTAACCAGCATCGCGCTTGGTAGAGAGTTGCTGCAATCAGCTCCCTGATGTCTTCGCTGCCATTGTCAGAAGCGATGGACCATGAATTTGTTTGAGAGTCTCTGGATGCTACTATTCCTCAGCCTAGTTTTCAGCCATTCCGTGCATCTTCTTCGCACGATTTATTTTGCAAAAAAATGAAAGTGCTCATGAGTTTTCTTGTCGGCCGCGCGTAGATGGGCCAGGCTGACCTGCGCAGATGGGCTGCGCAGTGCGTTCGCTGATATCCCTAGTTAAAGAGTAACTCTAAACCACTGTAACTAGATACTATATACAGTCAGAAAGTGCAACAACTAGGCACAAAACTGACAGAGTACTGAGACATTCGACGTCCTGACACCTAGCTTCAACACATCTCCGTAGCGCTAACCGACAGCCTTCCAACTCGGAAGGTTCAAGGTTATGGGGAGACCAAAGAGGGGAAGGTATCTAGTTACAGTGGTGGAGAGTTACTCTTAACTTGTTTCCATAATGTCCTTTTTCCTTTAGAAAAATCCGCTGACTCACGCTGTATACTTGATGCCCGTTAGAAAATCTGGCGACTCGTCCCACGAAATCATGCGCACAATCTCTATACAGTGGTTTCACATCTATCGCATGATCACATGACCATATGGGACAGCCATGTTGGTTCCAACTCCACTCAACTGCAGCATCTACGGGTCACATGATGTCGGTGGCCATGTTGATTCCACTGTCCACATGACATGATCACTTTCAGCACAAATGTAGTCACACGACAACGATATGAAACCACTTTATTGCTGATGTCTCAGACAACTGCAGCGCTTCCAGGGCTGCCACACTTGGAGGGAGAAAAATCTGACGGGGTCGGGGGTGTCTGGGAGGGGGGGGGGCAGGCCCCCGGGTGGGACTTTTTTCAGGAAAATGGCTTGCTGTTGGGGCCCCAGAACACATTTTAACTGTCCAGCACACGTACTACAACCATGTCAATTATGAATTAATGGCCAACTGGACTAAAAAGCGCTCGAAATAAAATAATCGGTTGTCCCTCTTTGGGAACAAAATCGGTCGGTTTGTCCGACAGGCGATCAAAAATCTGACGATTTCCGAAAAATCGGAGCAAGTGGCAGCCCTGCGCTTCAAAGTGCACACAAAAGCTCAGTGGTAGAGCATGGCTGGCCATAAACGAGGGCCCCTGGTTCGAGTCCTGCTGGTGACAGTCAATTTTTTTAATACTTTTACCATTTACAACCTTCCCTCAAACTCATGAAATGTGTTCTCCTTTTTTGCCTTAGTTTCTTCATCGGCAACGTGTCATCCGTCTGTACCGAACACTCTTGAAGACAGCACGGCGAATTCCGGATGAAGACTACAGGCGTGAGATAAGTCGCTGGACAAAGGAAGGCTTTCGTCAATACCAACATGAAGCGAACGAGGTACGTGCGGATTGAACCCCGGACTGGAGGTGTGTTGTCAATTTGTGAACCTATGGAGGTTATGCGGTTACACCATCAGTAAACATGCTTTGGCGGAGTCGTGCGGACTCGCGGCACAGCGCTGCACTTGTACTAGCGACTCGTGCTGCGTACTAGTGTTGAAACGAGCGTATCTATAACAAACGAGCAATCAGTTCCACTAACGAGCAAGCTATCGAGCGAGCTAACGAGTTTCATTGATGTGGCAAATATGACTTTTTTTAAATATTTTTTTCTATTATAAACTCGGATGTTGAGCCATAAATAAATGTGGAAAGGAAGAGGACATATGGATACGAGTTACTCTTAACTCGTATCCATATGTCCTCTTCCTTTCCACTTCTATTATAAAGTTCGATTTTTTTCAGCTGGTTCAAATAATTTTAATGCTGTTGAATACAGATAGCTCGTGCATGCTCGTTCATGAGTTAAAGAGTAATTGTTTGTTCCCTGTGTGTGTATGTGTGTGTGTGTGTACACGCGTGCGTGTGTGTGTGTGTGTGTGTGTGTCCTCTGCCTTTCATTCTTCTTGTTGTGTACCGCAAACAGGATATTGTGCGTGTCCAGATGGGCTACGGGGAGAAATCGCTCAAGGAACTCCAGCAGACTATTGCGCTAGCAAGATGACTCCCCCCACCTCCACTCTCCGGTACTGAGGACTGATATGACATTGTGCTAACGTCACTGCCAGAGAGTTAAAAGCTCCTTTATGGCATCACGGAGCTGTGGTCATCATTCATCTGCCACTTTGTGTGTATGACCCATGCCGGCGTTAGGTTCACTTGTCAGAAGTGCCAACTCAACCCGTGCTTGGTTTCAGCAAGGAGTACCTCTTCCACAAAGGCCACTGAGTCTACAAAGCCCTCAAAACAACTAACAGGGCAATATTCCACGCGCTTGTCACTTGTGGAGCAGTCATGAGCAATGGTGGTGGTGGTTACCAGTAGCTTCTGCCCTCATCTAGTGTCTCCGGCGTTCCGTGATGCATTCCAAAGCCACGCGCGGCCTGGGCTGACGGTTTGTGTTGGACTTTCGGTCGGTGTTACAGAACCTAAGGCCATGTCACTGTGACTCTCATTGACATGGCCTTAAAATAACTCTATCGTATCATTTATTTTTGCTCTTCATCTCTTTCCCAGCATCTCGGGCTGTTTGATACGTACAGAATATGGGAATACAAGTACATTTTAAAACGATTTGAGAAGAAGAAAATTGTAGAAATTCCAGTTCTCGCTGTAATTTTCCCGAGTCCCGGATTCATCATTGCATGTATACTAGTACTGATGTTGTACTGTAGGTGTGTGTGTGTTTGCAAGAAAGCTGCTTGACTTTGGCAAGAGATTCAGTTGCGGTGAAGATCACGTCGAAGGGTCCTGCCAACATGCCACCCAGCTATCCCACTGCCAGCACTCAAACTTGCAGTATTAGTGAGACGGCTCATGCGATTGCAGGGTTTGTAGGACGTCCACTCCTTCGACATTGTGAACGAACGTATCGTGCCGGTGGAGAATACAAAAAAACACGTTACAGGTTCACCACACAATAATCATGATAAAAGTGACTATAGTAGTTGTGTGCACTGACCCTAGACTTACATTGAATTTGTACATGTAGTTGATTCTTCGCGCATCCATGCCGACCCCCGTGACCAGAAACACTTGACAACGTTTAGTGCCTATCGTTTGTACTTTGTTTGGGGACGGGTGCAGCCTGTAAAGCAGGGGGTGAAGTTAGTTGGCAACGGATACAACTGTATCAGTGTAGGGTGCAGCATCTGATGGTTCTGTGGCACCATTCAGTGAAAAGAAAAGGTAAATGCATAGGCCAAAACATACGGAAAACCCTACCAGATTGGTGGGTTAGAGATTTACTTCCGTAGATATTTTGATGGCTGGTTTTAAAAAGGAGTTACCGATGCGATTTTGGGAGGGAGACCATCGGATACTGAATTGCTAGAGTAAGGGAGAAAAAAAGCTCTGTCCGGGCCGTGGTTTCCGTTGGTTATACCACAGTGGCAGATGCAGCGCCTGGTGGCGAGAGGCTCAGAGAGGTGGTAAGTCTCATAACCAGTGCGAATCCTCAAATATACAATCATAAACTTGAAAACCTCGCATCCATGTATTGTTACCCTTAGTTACTCGGAGTTGTGACTGCAGCTGTACCCAGTAGGAGTTGACCGTGCGCGTGGGTGTCGGCGCACTTCACATTGGTTTGAGGACATGTATCGATTTAGGAGCAGTGGACTGGTGGATAACACTATTCTTTGTCAGGTGCCTGAACAGATGCTCATCAATTATGTTCTTGTCCTCTATCCTAGTCCAAATCCTGCCTTGCCCATGCATGACTCTCATGAAATGCCCGTACTAAAAATAGTCTATAGAACAAGAATATTGGATATCATACATGCACTTCTCTCATCAACTATGATAATACTCATTTCATACCCTCCCCCCCTTCATAAAATTAATACCTACTGTTTTCTTTCCTTTCATTTCATCTTCTTTTCCGTTCCTTTCTTCTTCATACACATTTTAAACATTTTCATCATATTGTGAGAGCCGTGGGCCAATAGCCCCGGTGAGAAGGCAGTCTTGCCTGTTCATATGGTGAAGTAAAAAAAGAAACAACAACAACAACAACAACAACAACAACAACAACAGCAGCAGCAGCAGCAGCAGCAGCAGCAGCAGCAGCAGCAGCAGCAGCAGCAACAACAACAACAACAACAACAACAACAACAAGGGTGTGAAGGCTGGCCGTAGGAATTCCAGTTCTCGCTGTAGTGTAATCTTAGAGAGAAATGGGCCTCGCTCGATATACATGTACTTGTACATGCACGTTTACTAGTACAGTAAAACCTGTCAAGGCGACCACTTGGATAAGGCGACCACCTGTCCTAGAAGACCACTGAAACCAGGATCAAGGGATACTATTTCAAGTCAAATGACCCTGGAAAAGGAGACCACCTTTTGAAGGTCCCTTGAGCGGTCGTCTTAGACAGGTTTCACTGTAATGCAGAGTACTAGTAGAGACCTGGTTCTGTGGTATTACTAATGCAGACTTTCCCGATGACAAACAGAGTTCACCACACAGGACAACTACAGTGCACTTTCACCAATCTGCAGCGAGGCGTGTGCTTCAGAAAGCCATTGCATGAACACGCCAAAAGGAACTAGCCCGGATTCTGTCCCTTGTCGGGTGCTTAATCGGATGTGTGCAGATTCTCTTTCAGGCCCACTAGCTCGTCTCTCTCTCTCTCTCCGACAGGGCCACCAGCCATCTGCTTGGAAGGTGGCCGGAACGTCGTCGCGGTGCGTAAGAAAGGCTCCAGATTCTGTTTGAAGAACAATCGTCCCATATCCCTTCTTTCCATTATCTCCAAATGTATGGAAACAATAACCAACCGGAGTGTTGAACTACAAACTGTCTCGATCGCAACTCCATTCTCGTCACTCGCGAACTTACCTTCCGCTCCGTAGTGGGCGCAACTGACCTCCTACTCCTCCTAGCTCTGCAACATGAATAGAGCCGAGTTTGATCGATTGATTGACTGAAGTTTCTATTTAAGGATTGTCCAAAGGTCGCAGAAGCCTATCGAGGGGCTCTCCTGTGTAAGGAAGGCGGGGAGAGGGAGAGAGGAGAGAGAGAGAGAGAGAGAGAGGGAGAGAGAGGGAGAGAGAGAGAGAGGAGAGAGAGAGAGAGAGAGAGAGAGAGAGAGAGAGAGAGAGAGAGAGAGAGAGAGAGAGAGAGAGAGAGAGAGAGAGAGAGAGAGAGAGAGAGAGAGAGAGAGAGAGAGAGAGAGAGAGAGAGAGAGAGAGAGAGAGAGAGAGAGGAGAGAGAGAGAGAGAGAGAGAAGAGAGAGAGAGAGAGAGAGAGAGAGAGAGAGAGAGAGAGAGAGAGAGAGAGAGAGAGAGAGAGAGAGAGAGAGAGAGAGAGAGAGAGAAGAGAGAGAGAGAGAGAGAGAGAGAGAGAGAGAGAGAGAGAGAGAGAGAGAGAGAGAGAGAGAGAGAGAGACAGAGAGAGAGAGAGAGACAGAGAGAGAGAGAGAGACAGAGACAGAGACAGAGACAGAGACAGAGAGACAGAAAGAGAGGAAGGGAGATGAGTGCAATGTTAGGGCTCGGTTAATCAATACTGTCTGGAGAAAGAGGGTATACCAGAAACAGAATACAAGCAACTAGAACTGAGTTGCCTACAGATGAGGACTTGTGTGCCTTCCAGCTATGGATATATTGCTGGGGCATTCGGCAAGCTGTCGCACTCTACTGTCCTGCACAAACCTGTCAGAGTGGCATTATGTGGGGTCCAGGGATGCGTTGTGAATATTCTGTGAATAATGTCTTCATCTGAAACCCCAGACGTGAGGCCAACTCCTGAGAGCCTATCTCAGATGGAGATAATAATTATAATATAACTTTATTAGGATGACCCAAAGGCAAATCGCCTATCGAGGGGTTCACCGCATTGAATGGTTGTGGTATGACAAAGCAAAGAAGCAACCATTGTATGTGTGGGGGGGGGGGGGAGTTTCGAACTATGCACAGTGAAGGGATAGTTGCATGTACATGACCAAGGATACGGTATACCGGACAAAGTTGCCATTTTTGGAAGCAACGGATTGGGAAGTATAAGTTACTATAACAGTATTGTGGTAATGAGTGCAAAATCATAAGAATTAGTTATTATTAGTTTCTTTGGTCGTATCCTTAGTTCCGTTTTTCCCACTGATGATAGGAACGAGAAAATCGATTCTGGGTTTTCAATAATATTTTTGTTATAAAATACACAGTAATACATGTCAAACAAGTAACGTAGTTGCGTGATGTCTGCGGCCTTCATCCTATTCATAGCTATATTAAAATTATTATTATTATGATTATTATTATTTGTAAGAAAGGGCTTGCTCCCCACACCGGAGCTCGCGCTATTCCGCCGACTTTACTTGACACTTGACTGACTCACGACTGCCATCCAGAGCACACGAGAAGTCCATCGAACCTTCGACTCGGCAAACCTGCAAGAAAGCACCACTCCCTGCTCAATACACAGTGTTTCGGGGAATTCACCCCTCATCAGTTGAGCTTGAGTAGGCTGAGGAAGATTGTGCCTGAAGAGCACCACTTATATAGTGCTCTCCAGGCACAAACATCACCAGGGATACAAACTTACAGAGACGCTCCGTTTCCAGCGCGACAAACACGTCGTGAACACCAGATAGCAGCGTGAGTCAGTGTCGCTCCTGGACGGTGAGACAGACGTCGAAGGTTCGATGGACTTCTCGTGTGCTCTGGATGGCAGTCGTGAGTCAGTCAAGTGTCAAGTAAAGTCGGCGGAATAGCGCGAGCTCCGGTGTGGGGAGCAAACCCTTTCTTACAAGTCATCGCCGAAGTCGCAACCACTACTTCGTACTGTTGTGCCCGGCGCGGGCTTGCGACTAGTTGGTTTGGAGGTGACAGCGTTGCGAATGACCGAGGGTCCTCGACGTCTGTCTCACCGTCCAGGAGCGACACTGACTCACGCTGCTATCTGGTGTTCACGACGTGTTTGTCGCGCTGGAAACGGAGCGTCTCTGTAAGTTTGTATCCCTGGTGATGTTTGTGCCTGGAGAGCACTATATAAGTGGTGCTCTTCAGGCACAATCTTCCTCAGCCTACTCAAGCTCAACTGATGAGGGGTGAATTCCCCGAAACACTGTGTATTGAGCAGGGAGTGGTGCTTTCTTGCAGGTTTGCCGAGTCGAAGGTTCGATGGACTTCTCGTGTGCTCTGGATGGCAGTCGTGAGTCAGTCAAGTGTCAAGTAAAGTCGGCGGAATAGCGCGAGCTCCGGTGTGGGGAGCAAACCCTTTCTTACAAGTCATCGCCGAAGTCGCAACCACTACTTCGTATTATTATTATTATGACGGATAACCCAAAGGCGATGGTACCTAAATCAGGGGGTGTCTCCGGACCAAACACAGAGCAACGAGCTCAGCCAGCAGAAAACGTCAGAAAACAAACGAACAAAAATATGAAGCCTCGGATGTCAGAGAAGTACGTGCGGGGGTGCGCCGGACAACAGCAGCACATACACACGCGACGGGAAAAAGAAAGAAAAAACATAGTTTAAAATCCAGGGATCCCAGCAATGTCGTAACAGTACTGAGAGAAATGATGCTTTAGGTTTCTTTTGAATGTATGAGCATGTGCAATCTCACGCAAGTCCTTTGGCAAATTGTTCCACACAGCTAGGGAATGAGAGAGAACATGGCGGCTTCGATATGGACCTTGAGCAGAAGCAAATAACAGATAGAATGGGCGACGGGCACTAGAGCTAAGAGAGAAGTGACATGCACGAAGAAGGTGTGGATGAAACTTTATAACGTTAAAAACCAGACAGAGGGCTCCAATGTGTCTGCGCCAACTGAGGGATTCCAAACCGGCTGCACGAAAGAGCTCGGATTTGGAAGTGCTTCACTCAGCTGCGCAGCCTTTCCGGTACAGGTATCGTCTAGCGACCTTTGCCTGAAGGCGGTCCAGTGATCCGGTATCTCGTGCAGGTACGCCACAGAACCAAAGCTGGCTAGCGTATTACGCCACAGGCCGAACATATCCGCGGTAAAGCGCCAATATGGCGGCAGGCGGCAAACGAGAGGCCATGTGGCACAGCAGAACAATACGTTGGCGAAATTTCGTTATCATTTGAAGGAAATGTGGCTGCCAGGACATGTTGTGAGCCAAGATGACTCCGAGGTGGCGGTGCTCGTTGAGTGTTGGCATGTTACGGTTATTAAGGGAGAAGGTGTATGGAGGAGGGTCCGTTGAGGAGGAGAAAACCACATGTGCTGACTTCTCAGCATTGTAATCTCCCCCACGGAGAGAGCCCAAGATCCACACGCGTCCAGGTCTTCTTGTACTTCGGATGACGATGTGTTACCTAATGCTCTATCGTCGGCAAAGAGATACAGATCTGATTGCACTAACGAAGGCAGTGTGTTGATATATAGGAGGAATAAGGCTGGACCCAAGTGAGAGCCTTGTGGGACACCAGCAGAGAGAAGACGGGGGTCACTCAGTGAGTCACTAACTCGAACCTGAATGCGTCTGTCCGTCAAGTATTATTATTCTTTTATTCCACGATGGCGTGACGCCAATAAGGATGATTAATAAGTGCGATAGAACTGGTACTAGCCAGAAACAGCTAGATGGAAATTAACCGGGAGGCAAGAAGCAATGGATCATGAAAAACAAGCGGGGGCAATAACGTTAGCAGGGGTGATCGAGATAGTTAAGTACACGTTCGAGATATCAGAAACCAGGGGGGTGCGCGGAGCAGGAACAGGTACTGCTCAAAAGAAGACTGGATGCATTGTTTCGGAAAGAATTTCTACGAGGTTGGGTTGTGATGTCGATAGGGAGTGAGTTGTAGAGGGTGAGGGCACTGTTGATGGGGGAATCTCGGTGCCTGTTCGTGTGTGCGTGTCCGATGGAGTAGGTCCTTGTCTGTCGAAGGGTGTATGGTTGGTGTTGACGTTGTGGTGCAAGATGTGGTTGTTGCAGGTGTGGTGGGGAGGTTTGGTGGTGGATGTCCCATGCTAGTAGGGCTTGTTTAACAAGGAGTCGTGAGCTAAGGGTGGGGAGCTTTGCGTGATGGAGGAGGGAGCTGTGGTGAACTGGTGCAAAGAGGGGAATGCGAAGGCAGATGCGTATAGCACGGCGTTGAATTCTCTCCATTGTGTCCCGCTGTTGCTGTGTGGTGTTGGAGAGGGAAAGGCTGCCATATTCGAGAACGAGTCGGATGTAGGTCGTGTATATTAACAATAGGCTGGAAGCGTTCATTGTGCCACGTGTCTTGTGGAGTTGGTGTGGTAGTTTTTTGGCTTTGTTGGTGGTTTCTATGATGTGTTGGGTCCATCGCAAATCGTCTTGGAGTGTAACACCAAGGTGCTTATGTGGGTGGACCTGCTGCAGCCGAGTCGAGTGGAGCGTGATGTGGATGGCGTGTTGGGGTTTGAAGGAAAGGACGACGGTTTTCGTGGTGTTGAGTGAAGTAGTCTTCAAACCAGCGGGTGGTCGAGGTGTTGGCAAACGAGGTGAGTTTTGTGATAAGGTCGTGGTGAGAAACTATGTCAAACGCTTTCTCGAAATCCAAGAATATCATGTTGTATGTACAACGCCGGTCCAATGCAGAGTATTATTATTGTGTGTTAATACATACAAGGAGTTGATCAATAGATGACTTGCACAAAGATCCGAGCCGCGAGTGAGACGGGGCAAGTGCACCCTGTGCACCCAAGCTACACTGCGGGCACCCTACACCGCCTGTACTGAAGATTCTACTTTTTTTGTCAGCATGAATGAACGGTGCACGGCATGTACAAGTACATGTTCAGTACCGACGCGTCACTGTCTTTAGCAGCTCATGACTCATTGTCATGAGTCATGACACGAGTCATGCATGTGCACTTGTAGGGTTAGTGGAAGTATATGGCTGTATATTACATGATTATTACGTGAAGAGAAGCCAGGCGTCCAAACCAACCCAAAATACTCTTGCCTTATTCTTCGGTGAAATAGCTATGAAAAATTGTCTTACCAAACATCAGCGAGCATAGAAGCAACCTCGATGCACCCAATAATATGGCATTCGGGAACAGCAAGTGTTGCACGAGGATCTCAAGAACACGTCAAGTTCCATGCTACCCGCCGCCATCAAAAGAACAAAGGGTAACTGTACTAGCCTAGTTAATATTCAATGTAACGCTAGCGGTATGGGATATAGGAGCCTGTTGGGAAGGCGTGGGTGAGCTGTAAAATCTTGTACGGTTCGCACAGCACAACATACATGCAGCAGTTATTGCGACGGTTAACGTCGATGGACGAGAGTCATAAAGCACAGTCCATGGGGTTGATGTTTCTGGGCTTCCTTTCCGAAAGGAAAGTTTTATTTCTTCTCAAATAAAGCAGAATCATGCTGATTATACCAGTCTGTTATGAAGACAAGAAAGGAGCCATGGACATTGTGCCATTCTAAAGGAACGACAGGTAAAAGATAAAGCATTTCATCTGAAACTCAAGGACTCTCCATAAATACAGCAAATGATAATCCTAGCCTGGTAATGTCCAACTCCGTCATGTGAGCCATTCCGTGAGTTATCATGGGAAGCATAATGTTCGAAAAGCTGAAATTTGAACAGCTGCAGTTGTGTTCGTCGCTACACAATGCCATCGCCAGTTCACATCCGAAATGTAGCCATTTTTACGCTTGTGTCCCTGTACACGACATGGAAGGCTGAACAGATTCAACTCTTCCATCGCTTCCTGATCTGTACAGTAGTGCGGTTGCGTTCCCGTTCCTGACACTCACATCCGTCTCTGCTAACCAGCATCATGAGCACTCCAATGGTTCTCGTTGCTCCTTCCGTATCGTCCCAGCGCGCCCCGTCAAAATGTGAACTACTGTAGGCAACGGAGCCAGTGTATGATGAAGATGATTGCACTGTTTGATGATGCTCCAACAAATCCTTTCACCGTTGTATGGAATTTGTAAGAAGAGTAGTGGCTCAGCTGTAGGTCAAACGCAGAAGGTACCTCACAGCGCAGTTCTGTTACGTCCACAATAATGAACATACTCAGCAGACTGTGATGTGTATCAGATACACTCTGGCATTATTTGTTCCACATTCTCCCAGGAGGAGATAAATGTAGTTCAATCATGTCTTCAGTACATGGGGTACCGTTGTCTCATTGCAACTAAACAGGTATGCAAGTTACTTTCCCATGAGACCCAGCCGGAGCCGCATCGTCGTCATTACCAGCTAATCATGGAGAGGTTTAATGTGACTTTCCACCACTCCCTGATTCAATCATAGTTTGCGAGCCTGCGCCAAACTGCTTTCTCACTAGAGCCAGGCATTGGATACATATGGCTTCAGTAAGGTTTACAATGCTATGTCTCTGGCCTAAGTCCAAGTCTAGATACAGCTGCTCAGAGTCAGGGCTGAGGAAATGTTCATATCGGAACAAGTGAGACTTCAACAGTAGCTAGTACACATCAGGCCTGAGGACTTCGCAGCGTTTCTCCAGCGCACTTGTTCTCTCCTTCAACTCACGTACTACTTGCAGTACTACAGTTGCGCTCTGTGAAATCCGACCCAGAGTGCACATTTGGCGCCCTGTTTTTGCGCGGCCCTTGACGCCTTGGGAGTGGCACAAATGCGGCTGGACGTACACATGTAGAGATGCGATGATGTCATCAAAACTGGTACAGGGCGTCAGTTTTGCACTTTGGGTTGGATTTCACCGAGCGCAACTGTAGTACTGCAAGTAGTACTAAAGGCCATCTGGCTCTCACACTCAGTCCTTCCACCCTTCATTTTCGCGGTTTGGGCTTCCACTCGTGGCTCGGCAGGTTCCTGGCCTCTCCGCAGTCTGTCCTCAGCCAGGAGAGGGTCGCTCTGGAGCTAGTGCAGCCGAATCAAAGGGAATCGAGTTCTTTCTCAGACGTCCACAAACATTCGTTGTGCTTGACTTCGCTTCCACTGCGTGGAAGTAGTCACGCTTCAGGACCACGACGTGCTTGTTGCAGCCTACACCAATGATACTAAAATAATATTCCCTCACTTAGTCTTTTCTGCCTCCCGGCCGGCCGGCTTGGAAAGGAACGTATGGACTGGGAGCCTCAGTTCCATCTCTCGTCTGCTAGTGAATTCAGGAGCGCAGCAGCGCTTCGGCATGACGATACAAGCCGAATCAAAACAACTCTACTCTCTAGCCAAAAAAACTAGCTCAGTGTTCGTCAGGCGAAAAGCGAAAGTAACGAACTCAAAAGGTGGGGAAGTCAGAGTCAGAAGGTCCACTTGCCCCGTCTCGAACCCAGACAATCTTTGTGCAAGTCATGCACTTTTTAGGAACAAATCCGAATTGTGTCTGGCTGAGGATATTATTGTCCGTCAGGAAACGAACGAGTTGTCGGTTTACCAGCTTGTCAAAAAGTTTCCCAATACTGGGCAGGATAGAAATTGGACGATAACCTTCAGCTGAGTGCGATGGTTTTTTTGGTTTGGGGACTGGTGTGATGACGGCAGTTTTCCATTGACCAGGGAAGGAGCTTGTCCGAATGAAAATGTTGAAGAGGGTTGCGAAAGAATCACAGATTACCGAGGCGGTCTCCCGCAGAAGAGTGTTAGAAATGGGTCCGCCCGAGGACTTATGGACATTTAGCAGTTTTATTTCTTGAAAGACTTGGCCAGGAGTAACCTCGTCCAATTCAAACAAATTTTCGAGCTGTGGTGCTTGTGGTGTGCAAGGTGCTGTGGGTTGTGTACGCCGTTGGTGATTTTGTTGGTTCTGAGTCTGACTTTGTCGTGCGAAATGGTCTGCTAAGTGGTTTGCCTTTTCAGAGTCAGTCACTATATCACAGCCATTTGCAGAAACTAGAGTTGGTATTGTGCCAAGAGGTGAGGAAATGCCACATAGCCGCTTCATACGGTTCCACCATGTTCTAGTTTGGCACCCATTATTAAGGTCATGTCCCAGGCGGGAGTAGTAGCTATCTCTTGCAGTTTTGTTGGCTGAAACGAAAGCGTTGCGAGACAATTTGTAGGCGACCCAGTCGCATAGGAGGCCCGTAGATTTAGCTCGCTTGAAAAGCCGTTCTTTAGTTCGGTGAAGCGTGCGAAGACTGGTGGAAAACCAAGGTTTGTGGCGCGATCGTGTCCTGCTACCGTTCGTGATCAGTTTCATCGGGACATAGTTATTAACTGTGGATAAAAAAACACCTTGCCATGCAAATAGAGCGCTGTCACCATGAGTCGCGCTAGTCATACAGTCTGAGAGAGGTTGCTGGGTGAGGTGATCACACAAGGCTTTGAAACTTGAATTCTTGTAGTCAGGCACCCACCTCGAGGGTGTCGTGTCGGCCGATTGTGGCAATGCATCAAAGTGGAAGATAACTGGAGTGTGGTCGCCCAGTGGTGCAAGCGTAGATGTGAATTTCACAAAGTCAATGTTGTTTGTGCACACGAGATCCAGCAACGACTTGGAAGTTCCCGTGGAGGAGAAACGTGTAGGTGTGTCACGCATTAGTTGATATAGTAGTAATAGTAGTAGAATTTATTATTAAATTTTTACTAGGGAACTCCCAACAGGCGTTGCCTTTTTACTGGGAACCTTAGGAATGACTTGGTGCTTGTGACAAATGCAGAAAGGGACTTAGCTTGACGACATCCAGGTGGAAGCATGTTCCATCTGTCTGCTGCCAAAAATGAAATAGCATTCAGGCCGTAACGAGACGTAGCTCTGGGTAGGTTCAGAGCGGCTGAAGCTTGACCGCGGGTAGCAGCATTTGTGCGGCATAGTCCTAAGTTGTCCAGGGTATCTTGTAATGTCAGGCCCTCGCGGGTAGAGGTGTCCAGGGGCGGATCCAGAGATCTCTACAGGGGGGTTCCGGTTGAACCAAAATTGAACAGCCAAAATATCATGGAATCAGATGTGCGGTTGACACTTGTAATAACGACAATCCGATTGTGTTCGTGGGAATCGCATCCTTTTAAAACACACTACGGACATGTATGTATGTATGTAAATATTATTATATTTTTCCATCATCGACCACACCACAACTGCGCTCTCCAGCCGGCCTCGACACGTAACCAAAGTCGTTGCCACAGCACACCACCATCCCTGGAGACTGAGTCGGAGCGCAGTTGTGGTGTGGTGGACGATGGAAAACCTGTACAGGGCCAAATGCTGCTGCTTACCCTACATTGTATTACACAAAGGCACACAATGAAAACCTTGGCAAATTTATTCCGTTGTGACTCAGAGTTTCATGGCTGAACCAATCATCAGACAACGATAATGGAATAGGAGGCAGCGCTGGTATATCTAAGTGGAGAGAGGTGTGATAATACGATAGCGAGAGGAGTAATCGCGTGAATGTATACAGGGACGGGCTATTTCAGAGGCAGATGCAGTAGGCGCAGGTCATTATCGTTGTCTGATGATTGGTTCAGCCATGAAACTCTGAGTCACAACGGAATAAATTTGTCAAGGTTTTCATTGTGTGCCTTTGTGTACGCCGCTCTGCCTGAATCAGGCATTGAGCACTCTTGCAGAACCAAAGCATATTGCCTCTGTCCTACATTGTATTATTATTAATTTTAGTACCGACACATAATCATATACATGTATGCAATCGACTGGCACACAGGTTCAGTGAGGGCTTGAAGACCCTTTCGACTGGTACTTCTTTAAAAGCCAACAAAAAAAGAAAAAGAACACAAGACAAAGGCATGCCCGGGAGGCAAGATTATAAGTTTAAGGTCATGATCGGCACACTGTGAAACTACACAATCATGTATTTACAACTTCGCATATTATTGGTACATGTACTACTACTTTCTTGTTTTTTTTTCGGTCGGAGTCGTACGGTGTGTGCCCTAGTAAAAATCCAGATGTAATGAATTCATGACATGCTAACTCCATGCTATGTACCTGTTTTGTTGGATTCATCAGGCATGTGCTCCAATGTACCATCAAAGAGTGTTGTTCTATGCCTGCAAGTGCCGTTAGACCCAGAAATATTGTATATATCACATGCTTTACTGGTCAAAATGTTTGATTGGGGTTTCCAGTTTTTGGAATGGGCTTTTGTTTTTTTTCCGCCCTCCCGCGTACCGTTTCGCGAAAAAATGGACGTTAAACAATGAATTAACAAAGGGTGGCCTTACGGCCAAAATCGAATTTGGAAAAAGCCAGAGATCAATTATTTCTAAGTGACTACTAATACTATACGTACAGTATCGTCTATCGATCCACCGCACGCGAGTGCACTGTAGCCATTGACTCAGTGACTGCACTGACTGTGATAGGACGGACGTCCTTTTGTGCACACATGATATTTTTCGCAGCCGCACACTTTTGCAAAATTTAGGGGGTTCTATGATCCATGGAACCCTCGGAACCCCCCCCCCCCCCTGGATCCGCCACTGGGTGTCTCCAACATTCCAAGTCGACAACTTGGCATTGAAATCGCCCGCAAGGACGATGTTATGTTTGCAAGTGTTTGACACGTGTCGTCAGGTTGAGCATCTATCCGTTTTTGTTCGCTCTGTAAAGAGCACTTAGGGTTCCCTGTAACAAGACGGCAACGTCTGTAGGGCCTTCCCTATCAAAATAATAAATTTTACTACTACTACTACACAAGTTCAATTTTGCCAGATATGTCCTGGCAAAATGTCTGAGTATTCTGCCACGGAGGCCTGTAGCAGTTGAAAAGCATAACCGATGTTGTTTTGAGGCGAAGTTCAACGCAGAGGCATTCAATAGGAGGAGGAGGCTCCAAGTCAGCCCTGCGGGAAATGAATGCACTGAGAGACTGGTGGTAGTATATTGCAACTCTGCCACCTCGCCTCTGGGTGTCCCTTACACGATCTTTCCTGAGTAGGAAGAAGTCGGGAATGGAGCCACTTGGTTATCATGATGGGAATCGTTGAACCAAGTTTCTGTTACTAAAAAATTTAATATCAATAGAGTTTGCGGCTAATAGATATGTCAGTTCGGAGATCTTCTTTACTGCACTTTGACAGTTTAGTAGACACACACGGATCATTTTTTAGTGTTTCTTTTTTTCAAATAGCTTTCTGTAGGGTCTGGCCGCAACGTATCAAACTCGGTGGGGCGACGTTTCTTGGAGGGGGAAACGGACGAACAAGGCAAGGAAGTGGCTGGTGATTGGATCGTGGGAGGAGACGCTGCCGGAAGAGTTTGCGTTTGTGTTGCTGAAGCTGTTGGACATTCA
Organism: Sycon ciliatum; assembly: GCF_964019385.1. Lineage (NCBI taxonomy): Eukaryota > Metazoa > Porifera > Calcarea > Leucosolenida > Sycettidae > Sycon > Sycon ciliatum. Next base: position 7,539,863 of record NC_088649.1, on the reverse strand, counting down.
GCTACGGAGGATTCAGAATTTGGTATAAGGTCGTCGCTGTGGTGAAGATTAGTGTCGTTGTTTGTTTGTTCAGTCTGCGTCGAGTCCATACTGTTGGTGTCGGCATGAGAATCTGCTATGCTTTCTGAATTTTCTAGAGTGTGGTTGTCAGCTGTTTCATCTGAAAGATCGGGTTTTGACTGCAAGGAAGAGGAGGCAGCGGTCACGGCAGCAAAGGTTGGGTGAGCAGGGGAGGTCGAGGACGCATCAGTTATGGAGGTTAAAGAAGAGGGATTCCCGCAGTATGAAAAGCATATGTTTGCAAGTGTTTGCGAAGATCCCTCCCATTTGCGGAAATCCTGAAAACACGTGGTCAGAAGTTATTTTGCCACTCTGCATCCTTTGCTTGGGCTCTCATCTTCTCCTAGGATCCTTGAGATGGTGTGTAGACGTATGGTTTGCCACAATACTCTTCCTTTCAGTTTCTGATAGCATTTGACTGTAGGCCTGGCATTACGACCGTCCACAACTAACTGTACGTGCTTCACCAGGAAAGTAACAGACAGGTGCTGCTGAGCGCTCCAATCGAGTTGGTACTGAGTCCATGAGAAATTCTAGTTCTTTTCGAGCCTCCTGAGCTGGACTTGGCAAAGGCAGTTCTTTTGGGACAAGCTCTTTCTGTTTATAGCCGCTCTTTCATCCTGGTCCAAATTTAGCAATGCATCAGTGTCTACTTCTGTATCGCTAGAGATGCTATCGCCAGACACAACGAGAAAACTCCATAATCGTAATGCTCTGATGCTCAATCAATCAATATCCGCTGGACCCTACACTTGTAGGCCGTACCCGAAAACTTACTTCATAAAAACTGAAGTGTTATGCAGCAGAGAGACCAAAGTGATAATGTAAATGCCAGGCTGCAATGGAGTTTGCGAATCCAGGAATCACAAATATCGCACATGTGGAGAACCCCTCGATAGGCTAGGCTGCCCGTCTCTGGGTCATCCCTCAACTACAAAAAAAGTAGGGTTCCCTGTAAAAAGGCGCTGACGCCTGTTGGTAATTCCCTAGTAAAAGAAGAATAAATAATAATAATAATAAATAAAGATACGCACGTTTGACCATGGCCCTGCCCTGCTCACTGCGGACGACGCCAGACCGGACATCAAGGCCAGGGGGTTTTGGTCGGTACAGACTGATGCATTTTTTGATGTAAGGGTGTTCTATCCCAACGCACAGTCGTACCGATCTCGCCCGCTGGCTGAGGTGTTCCAATGGCACGAGCGTCAGAAGCAGTCGGCATACGGTGCCCGGATCCGGGAAATTGAGCACGCGTCGTTCACCCCGATCGTCCTGTCTTCTGCTGGTGCCCTGGCGAAGGAGGCCACCCGGTTCCTGAAGCTGCTCGGAACGAAGCTCTCCACCAAGCTCTCGCAGCCTTATCCCCTCGTGATGGGAAAGCTGCGGACGGACCTGGCTTTCAGCCTTGTCCGCGACTCCGTCCTGATGGTTCGTGGGAGTCGCCGTGCATTCCGTGCACCTGGTCTGGCGGCTGATGTGGATGCTGTTTCTTTGGAGGCCCGCATTCCCGCCACTACGTGACGCTAAGTCCTCCTGGGGTTTGCCGCTCTCCGGTCCTCTTTCATCCCGTTCTCCCCTCTTTTTTGGGGATTCTTTGTACTTCGTCTTTCTTGTTCCTTTGTTTTTTGTAGGACAGATTTTTGGTGTACTGATCAGTTCGGTCGTTGTTGTGTCTGACTCTATTCCCAATATTTAATTCTGTGGTTGGTTTTCCAACTCATTGGGTTGTAGTTTCCATCATGAGTTTGATTCCATCGTAAGTTTGATTCCATCGTGAGTTTTGATTCTATTTGCTATTTTTCGTTCCATTTTTGAGCTCATATTTTATTTTCCTGATTTCTTCTCCAGTGCATGTTGTATTGCGTTTTAATACATTGTGTTAATTTTTGCCCGTAAAAGAGGCTTGCACCATTTAAAAAAATAAAATAAAATAAAATAAAAAATAAATAAATAAATACATGGCCAGACAACAACGAGTTCATGGAATTTTTAAGGATTTTTATGTTATTCAAAATCGATTTTCGTGTTCCGCTCATCAGTGAATGTCCCCCCGGTGCTGGGATCCACCATGGGATCCACGGTGCCGACTGTGTCTGGACAGAGAGGGAGATCATCGACAAACCAAAATGAAACCAATATCCTCACCCATAGACCCAGAAGAAGCACAGCAAACTATTCACTTGAAATTTATGCACGGAATGGACTTGGCCCACGCAAAATGGACAATGGAAATGGGTGTGCAGTAGCAGAGAACCCAGCAACGGTGACGCGGAGCAGCGGTCAAACGACTTGTGATGCTGGTGGAGATGATGGAGCCATGTTGGAGGCTGATAAGGAGTGCAGTGAGACTGAGCATCAAACGGATGATGAGGAAGTGACTGATGATGATGATGGTGGTGATGAGGACGATGATGATGAAGATGAGACGGAGGACGAGGATAGGGCGGAGGAGGTCGAAGGAAAGGAGCGGGATGAGACGGAAGAGAGCGACGTGAGCAAAAAGTCAGCTGTATTTTGTCACTTGTTGTCACGTCCAGATTGTCTTAGTGTGTACGATGATTCTCACTTTTCTGTTTTGTGCCGTGCAAGTTATGTTAAGCAGTTGAAGGTTCTGGAAGCTGTATGCATTCGTGTGCATAATCCTGTTCTTTGTAAACAAAAGAAGCACGTAGTCGCGCTAAAGTTGTTCTCGTAGCTGGTTATCAGATGTAAATGTTGTGTCATGTTGCACTGTATCACCTCTTGCTTTGTGGCTGCACTCAGTTATATACGTTAGCACTATGTTTGACACCTATTATGCAATGCTGTAGCACTTCCTTTGTTGTTCACACTTTTAATTAATTATGCTGTTATAAAATGTTCTATTTTTGTACACAGTACCCTCAGTTCCGATACTATTCACTGATGAGCGGAACACGAAAATCGATTTTGAATAACATAAAAATCCTTAAAAATTCCATGAACTCGTTGTTGTCTGGCCATGTCTGCATCGATTATACTCCTAATTGCACTAATAAAATTGCTTTCTCCACGCCGACTCTTTAAATAAATAAATAAAGATATTAATAACAACGATACGAAGCCTAGCCTCGAACTACAGTAGTCGAAGGGCGAAGGAAGTTTCCAGAATCACTGCTGGACCATCAACATCCCCATATGGCATGATACGGCCTGTACTCTTGATCAGGTTTGCACTTGGTCCGCTAGACACGTGCATACCGGGAATCCTTTTTCGCACAGTAATACAGACTTTACAGTGCAGTACCTCTAGCTCTATGATTTCTTCTTCTTCTTCTTCTTCTTCTTCTTCTTCGGTAACTACAAGTCATAATAAATATGAAAATGACTGTGAGAGTACAGTGTACATGTAGTAGAAACTTAGATCAGTTTCTCCAGTTGCAAGAACTGGATAGCTTCTGATGGTTGTGTGAGAATTGCCTCCCTGACTGATGTGAAGGTACATAGACGTGTACCTGCTCGACTGCTGTGTCTGGCAGGGCAAGCTAGCAGGAGTTGGGCAGCATCATCAACTGTTCCAGGACAGTGAGTGCAGTCACTGTCCTGGAACAGTTGATGCTGGATTCGGCGACCCTCACCTTCCCGTGGTGAATCCGTCAGGAGACTAGGCCTCGGTCTAGACCTGCCAAGCGAGGGTCAACCTCCGGTCCACTTGCTGGACTGGATAGCTAATGATTTCTTCAAAACCCCTACCACAATGAATAAGTTAAGGGCAAGAAGTCACAAGAGAATAGCTAGACTAGAGGGAAAGAGAATATTATTATTATTTATATATATATACGCACTCCCGCGTTGAAGTGTAGCAGCAGTATGCTGCGTCCACAGCTTCGCTTATGCAGAATGGCTTGGATGAGAGATAGGGACCGGCGGATTCTGCTCGAAAAGGTGGCAGATTCTGCTCGAAAAGCAGAAAAATTGGCAGAACCATATAAACCTTATGGCGGGCAATTCCTCGAATTCTGCTCCATTTCTTTTCCCACTTACCAAACATGCATGAAACTTACCAGAAAAAGTACCGAATTCTGCCAATTTTTCTGCCGGCAGAATCCGCTGGACCCTAGTGAGAGGAGAGGGGAGAGAAAGCAACACGGCAACCAACATCTATGAAATAGGTCACAATAGCATGAAGAGAACCAACCTAGATATGCATGATTGCACAAGAATGGAGACGACAAATGGCTATCATCATTGTGCCACAAAACCGGTACACAGGAGATCTGTCGACAATGATGTAACGGAACATAAAACTCAGTTACTCAATACAGGTTCCACTAAATTACAAGAGAATAAGAGAGAAGAGCTAGAGGGAAAAGAGAAAACCAAAGTCAAAGAGGAGTCCAGATGGAACGGGAAAAGGAAAGACAAGGATCGACATTGCATATTGACAGGATCGACTTTGAAAGGATCGGTCGCGCTGTTGAACTAACTTGATTACCATCATGGTTCAGGATTCTTTTCGGCATCCTCCGGGGCCGCGGGGGCCGGGGGGGGGGGGGCCGTGTACGCGTGCGGTTTGCGTGGGGTAGCTACACTACGCGGCACGTGTACTGGCATTTACCGTATATTATGTACATGGTCCGCGTACCGCGATCGCCGACGCGTCGCAACGAACGCCGCGACATGCATACCTGGTATGCGACGTTTTGATCACAGATCCATGCAATCGCCACGGGGGCCGGCCGTTGTCTTCTGTAGTACAGGCGTGACCAGTTCGGGAACCTAGCAAACCTTGTCACGGTGGCAGGGTACCTAGGCCTAGCTAGGGTGCACAGTTCAGCGATGCGTACCATCAGCAAGGACCTTCATTCGCGTCCCGGATCCCGCAACCCCCTTTTTTGTGGCTTGCAAACTTGCAGGACGCGCAGAACCTTTGCTTGCCAGTTTGTTGCTGCTTCGTTCTCCGGACCACAGCATTGCAAATGCAGTTGCAATGACCACCGCCTGCCCGTATCCACCATTGCGCGGCGGAGTGGCAGAACGCGCGCCGTGTTGCACACACATCTGCCACTACTAGTACTTTGTTCGTGGCCGAAATTGGTGCATGGAGTCCCATAATCATCTCAGTGAGTTTGTAGTTTGAATTGTAATAGTTCAAAGACGACGCCTGTCTGAGAAGCTTTTCTCGGCTGCATCACGATCGAATGACAATGCCTTTACCGAGTGACAGCAAATCGTGGAATCTTCCCGGCAATGCGAACAACAACAACAATCAGTCTACTTCGCCCCCCTCAATAAAGCAAGTGGAGAAGCAGGTGAGATATTCTGACAAACAAATGATACTGACAGCATAAAACCTGCCCATTATATTAGCTGGATTAGTCTAACATATCAGTGTACATACAGGGTTCAAAACGCCCCCCTACTCTGATAGCGGACCCCTACTCATTGTCAAATGTTGTGTTTTCAAAACGTATTTATAGAGGGGGAGGGGGGGGGGGGGGCATCCTGCAGCTTCATAACTCAAAGAGAAGTGGTGAGCCGACATGCTCTTTCCCTGAACATTGCTAATTCACAACTCAGTTCACTGTATCATTATGGATGTTGTGTTTTTCGGTTCACACAATGAGATTGCGGCCACAACTCGGGTTGCATTGTGCCGCTGCGTTGCAAGCCTGACTTGGATGGAAGCCTACAACACTGATATTGCTTGCCATTTGAGACTTGACCGGTGCAGGCCGCACGCAGCTTTTCAGTTGCTTAGTGAGTGACTGCATACAAGCTACTGGTATTGTCACTGCAGACCTCACTGTCATATCCATGTAGCTTTCGCCAGATGACCAGTCTGGCTGATCAGCATGCACATGTATGTAAAGCCGTCCATGGGTGGGTGCAAAAAAGCATTGGTGGTAGATTAACATGACTGTGTCACGTAGGGCTGGTTTGGATGGTGCAACCTAAAGCAGGATTCACCAGGACAGTGCGTTTGGTTTGAACTGCAGCTGCTCTGGATCGGCCAGAACATGTTCTGCTTGCTCTGGTTTCAAGGCTGGAGCAGCCAGAGCAGTTTTACTTTTTCAAAGTGAAGCCTGGCGGGAACATCGATCTTGGTCCAAAATGATCGCGTGCATATGCTTTTGGGGTTGCACTTGGCATGCACTCGTTGTACCGTACAAAGTGACCATGGTGACTCGTGCACATTTTGGCAAATGCAAACAAGTCTGGCGCACTTTTGACATGAATGTTCTCTCTCTCGATCGATCGAGTGCCGTTTGGCGTGAGGCTGTTCCATATACAGCAGCTTTTCGATCCTGTTCTAGATCGTGCCGACCAAACATGTCCGCTGGCTGAACGATAATGTCCAGCTCCAAAGAAAGGGAGTTCTGGTTGAAAATTTCGTTTGGGACCATAGACTGCACTGGAAAGCTGGACAAACTGACATGAGTCCGGCATCTAATTTATTTTGCGAAATTTAACTCGCATTTCCGCACGCTGTTGCATATGGTCCCGGATCCCACTGAGCTGTGTTGTCTAGTCTGATGCCATATATGGTCTAATGTGCTTATGGGTATGGTGTGGGGAGGGACTAATATGGTGCGCGGTACATGCAAGAGTACACGGTGTGAATGGTGTGATGTGTGACGAATATGGTCAAGAGTAAACAACCCCCCAGAGAGTGCAACGCCTGATCCAGCTCTGCATATAGACTGTGAGCCAGGCACCGAAAATCCTGTTAGAATTTTTTTTCGTTCCGACCTTGAGCGTACCGCAATTTTTTCCCCAGTTCGTTTCATCTACTCGACTAGATACGAATTCAGCTTGTTGTCACTTCCAAATCAGGCACGAACATGCCCAAATAGAAGGGAGAAACTACTTTGACCAAATCAATAGCCACCATCGACAAGAACCAAGGTCACAAGAGCTGGAGCGGTCTCCTGTTGCACCACTGACCTCGCAAAAATGTACGGTGGTGCAAACCCAGCCGCATCATGACGATGTTTTTTCGTGGTTTCTATAGTATTGTGTGCAGTGCTAGTGCAGCGCAGTGGCAGTACGAACATCATCATGTCCATCATATCAGTGTCCTAGCATGCTTGCTGCTGATCAGTCAAGCTAAACTAAAGGTTTTTGTAATCTGTTGGAGCAGAAATACATGTAGAACGTACAATGTACCTTATCTCCGGAGAGCTAATAACTGTTTCGATCTTTTATACTGAAGTGCTTCAGACTATGATTAACATGAATATGCATGTATCTTTCCGCTTGTGTTCTGTACATACAATGGGTAATGTTTCAAAATAATTAATTATAATTCAAACGAGAGAGCTTGGAAGCTCAGGGCCCTACGCTATGCTTTTTTGCCTTGATAACCTAGACAAAAAAAAGCATAGGGATGTTATAAATTCTTTAAAAAAAATCCTTTTTTTTAAGACATAACCTGCAGCCTGGGATTCGAACCCGCACTATCGCGCGCCCTGCATGCATCCCCCGATACACTTCGCATACATACTAATTCTTCCAAGTTGTTTCACATTGTGATCTTGCATTTGAAAGCCCTATTTGAATATGCATTGTGGCCAGCCGTCTTTGATTGCACGGTACGGGACAGGTACGATCGAGGGTAATACGACACCGTCTAGCTGCCCGCAATATTCAAATAGGGCTTTCAAACGCAAGATACTAGGGAGGTTTAGTTCCCACGTAACGGAAACGCGTACGTGGGTGATCCACGTAAAGTGGATGAAGGGCACCCACGTTGCAATGTTGTGTTTAGTCACACGGAACAAACAAAAGCATGAAGCTAAAGGCCAAAACCTGGTCAAAGACGAAGCTACCCCGGCCTAAGAAGCTCATCGAATATTTTGATTTCGTGCTTCGGAAACTTCTTCAGCTGAGCACCCTCACAGCTCGCACAATGCGCTCCATTCTGATTTTCACCCACGTTCTGGCGGAACGTGGGTGAGCCTCCATACACGGTATGTCGTGAATCAGAAAACGTCTGTACGTGGGTCACTGAGTATCACGTGGTACACACACACGTAAAGTACCCACGGATTACGTGGGACTAAACCTCCCTAATAACGTGAAGCAACTTGGAAGAAAAAAATAGGAGAATTGAAAAATTTATAACATCCTATGCTTTTTTGCCGTCAGATATGGATAGCGCCAGGCGTGACACAAACAAACAAATACCAAATTAAAGCTGTGTGGACCCTGGCTAGCGCCAGACGTTACTGAAGTAACGTCTTCTGCATAGCTACGGGAATAAACTACAGATCTGTAGCTACCAGTATACTGTAAATCAACAAATTTTGGCCGGTGAGAAACTTTGGCCGATCTCGAAATGAAACTTTTGGCCGTCATTTAACTTTGGCCGATTTGGGTTTTCAAAAAAGAAATCGATTGGTATTTGTTGCCCTCACATGCAGCCATGGCTCAATAATGCATCATTTGCCTCTATGACAAATTTTGGCCGGCGATTTACTTTGGCCAGTTGGTACCAAGCGGCGAAATCAGCGAAATTAAATCGCCAGCGAAAATTAGTTGATTTACAGAGTACCCCCCTGTGGTCCTCTAATGTTACTGGTTACGGTCATTGCTCTACCCTTTGCACTTATAAGTTAGGAAGCAATACAGCAGTACTTACGAAGTACAGTCAGACCTCGCTTATCCGGTCTTCGTTTATCCGGATCCCTTGCCATCCGGAAGAAAATCGCTGGTTACCGATGTGCAGCATATGTTATGCATACAACATAACCGGACCTCGCGATCCGAATACCGGTGCTTGATTTTGTGTACAAACTGGTTGAAATGTGTACAAAAAGCTTCGTCGTATCCGGTTGCATGTGCCTTGCAGAAGCTAGAATCAGGGAGTTGTACAGGCAAATGAGGTCCTTGACCTGCTGGGTACATGTACATGTGGACAGCACTCAGTTGCATGCACTTGTCATTCTTCTCGCTTGTTTTACATACTGTGCATGCTAGTTGTACTGCATAGGACCCATATACATGTATGTATGATGTCACTGCTTTTGACATGCCACATGCATATACAGTATGTGTGTTCAGTTATCCGGTTACCTCGCCTATCCGGATATTTTTGTGGAAAACAGATGTGTGCGGTTAAGCGAGGTCTGACTGTAACGTTACATTGATCAGATATATGAGTGCAAATATACAAATCCTGTATCCAGCAACTTCTTTGACATTGTTCTGCCGTACTGTACATGTATATACTATAGAGATGTAGAGGGTGAAATGAGCATTGCACCGGATTCTCCTGGCTGTTGTTGATGGTCTTTTCCAACCGTTGTCCGGAGAATTCGCTGCTGCTGGGCTTTGTATATTGAATGCCACCTGTTTGTTCTGTACATTATCATTCCTGAAATGCATTTCGTGGTTGTCGGCACCATTTCATGTGCACTTACCTACCAGTGCATCGTCACTTCAAGTAATATTTAAAATGTGCACGTACTTTATATAATGCACTTGTGCGCAATTCTATAGTTTTTGGCTCGTATAATTATTTTAACCCAGCTGAAATGACGCTTGATATACATTTCTTCGTCCAGTGCCGTTGCCTGCTGAAAAAAGTAAGAAACACCTTCAAAATAGCATGTTGCTATGTCAGTTGCTATGTAGTTGCTATGGAAATGGGGTATGTTAAGATAATTGCTTATTTTGACTTCCCTGCAAGCTTCTCAAACTGACAACAATCAAAAATGATCTTCTATTAGGTCTCTCCACATGCTAAAAGAACAAAATCGCGGTACACCCAAAGTGGGAACGAAAATCATGAATTCATGTACTTGGCTCACAGTCTAATAGGGTCTTGGTCGAGCGTAATCGTATATCATAATACCGTACACATCTGAGGAGAACCCAGGGAGTCGCGGGTACTCTCGGATCAAAAACAATGGTGCCCTGCCTCGAGATCGGCCTTGCGCTGGTGTGGAGTGTACGCATGACATCAGAAGATCCGATTCCGCTCGACCAAGACCCTATGCAGAGCTGGATCGGAGTTGCACACTCTGGGGGGTACTCTTGATATGGTGTGTGGTGACATGTAAGAGTACGCGTTGTCAGCTGGTGTGAGATTTTCCTTCCGTCTGTGAAAGTGAGTTTGTCAACTAAATTTTGCGTATGCGTAGTTTATGCTGTGGTGCCCTGAGCCGCTTGACCTCCGACTGGATTTCCATGTCCACGACAGTACATGTTTAACTATCAAGCAAGGCTTGCATTATACCAATCACTAGTCGGTCTAGTTCTCCTGCCATACTTCTATCTAAAACAGTGTTCTAGATAAAGCTGCTCGCTCACCCACGCACTTTCTCTACGTGCGTGTCTGTGTGTCTGTGCCTGTGGGTGTCTGCAGGTGGGTCTGTGTCTGCCTGTGTCTATGCGTGCCTGTGTGTGTGTGTGTGTGTGTGTGTGTGTGTGCATGCGCTCGCATTCGTCTCTATGTGCATGTGCTCGCATTCATCTGTGTGTGTGTGTGTGTGTGTGTGTGTGTGTGTGTGTGTGTGTGTGTGTGTGTGTGTGCGTATGTGTGTGTGTGTGTATATTATAATTATGTGTGCCTATGCTTTCATGCGGACGTGTGCCCGTTTTGACTTTGGCCGGTGCAGATCTCCTGGCATTTTGACATGTGCCGATTTGCCGAGCGTCTTCGCAAATACGAGGCCATTTGGAATGTGAAGTGTCGCGACTATGGCAACCGCGACAAGCGCAAAGCCCAGTTCAAAGCCCTTGGCAATGAATTTGGTCTGACCGGTGAGTCGGAAATTGCTCGGCATGTATGGCCGTTCTCAATGAAGCACACTAGCATGAATTAAAATTATAGAGCTGGTGGACAAGCCATCGGCTAGCCATTCTCATTTTCAAAATAAAATCCCTATGAGGAAACGTCTGGAAAACGTATCGTAACAAGTCTCTATCTCTGTTTGCCACATGTACCACTCTTGGTCTGGAAACGGATTTTTGTCATGCGTGTTTTCGTTTTTGTTCTCGTCGTTGTGAACTGTTGTTGTGCACCGTCGTCTTCTTTACAGCTGATAGCGTGGAGTGCAAATACCACAGCATGCGAACATACTATGTGAAACAGAAGAAGAAGACGCAGTCGATGTTCAAGAAAGCCGGCAGCAACAGCAGCCAATCATCATCCGATGCCTTCACACCAGTCTGGCCGCCGTACAAGTTGCTATCGTTCCTGGACGACACCATAGACCAGCGCGCGCCGAAGGACAGCTCTCACACGCTGGAGCTGGTCGACACCTCCATGCCGATGGATCAGTGCGACAACGGCTCGGAGAACACGGAAATCGACCCGTGCGAGGTATGCATTCTGTCACCGGTGCCGCTAATGCACTCGCAGTCCTTGCCAGTTCCACTGACGCCCATCGACACGCCAACAATGCCGCCGTATCGCAGCGGCGGCGAAGCAACCGAGGGAATGACGACAACACTGGGCAGACGATGCGGATCCAAAGTACGGCGGGAGTCGCAATCAGACGACTGCGGTGGCGGTAATTTCTTCACGTTCGATGACGACGGGAGCATTGTGCATGCTAGTCGAGCCAAACACGCCAAGATCGAGCCCGACGTGGGTGCGTTCGTCCAGATGATTGGCCATCAGCTAAACTCTGTGCGTCATCCTTTGCGCCGCATGCAGATCATGCACCGGGTGCAGGGTATCGTCGTCGAGGAGGTGCTGCGTGGATCGCCACCACCGGCCGGAGCTCCGGTCCAGTCACCACCCACAGCCATGTCGCAGGCGTCATCTCTGTACCAGGCACCGGGCGGCGCATACCTCGTGCGTCATGGCAACACCTCGCAGCCCACCTCCATCCTGACGGCGCCGACGTCGACATTCGTACCGTCCATACCGATGCCGGTGATGCGTAATCACTTCCCCGGCTCGGCAGCCGGCGCGCGTCCCGGTGGTCCGTCGGCCGAGTCTCACGAGCCAGCCTCGCCGCTGCACAGCCCCACGGAAACGGTTGCCATGGTGTCAATGCTCTCGGTGGACGCGCCCCTGGTGAAGGCGCAGGCGGGCGTGGCGGCGGTCATGCCCTCGTTCTCGCAGCGCGGCGGCATGCACCGTCCACTCAACGTTGCCGTGCCGACGAGCGGTAATCAACATGGCAGTGCCATGCACAAGACATTCCCATCAGCTCAGCACCGGCAACAGCAGCTGCAGCAGCACCATCGTCATCATCACCATCATGGCATGGCCGCGCCAGCATCAGCGTCAAGCAACAATGGCGGCCGAACGGGCAACGGACACCAATCCCAACGTGGCGGCCACTTGTCTCGACGTAACGTCAGTGACACACAGGCCCAGCAGCAGCAACAGCAACAGCAAGAGCAGCACTCCGAGGACCGTGATGTTGATATAAACGTTGTACAGAGCTAGCCGCTGGCGAAGGTTTTGTGTGGTCCCGTGTGGATGCCATGCGGTGTCTTCGCTGCCTCGCTGTGTACCCTGCAGTACTGCTGCGTAGTGCGTGAGAGGTTTGTGCTGCGATGTGTGATGTGTTTTGTCCAGGTTGACATAGGAGAGAGTGAGTGTGTGTGTGTGTGTGTGTGTGTGTGTGTGTGTGTGTGTGTGTGTGTGTGTGTGTGTGTGTGAGAGAGAGAGAGAGAGAGAGAGAGCGAGAGAGAGAGAGCGTGTTTTTGTGTGTTGGTGTTGGTGTGGTAGACAGACAGACAGACGGACTGTTTGTGTGTGCGCTTGTATATCTCTGCGTGTGTGTGTATATCTGCGTGTGTCTGTCTGTCTGTGTGAGAGCGGATGTGTGCGGGTGCGTGTGCGCGGGCGCATGGCTGTCCATGCTTATATTATCTTATTCCGACCCCATGTAATGCAGTAGAAGAACACTGCCATTACTCTACTAGGCTAGCGCACACAAGAATACGTACAACTACTAGTCTATAGACTTCTGCCTAGGTCTTTCAAACCTGTAGGGCTGTCTCACTTTCCTACCCTTTTCGTCACACTCTTAGCCAACTCACGCAGACCACTTGTAGCCTAGCCTCTTTTTTTAATCCTTCTTATATCTAGCTCTCTTCCGTTGCACTGTAGTTCTTATTCCCCTCCCTTACTCCACCTCTCACCCCTTGCTCCGATCCCCTCCCTCTCCCACTACCTTTATGTCCCATGTTCCAGTCCCCCCTACGTCACCCCTGCCCGTATCCTATCATTCTAATCCCCCCCCCCCCCTTCGCGTCTGCACTGCACTGCCCTGCATGATGGTTCCTGGACCGGGGCTAGCCTTCCGATGCTGGAACCTCATGCACCGACTTAATATTTTGTCATTCCGCAGCGTAATACATGTATTTTATCTCTATCAAAGTACAGTGTGCTCTTGTTCCTGCGGCTCCGGGTCTGCAATGCATCACATTCATACACAGTACAGTGGAGTCGCGCGCCCAAGAACGTTGTTTCAGAGCGGTTTAGCGTGGGACGTTCTTATTTTTTTCAGCAATCTGGCTGCGTTCGTACAGCACGTTCGTAGAAACAGTGTGTACTGGTTCATTATGTATCCCACAAGCTGCCAGAAGACCAACACCGCCGTTCTTAGCTCTAGGCTGTGGCGTTCTTAGTATTACAGCCTGGACGTAATTGGGGTCCACGTTCTTCAGCGCGCGACTCTACTGTAAAACCTGTGACTAACGACCGCCCCTTGGGGCCAGAGAAAGCGGTCTTTAGTGGCAGGTGGTCCTTAGTTAGAGGTTTGCACTGCACAACTATTATTATGAATGTGAGACCGTCCGTGCCTGGCGAAGTGGTCTGTAGTACCAGGCTGGTCGCTAGTCACGGTGGTCTGTAGTACCAGGCTAGGCTGGTCGCTAGTCACGGTGGTCTGTAGTACCAGGCTGGTCGCTAGTCACGGTGGTCTGTAGTACCAGGCTGGTCGCTAGTCACGGTGGTCTGTAGTACCAGGCTGGTCACTGTTGCATGTGCTACACATGACTTGTAATTGTATGCGTTGCTTGTAATTATCATGCACAGTCATCTAGTGCCTTGCTATGCCATCGCATGACACTCCATCCATGCACGGCTTACCTGCACATGACACGCGTTCATGATCAACCAACCTATGTGGTCTAGCTTGTCATCGTATTGTACACATCCGGTTCTGGATACTTCTATCTTCTTCTACTGCTTCTAGCACCTTCCGTCCAGTTCTGATAATCTGGAGTGATTTGCATTTCTTTGTTCTTATTGTTTATGTTCCCAAGAAGTGAAGTCAGAATAGAATGCTCTCGCATGTTGTGTGTGTGTGCTCGAGATAAGTAACAAAGTTCAAGGATCGAACTTTACAGTCACTAGTCACGGTGGTCTGTAGTACCAGGCTGGTCACTAGTCACGGTGGTCTGTAGTACCAGGCTGGTCGCTAGTCACGGTGGTCTGTAGTACCAGGCTGGTCGCTAGTCACGGTGGTCTGTAGTACCAGGCTGGTCGCTAGTCACGGTGGTCTGTAGTACCAGGCTGGTCGCTAGTCACGGTGGTCTTTAGTTACAGGTTTTGCTGTACAGTAAAACCTGTAACTAAAGACCACTCTGATAATGCGATTACTTGTCCAAGTGGATCACTCAGCAACTGCCAGCTGCTGCTGCATATAACACTGACAGTATACATGGTATATGGGATGTGCTGTGCTGCATGGCCATGGATAAGGACTCGGACTGCCTCCTGTATCCTGAGAAAAAGGACACGGCCTCTTGCATCGGTCCTGAGACTACGTTTGTGTAAAGTCCCTTGAGCGGTCGCCTTAGACACGTTTTACTGTCCCCGGAGAAAATCGCGGAAAAAAATCGCAAAAAACGCGGCATAATATGGCATAATTTGCGGTGAATTTGCGGTAAATATGCGGTGAATATTATTGATATGCGGCAAGTTTGCAGTTGATACGACTATATTATGAGGCAATTTTCAGTGAGTATGTAGTGAAATCAATACAAGTCTCTGGTGTAAGCACTCGTCATAATTATTTGAGTACAAAGCCGCCACGATGAGACGTTGCTGACCGAACAGTGCACTGTGTGTACGTGAAGTGCAACAAAAAAGTTCAAAAAACGCGGTCTTTTAAAAAATCGCAAAAATCACGGGGAAAAAACGCGGTCGCGGAATCGCGACTTTCCCCGGGGACAGGTTTTATAAAGCCTAACATACCTCCCCCCCCCGGGGGTTATGTACTCTTGGTTTTATTCACTGTATTCTCATCATGTTGTGCACTGAGGGTCTCCTGGTCACGTTACTAGCTGAGTGTTCGACTACATGGGTTTGCTATTATAATGGGTCGTTGACGGCGAAAACTCACAGTACGTGGTCTATGTTTTACAGCCCCAGCCTGTTCTCGATTTTAAAAGTTATAATTATACTCTTGGTACTTACCGTAGGCTACTAACAAACTTCCAGCTCAGCAGAAAAGGAAAACAAGTGGATTTAGATTGAAGTGTTTGTGTGGACTTTGACTTTTATGCCATGGCGTACAAATGGGTGGACCATCTAAAGGAGTGGTCTAATACCGGGATTGGAAACGAGATCACAGAGTATGATCCAGGGAGTGGTAAAATACCGGTATTTTACCACTCCCTGGTATGATCCATGCCAGGGATCTAAGGAGTCATCACCATGGTCACGGCATGATATCCTGCATGCGCATTAGGGAGTCGTACCCAAGCCTGGTTCAGGCACAACTTCCTGATGTGCGCACACGCACCAGCTGACCTTCGGTGTACGTAGTGTAAAATGTACTTGCAACATGTTCGGTGACCACAAATGCAGAGTTGTACTTGCTACGGAACAGTGGGTGATGATACTCTGGACGCTCTCAGCAAAGGCAAAACAAGTGAGTATCTGTACAGGGCATGTAACGCACTTGCACCAGTTGGCCTGCTTCCAAATAATTGATTATGATAGCAAGACATCTTATCTACTTTGAAGTAACAGAGAGACAGTGGTGACCATTGTTGCTTTTCAACCATGCACAGAAAGCGGGGAAACATGGCGGCAAGGAAATTTCAGCTTGCCCGCACAAGCTACAGATGAGGGCGATGGAGAGTGGCATGAGGAAAATAACAACACTGTCCATAACTTACGTACGAGAGAAAGAGGAGTAAGATGGACATAAGTAAACCGTATCGAATCAATAATGATATATCCAGCGGGAAATGAAGGCATAGCTGAAATAAGCAACAGTGCAGTCAAAGCAACAACCATGATCCTATCATCATGATTGTGTGGCTGAACAAGCATTGGCTACGTTTCAAAGACTGCTGTGAGCAGAGCGAGCTGAGAATATGTTTGCCAAATAGTGCACAGAGGGTTGGATTGTGCATAAAAGGACGGCTTTACTACGCCTGGCAGTGGATTTCTCCAGCACTGGCTTTTTGCGCAAGCCGGAGATCATGGAAAGAGAGAAGATAGAGAGAGACAGAGAGGGAGTGTGAGAGAGAGACTCGAATAAAATAAAGCTGCACCGGTAGAGCGGCATGGCTAGCATGGACTCTGTCTCCAGCACGACGGCCAGACTGCGCCACCGATCACAGGGAGATATTTCCCTGTTTAATACTGCCGCTACCGGCAGCATCAATACGAAGCTATCAACAGTGCCGGCGACGGTGGTGGCACTGAATGCTGACAATGTTCTATCCACATACAGGGTAAACGTACATCCTACACGGTGGCGTCTGAGTCCACTCCCTTGGCCTTGTAGAACTCGCCGATCGTGCGCACGTTGGGCTCGAAGACGCCCATGAACGCCGCCATGTCGGCCATCACCTGGTCTTCGCTAGCGCCCTTGGCCAGCGCCTTGATGAAGTCCTCCCGGTACGGCACGGCTTTCATGGCCAACTGAGACGTTCGCGAGCAAATAGACACACAGTCGCACAGCAAGACGGCACAGGACATCAGAATAAGAAAGATAAGTGTAAAGGACAAGGAATGCACTACGTACATTTTGTCATATCTCAATGGGAGGCATGCATAGAAGATGGCCGTCACCTTTTTGCGGGGCAAGTTACCCCATTTTTGGCAGGCACAACCCGTTCTAGTATTTTTTGTATTTTATTATTTTACCTGGGCATTCCCAACAGACCCTAAGGTCTTTTCTTACAGGGTGCCCACTAGTACATTAATGAATATGACCTTAGGGGCCGTCCGGGGTTACCGATTGTTTTTACAAAACGAAAAGTTTTAGTAATTTTCAGCCCCCACCCACCCACCCACCTTTACTGCAAAAAAAACCGAATTCCAATCAAATATTGATGTCAATTTTCGACACCCAGAAGTAACTGGGCATTCTCCATCAGCATTCAATAATTATTTTCAAAACGAAACTCCATCAAACCCACCCACCCACAAACGAAAACATTTCGTTTTGAAAATATTATTGGTAACCTTGGACGGCCCCTTACAAAGTTCATGATCTTTTATGCAGAGTTGGTATCACAGTGTGTACGGCTGTAGTGGACTTGCTCCGTAAAACATAACGGCGGGAAACGGATGCATACGTCCTGTTGCTTCACAGCGTGAACCTAGCAATGCGTTTCAAAAGTCGAGACCTCTAGACAGGTGGTGTCCTATTGCAGTGGTGCACCTCCGGCGTGAAAGACCATGTGAATAGCATGAGCTATGGAGTGGTGTTTCACATCAGTTGGTCATGTGGCTAAATTTGTGCAGAAAGTGATCATGTCATGTGGACAGTGGGAGCCAACATGGCTGACATCATGTGACCCATAGATGCAGGGGTTGAGTGGAGTTGGAACCAACATGGCTGGATGCCCTGTATGGTCATGGATAGAACTGATGTGAAATCAGTGGCTGCGTTCGATTATGCACTTGAAACGATTCATGAATCCATTCGCATGCATTCAAGTCGTTCAATTTTCATGTCATGAGCCCTGGAATCGATTCGGAATCCATTCACCCTATTCACATGGGGTGATGTGAATGGCGCGAATCGATTCGTGAATCGATTATCGATTCGCGCGCATAATCGAACGCACTCAGTCAATACTTACAGAGAAGATGCCGGACACAATCCAGCCGTGATAGCGTTTGAGTGATGCGGCGTAGGCAGCATTGGCAGCCTTGGTCAAGTCCTGCTCGCCCTCAATAACCTTCTGCAGGAACACTAGAATGAACTCCAGCGCTCTGCAACACAAACACAGAGAGAGTGAGAGAGAGAAACAGAATGAAAAGTGCTGCTCGGTATGACAAACACCCACCTGCCACACTTTGCCCTGCCCTAATCCGGGCAAATACCCACCAGCCACACTTTCCC
This sequence comes from Sycon ciliatum, assembly GCF_964019385.1. Classification (NCBI taxonomy): domain Eukaryota; kingdom Metazoa; phylum Porifera; class Calcarea; order Leucosolenida; family Sycettidae; genus Sycon; species Sycon ciliatum. Next base: position 7,521,555 of record NC_088649.1, on the reverse strand, counting down.
TGCCCTGATCCGGGCTAACACCCACATCCCACACTTTGCCCTGCCCTAATCCAGGCAAACACCCACCTGCCACACTTTGCCCTGCCCTAATCCGGGCTAACACCCACCTCCCACACTTTACCCTGCCCTAATCTAGGCAAACACCCACCTGCCACACTTTGCCCTGCCCTAATCCGGGCAAACAACCACCTCCCACACTTTCCCTGCCCTAATCTGGGCCAACACCCACCCCCACACTTTGCCCTGCCCTAATCCAGGCAAACACCCACCTGCCACACTTGCCCTGCCCTAATCCGGGCAACACCCACCTCCCACACTTTCCCTGCCCTGATCCGGGCAAACACCCACCTCCCACACTTTGCCCTGCCCTGGTCCGGGCAAACACCCACCTCCCACACTTTCCCTGCCCTAATCCAGGCAAACACCCACCTCCCACACTTTGCCCTGCCGTAAGCAAGCCATGCAGAATCCCTGGATTTCTCTCAAAATCCCTGGATGGCACAAAAACAAGTTATAAATAGCTTTTCCCGCCAAAAAAACGTTTTTTTCTGCAGATCTGCGTACAGCACAGTTCGACCCTGCACTGCAGGTCGATCAGTCGGCGCCCGCCTGTCACAGTGCAGATCTTGCAGGCTAGGCTGGTCAGGTCTTGAAAGCGCCGTGCACAGTTCGAAGTGCGAATGGGCACCGTAGACCTACATATTTTTGAAAAAAACCGGGACATTCGAGGCGAATCCATGGAGTTTTAAGGAAAATCCTGTATCAGACAAAACTGTGACTTTTCCGGGAGTTTGCTTGAAATCCCCGGGACCCCGGGAGTAGTGTTGATTTCCCGGGATTTTCCTGGGAAATCCGGGAGGGTTGGCCAGTATGCGTAGTTCAGTCAAACACCCACCTGCCACACCCTTCCATGGACAAAATGTGTGTACTTCACTGCTACATCGGCATGCTGCGAGGCCTCTTAATGCCCTTACCGCTTTAGCCAAAGCAACGCATCAGTGGCAGAGTTAGAAACCTTGGTGGTTTTGGCCTCGATTTCCCTGTCGACGATCATCTGCAGAGTGTGGTGCGCCTCACGATTCTCCTCATACTTCTTCCGCAGTTTCTGCACAAGAACAAAAGTAGCGTCCACAGTAGCTGACCAAGTTACAGTGTGTATTGGCGAATACTGAAATCCGACCCAAAGGGCAAAACTGGCGTCCTGGACCAGTTCCGATTACATCACTGTGCTTGTGCATGTGGACGTCCAGCAGACGCATTCGTACCACTTCCAGGGCAAGGTCAAGGGCCGTGCAGGTTAAAGGTGCCAAGTGTGCAATCAGGGTCGGATTTCCCCAAACTCAATTATAGTTAGCTGGCAGTTCCTCTCGAAGATTGCGAGAACATCATGATAACATGCATAATCACCAGCAGCAGCAGCAGCCGTACCGAGATATTGCCGCTGATGTCGGACTTGACCGGCGAAAATGCTGTTGAGCCGAGTACATCTACAACGTGGCCATGAACAGACAAACACCATCAGAAGCAGCAGTCAACAAGAAGAAAACGAAGTGTGCATCTTTCTCATATTTCTTTTGCTGTTTTTTTACTGTTTTCTAATGGCTGAGCTTCTTGCTCTATGTTTGGAACCACAGTTTGATGTTGGCACTATTGTAACAGGTAGCCGAGTGGTAGGCGCGGTGCAATCAACAAGAGTTAGTTTTATTCTACTTCTCTCAGGTACACACCTGGGATATAATTATTAGTAAAAGAAGAAGCGGCAAACGAGAGAGCTTGGAAGCTCAGGGCCCTACGCTATGCTTTTTTGCCTTGATGACCTAGACAAAAAAAAAGCATAGGGATGTTATAAATTCTTTGAAAAATTTCTTTTTTTTAAGACATAACCTGGGATTCGAACCCGCACTATCGCGCGCCCTGCATGCATCCCCCGATACACTTCGCATACATACTTATTCTTCCAAGTTGTTTCACATTGTGATCTTGCATTTGAAAGCCCTATTTGAATATGCATTGTGGCCAGCCGTCTTTGATGGCACGGTACGGTAGGGGATAGGTACGGGACAGGTACGATCGAGGGTAATACGACACCGTCTCCCGTACCGTACCGTACCATCAAACACAGCTGGCCACATACAGCTGGCCGCAATATTCAAATAGGGCTTTCAAACGCAAGATAATAACGTGAAGCAACTTGGAAGAATGGGTATGAATGCGAAGTGTATGGGGGAATGCATGTAGGGCGATAGTGCGGGTTCGAATCCCAGGATATGCCTGAAAAAATAGGAGAATTGAAAAATTTATAACATCCTATGCTTTTTTGCCGTCAGATACGGATAGCGCCAGGCGTGACACAAACAAACAAACAAACACACAAACAAATACCAAACGAGAGAGCTTGGAAGCTCAGGGCCCTACGCTATGCTTTTATGCTTTTTTGCCTAGCTCATCGTACAGGTTATAAGAACTGATGGAATTGTCTTTTTCCGTTCATTGGCCACATCACTGTATTGCAAAAACGTTTCAATCGGTTTGAATATTATGAGTTAGGCAAAAGTATTTGCAGAATTTATTGCGGATTGTTGTTTCTCTAATAATCATCTACTTTTGTGTTGCTCCTTCTTTAATTTTTATCTCCTTATAAATATTATTGTGAATCAACAAATTTTGGCCGATGAGAAATAGAAACCTCTCGATTAGAGAGGTTAAGATGCATGTTATTTCCGACGTGACGCGCAGTTTCACGTCAAATTTGAAATCGATCGGTATTTTTGCTCTCACATGCATCCATTGCTCAATCATGCATCATTTGCCTATATGACAAACGTTGGCCTGCGATTTACTTTGTCCGGTTGGTACCAAGCGGCGAAATCAGCGAAATTAAATCGCCAGCGAACATTAGTTGATTTTAATACAGGAATCGGATTTTCTGGCCTTTTGTAGTAATACATCTACATTGACCTGTTGAGCCAATGACGACGCCGAATGCATGGTTGCCTGTGGAGCACATTACATACATGTAACTTTACAGTCTCCTAAAATACGTATCCTGTCCGACGGCAAAAGAGGCTGCAGATTTAGTTTTTCTGCGCGTCGACGGGATGTCTGCGACGCGAAAGTTCAGCTCGCGCTATTTGGCTCGCACGTCGAAAAAATCAACGCGAGTGACCTGCTGCTCATGTCGAAATTTGGACATCACATAACTTTACAGTCTCCTATATAAATACGTATCCTGTTCGACGGCAAAAGAGGCTGCAGATTTAGTTTTTCTGCGCGTCGACGGGATGTCTGTCCTGACGTTTACTGGGACCGGCGCTGACTCTGCCAATCACGGCGTTCTGGACTCGACGGGATGTCTGTCCTGACGTTTCCTGGGACCGGCTTAGACTCTGCCGATCACGGGCGTTCTGGACTCAACGGTATGTCTGTCCTGACGTTGCCTGGTACCGCCGGACTCTACCGATCACGGGCGTTCTGGAGTCGACGGGATCTCTCTTCCGATGTTTCCTGTGACCGGCACTGAATCGCTCGTTCACGCTTATTTTGGAGACGACGGGATCTCTCTTCTAAAGTATGTTTATGCTGACGCATCCTATCACCTAATCGGCGTCTATTCTAATTTAATTTCCTCCTCGTCTCCCTATTTCTTTCCAAATCCCACTCTACATCAGGGAGTCGTATGCATAATACGACGAATATTGGTACGGTACGGGACAGATACAGGAGCCCGCAAATATTGTGGACAGCTGTTATGTACAATCCTGTAGAGCCTTTGTAGTCACAGATACGGGACAGATACGGGATAGCGCCAGGCGTGACACAAACAAACAAATACCAAATTAAAGCTGTGTGGACCCTGGCTAGCGCCAGACGTTACTGAAGTAACGTCTTCTGCATAGCTACGGGAATTAAAGCTGTGTGGACCCTGGCTAGCGCCAGACGTTACTGAAGTAACGTCTTCTGCATAGCTACGGGAATAAATGGAACTTTCTCTCCGGTGCACACCTAGAGGTTGACTACTTCTTCTTCGAGTTAGCTTTGTCGTTGCTATCTAATCTCATCAAAACAGAAATGCGCAGCAGCTTTTATGCAGCAGACGCCGTACGTTTACATACGGAGATACACTAAATATCCACCAGGTTAAATTCCGTATTAGTTCCGTATTAGCCAGGCAGGGATACTACACCCTCCCTTCCTACAGATAATCACGCCCTCATGATTTTCAAAAATTAGCGAAGAGTGATGAACACAGCGTCAACCGTAAGATGGCAAATTATATCCGAAATGATAACGTTAAGAGTAGACAGAAGAAATGAACTGATAACAAATCATAACATTGAAGTAAAAGCACACCAGGTTCACACGATCTCTCGGGGTCAAAAGGGAAAGAACGGTCCTCCAAAAAGGACGTGAAAGACAGCCAAATTTCTGCACATCGCGGGCTCAAACTGCCAGGAACTTCACAATTTCAAAAAAAAATGCACTGCATCGTGGGAACTTACTCCGGTACACACCTGGAGTGTAAAAGGGGATCTCACACATTTCTCTCACAAGGTTAGTTAGGTAAACCGTGGCTCACCATGATCAGACGCCTACCAAACTAAACTGGATTCACACACTCGCATAAAGGAAGACTGAAGAGAACAGGGAGACTGAAGGAAGACAGGAAAGAAAATGCCATACCTGGAATCAGCGTTAATAACCTTGGCGGCGGCTGGAGCTACGGCGGAGGGCAAGCTAGGTTTTATCTTCATCTTGGTTGAGCCGGTCACTCAGAGCGGCTAGCTCGGCGGCAGACAAATGACCTCCCTCCTCGTCTTGAATCGTGGTCTTCACATTGTCGATAGCATCGCTTTGCGCGACGTAAAGAGTGATGGTCTAGCCAGGAAGAGTGTTGATAAAAATCTGCATCCCACCACGGAGGCGAAGTACCAAGGGAAGAGTGGGCTCCTGCTTCCGACTGCGTGCGGGCGAAAATCAAACGCTGCTGGTCTTGGGGAATACACTCCTTGTCTTGGGCAGCAGCCTGCCTGTTGTCGTCCTCATCAGCTTCGCCATCACCACCGGCAGTATACATGTAGGTAGCGGGTCGCTTGGAATCGCCATCGGAGTCTCCAGTGTGTGCCGTGCGGAGAGAAGGGTGATCCACGCTAGCACCCTGACTGTGCTGCAGGCTAATAAGCAGGGCCAGGCCCAGGAAGGCAAGAAACATGATTCTCATCTTGATTCGTCGCAAGGAGCTGCAGCGGGTTGAGCCATGGGGGTCTGGGGTCAAATCACGTTGTTTTATTTAAAAATACACCGCTGCCACCAATGTAACAGGTAGCCGAGTGGTAGGCGCGGTGCAATCAACAAGAGTTAGTTTTATTCTACTTCTCTCAGGTACACACCTGGGATATAATTATTAGCAAAAGAAGAAGCGGCAAATAAATGGAACTTTCTCTCCGGTGCACACCTAGAGGTTGACTACTTCTTCTTCGAGTTAGCTTTGTCGTTGCTATAAAATCTTATCTAATTAAAACAGAAATGTGCAGCAGCTTTTACGCAGCAGACGCCGTTTGTTTACATACGGAGATACACTAAATATCCATCAGGTTAAGTTCCGTATTAGTTCCGTATTAGCCGGGCAGGGATACTACACTATTGCCTTCGGCTTATCACTTCATTCATTCATACTGTAATGATGCGAAGGAGTCTCCAAAAGTAATTGGATACCTTATCAGGGGAGTTTCCTGGAAGGGTGGATGATCAGTATATTCATAATAACGACATAAAGCAAAGAAGGCATCGAAAGTACACGCGGGAAATTGTTTCACGCATATTCCTTTTGAGGAGTCTGAGGCCAGTTCTTTTCCACAGTGCAATCACTAAGGAGCAGCAGTTGTAAGCTGTAGCTCATCGAGCCTGACACTTGGTAATCATACAACGTATTGTCCAATACAACCAGACTACATAATTGTTACTCCCTGGTGTCTAAAGAGAATAGTAGTATTGCTCATCATACCAACACTACATGTATCGTGCTAAGATGTGTGTGCGCGTGTGTGTGTGCGTGTGTGTGTGCGCGCGCGTGTGTATGTGTGTGTGTGGTGTGTGTATGTATGCAGTATGTTACATTGCTGCAGTCAATTCTGAAGACCATAGTCGTCGTTGAAAGTTTCAATGCATTCGGATGGTGGCGGATGCCTAGCTGACCTACGATTTCCCCAGCAGTTAAATTCCCTGACTTCTTGTACATTTACCCAAGTACAGCGCTAATCTACCGGACAGGCATCACTCGCGCGTGTCATTTTTTCAACGAAGGGGAAAATTGGAGACACAGATCAAAGCGCCAATTCATTTTCTCACCAAAGAACGGGATCACTTCGGCAGCAGCATTCAGAAAAGGTTCGGTTTCGATGGCACCATCCTCTCCAATAGGCAGGAACTTGTACTTAGAATTGGCGAAGAAAGTCATCGTGATCCGAAGCCAAGCAAGTTTCCTTTCCAAACAATAACTAACTATCACTTCCAAAGTGAAATAAATAATTCCTGTGGCTGTTTATTGTTTGCCCATGACATGCTAGTTCCTTACGTCATGACATCTTGCTACACGTGTACGTACGGGTAATGGCTAAAAACCGACAAATCACGTTTCCTTATTCACAAAATCTGACGTTTTAGCTGCTTTCGAGAGAAACTATCAGTATTTTGTATGAACCCACCAGGCAGCTCATATGAAACTGGGGTTACGTGTAGAAAGGAAAGATTTGCAAAGGGACCGCTGCTGTTTCCCAAGCTCCCCCAGCTGCATGAACTGATGAAGGTTTTTTTGGCACTTTGCAGCATGTGAGCCAGAAGAAAAATTTCATCGAATGAGAAAGGTCGTGGAGGTGTGTGGGTGATCCTTCCTTGATTTCCTAGGGTTACAACAAGCCTCCTCTCGTTGTCCCATAGCTGCAGCACGCAGTAGATAAACTGGCTGTGAAAAAAAGAGTAGTGCAAGGAGAAGGCCGACCTGGAAGGTGTTTATTCTGTTTTTCAAATGAATGAGTTCAAAGTTGAAAACAGTTAGGAACATCTTTCATTACACGTGGCGATCGAGCACTACATGCACAATCATGGCTGGCATTGGAGCAACGGAGCGTTCTTGGCTGAGGTGAGTGCATTGTACCCGTTCTGAAATTTTATCAACTCGGTCGAAGCTGTGATTACCAACTGGAAAATTATTATCGTATATCCACACATGTTCATGTGTACACGGATGCACTGACTGTGTTGTGTGCAAGATACTCACATCCAGGCCTACTCTACGAGACTGACGCCTGACGGTGTTTGTCAGCAGTACTGTAGGATCACGCGAGAACCAGTACAGCGCTATCGAAAACTGTTTGAATTGATTGGGTCCGATTTGTCGATGCATCACGTCCACAAATTATCTAGCAGAACCTCTAGGTAGTGCTAACACATGTACATGGTATATTATCATCCAGGTGGTTTAATAGTGGCTAGCAGTAGTACATACATCACGTGCTTACAGTCTGTACTATGCACGGAGAATTTCAAATCTCGCATACAGGTGAGATCTACTTGTAGTCAAATTACCACCTGGTCTCCATGACCACCTGGTCTTCATGACCACCTGGTCTCCATGACCACCTGGTCTCCATGACCACCTGGTCTCTAATAGCGTACTTCCGCACATATAATTGGGCCGTGCTTATGTGCAGACTTAAGCGCACCCCCAATCATAAGCGCATGTGCTCATATGTGAATAGTGAATACAAGTACTGTAATTTCACAAATTTTCGGTGTTCTTTTATTTTCGGTTTTTTCGGTGCGTCTGTTTCATACCTAAAATTTCAATACACCGAACTAACACTAACACACATAAGCCAATAGGGAACTGCTTCACTGTACCGAAAATTTCTGTTCACCTAACTTAGCCTGTTGCCCTCATACCGAAAATATTGAGCACCGAAAATTTCTGAAATTAGAGTATTGGTGAAACACCACAAAGTACAGTGAAACCTGTGTAAGATGACCGCGCAAAGGGACTTTCAACACGTGGTCTCTGTAACCAGGTGGTCTCCTTATCTAGGGTCATTTGACTGGAAATAGCATCGCTTGGTCCTGGCTCCAGTGGTCTGCTTGGACAGGTGGTCGCCTTATCCGAGTGGTCGCCATGGCAGGGTTTGCTGTATTGTGATAACACCACTGTTTGGGACACATACACACCGTTATTGCACATAATATAAACGCATGTGCGCTTACCATACTCATTCGATTAGAAGCCCCCCCCCCCCCCCCTCTTGGATAATAGCCCCTCTTGAATAATAGCCCCCCCCCCCCCCCACAGCGACTGGTTGAACAAATAGAAGCCCGGACTACTATTCGCAAAGGATGGGGTGACCAGGTAGTGCCATGTATGCTAAGGTCAGGGGGCGTGGACAAAGTATCATTGCATGTACCGTAAAGTACCGCCAGAGCGCCCCACCATCTCATCCTTTCGTGGTCGTATTGTGGAGGTGGACGGCTGTCTGTAGGTCATACGACATGAACCTTGTACACATATTGCACGTTTTGCAGTCAATCCGCACCTTCAAGCTGACACAAGCTCCACACAAAAACCTGCCAAGTGTGACCTTAGTACACTAAGATTCTCACATCGTACACACTTCGTTGCACTCTGCCATACGATTTTCCTTTCTCTGGCTGTAAAATCAAGGTGGGGCGCTCTCGCGAGACGGAGCGCTCTGGCGGTACTTTACGGTACTGTCACGACGAGTGTCGTGATTCTATTCCAGCTATACACATAATGCAAACCAAGTCATCATATTACTACATGTACAGGAGTCGCGATCTGGCTTCACCTTTTTTTTCTCCTCGTTTTTCACTTACATACGTAGTACCTCGCGAGTTCACCATTCTGGGCTCACACCCAGACCACCGCGTGTCGACCACGACATGACATCCATCTTGTTCTTTTCTGTTGAGTTAGTCTTTTTCCGTTTCACCTTGGGGCAACAGCAAGTTTCTTCGCTCGTGCCATATCACTTCAAAGAAACGGAAACTGTTTCAATACTCTAGATCCTTGTGCGGTTTGAACTCACCCCTAGCTCTCCCACTGTACCCAACTTAACTTCATTCCGCACATGTACATACCGCCGGTACATGTCCAGGTCAATGTAGTGTGTGCGAACTACAGTCCATTTCAAAACTATAGACGCGTACCTAGGCAAAAACCGTTATGCCAGCATCTATACCACATAAAATCTGTGATCACTTTGTGCATAAATTTTTCCAAATTGGGCGTCTGTTATCCAATCCTTTAGAAACTATATGAGAGTAATTGTGGAGCGATCCTGAGCAATATTCCGAAAACTATTCTCAAAAAGTTCCAGCCAAATTTGAAATATTTCAAAAACCCTACGCGTCTATAGTTTTGAAATGCACTGTAATGATTCGATTGGAATACTGGTATGGATTGAAAAAATAAAAAAGCCCCTCTTGAATAGAATCTCGAATAGAAGCCCCTCTTGAATAAAAGCCGCCTCGGAATCGGCAATGAAAAATAGAAGCGCCCTGGCTTCTAATCGAGTGAGTATGGTATATGTGGGGAAGTACGGTGGGTGATCCACACGACGTAAATGCACGATAATGCGTTGTGGTGGACCAAAGTGGTTGACCCCTTGATAAGCGATCAGCAGTACAGTAAAACCTGCGACTAGCGACCACCCCTTCCTTGGGGCCAGAGAAAGCGGTCTTTAGTAGCAGGTGGTCCTTAGTTAGAGGTTTGCACCGCACAACCATAGTGGATGTGAGACCGTCCGTGCCTGGTGAAGTGGTTTGTAGTACCAGGCTGGTCGCTAGTCACGGTGGTCTGTAGTACCAGGCTGGTCGCTAGTCACGGTGGTCTGTAGTACCAGGCTGGTTGCTAGTCACGGCGGTCTGTAGTACCAGGCTGGTTGCTAGTCACGGTGGTCTTTACTTACAGGTTTTACTGTACATCGAGGTTTCTTGTTATTTTCGTATTGTCCATTTTTGACGTGGTTTCCGTCGTGTGTATGTATCAGGATCTGGTCGGGGACGTGGAATGTATACTCGGTTGGGCCAGCAGATGACCTCACTGACTGGCTGGGTCTGAAGGGACAGAGCGATGTGTGTGACGTCTATGCGGTGGGGTAAGACGAGAAACTGCTCTTCACTTCACTCATTTTTTTTCCAGAATCCACATGGCTGATTCGATGCAGCACAGGTTTTGAATTCTTTACTCTCACGATGGCACCATCGCCAATAAGAGAGGTTTGATGGTATTGTTGAATGTGATGACCTGCGCCTGTTTTTACGGGTTAGGTAGTGGAACTCCGCTAAGACCTACCCCATGAGCAGCAGACAGTTGTGCACTTACATGTAGTATCTTAGGTACGTCTTATCTAGGGCCGAAACGATTGCCCATTTTGCCTTAACGATTAACCAATAACAGCGCATGCGTGCGACCAGCTAGTTCCAGCATGCAGTGTGTTACATTCGCTATATTGTGGTCTTACAAGCACTCATCTACACTACTTTGAAGAACAATCACAGAGAACCGTATGTTCTAACGAACAATCGCAGAGAACCGTATGTTCTAACGTTGCTTGATATAACTATAAACCGAAGCACAACTGCTGCAAACACTTTAAAACTGCCCACTTAGGCAAGATAGTAACAACTAAAAGTAGAAGAAGTAAGACTAGCGGGTTCTTCCAGCTCCAGGACAGTATGAACAGGCAACGGCATACCAGCATTGTATCATACATGCATGTGGCCGTGAAGAAATAATAGTACATTTAGTTGTGAATGCAAACCCAAGGCGGAAAGCAGTCAGGCGTAATAGACGCCAGCCATAGAAACCAGATCTATCTATCTATGACGCACGTCACATGCATTCATGATGATCAATGCATCGTGGTTCACCACCATTGAACACAGTAGTACATGTAAATTACACAGAAATAGGAGAATAAATCTACCATACCTCCCTCGTGAAAGAAAAGTGATAAATAGCACATGAGTGAGTAAAAGACGAAGACAGCAAGAAGAAAAACACAACAAAAACAATGGCAATTGGATATGAAAACTTGGATGGAAAGAAAAGGACCAAGGACGTACAAGACGTGCTAGAGCTGATAGCCAGTTAGTTGTTGAACGTCAGTACTGTCGGTCAATGTTGTGCAATGTTATCGCATGAGCTGATCGTCAAGTAACTGGTGGTGTTAGTGGACATTATAGCATAGCTTGTAGTTCCTTGGTCTTTTCTTTACTATGAATATGAAAAAATCAAAGTTCACTCAGTACTTGCACCTTTAACTTCCAGTGGCTCGAGATGATGAACTGCATGCTTGTATACCTTCCCAGCTACTTAAACTTCTACTATCCGAACAACACCATCCTTACCTGGATAGGTCATAAGTATACGTCCACGTGGCCAGTGTGCAATTGCTGTGTGCTCATCCATCACAAGCACGATGTCTCCTTTCTTAGCGTTACGCTGTTGTAGGAACCACATCTCCTGGATGCCCAGCTTCGGAACAATCTCTTCCAGCTAACGTTTCCATAACTGATCTACAATACGTTGTACAAACTCCCAATACTTCCTCGGGTGAACTTGAGTAATTGTAGATGGGTTGGCTTCAGCAGCAATAGTTGCCCTAGCATGGCCAATGAGAAAGTGTTGTGGCAATAGCAGCTGAAGGTATTCTTGCAGCAGTCGTTTCATTGCCTTGGCCCTCACCTAGAACACACCACCAAAGTGTGGTGCACTTGGTGGCTTGAAGTGCCAGGTAATGCCGCGGTATGACCTTTCTGCTGCTAGTCTGGAGTGGTTGAGAAACTTGACAGCTGCTTTTACCTCTTGATCAGCCACACGAAAATTGGTACCGTTGTCCGATTGCATCTCTTGTGGCACACCACGTCGCATGGTGAATCGGGGTCTAAGAGCCAGGAGAAAACCGTCGTTGTCCAGAGATAACCTCGAAATGACAAGCCCTAGTCAGCAGCATGTATACACATACATATCTCTTTGAGTTGTGACCGATCTCGACCCTGGCGTGCATAGAACGGGACGACATAGCTGGCACCAACTATGGCAGATGACTAATGTGGTCCAGTTGTCTTGAAGTCAGGAAATTGTGGCATTGCTGGGTTTGCTGTTTTGATGTGGCCGTTGCGGCAAAGAACGCACTTGGCCCGATGCCTCCAGGTGGCCTGCATCACTGGAGAGAAGCCACTCACCCGGCACAAGCCTCCACGAGTGCTGTGTGCTCCTCATCGTGAAGTGATACCTTTCCCAGTGTACTTCAACAGGCGTGTTGATGTGTTCGACGACAAAGTGCAGTGGATCCATGCTTTGAGGTGGGCTGGATCACTGGAGAGAAGCCAATCATCTTGTGAGAGCAGTAGCGAGTGCGTGTGCAGTTCAGCTCCTTCTCTGCATGATCAAGTTGCTACAGACCTTGCAAGCTGATTCCATACACCACTGCCACAGGTTATGTCTGTCAGCTAGATAGCAACAATATCCTCTTCATGAATGTTCAAAGAATTAACCCTTTATTGGCTGGCCTATACATTGATCGAACACCGATGTTCGATGGGGTAGGCATTTTGAAATTATCGTAACTTGTTCAAATCTCGGTCTTTCGGAGAGATCTAAATATGTAGGTCGAAGAGAAAACTCTCAGCTGTCGCCTCGAACAATTTTCAAAGCGATACAAAGAGCGGTTCTTGAGTTATAGCACTCGTAATGTTGGTCCCGGGAAATTTGCGCTCAGGGCGTGATGCGTGGGTCAACGGCCGGGATTTTCCCTGCTTACGTCACCTGTTGACAAGACTACACCGATTCAACTTTAAAAATACGTTCCCGGGAGTCTCTGCGAAAAAATTTGAGTTTGATACGAGCCACAGGAGTGAAATGGTGGATAGAGATAGATCTCGAGCGTGGGCCCAGCGCTGGTTGGCCTTCCCTGGCTTGCAGCGCTGGGCCAGTGCATCCCGTGGAGTCGAGTGTACGCTCATTGCGCTCCTCTCGCCAAGGCCTTTCCAGGATGCCCAAGATCGTGGAATTTGTCCAATGCAAACTAAAGTTACGTCCAATATAGGTACAGGTTTGGCGATTGCGTGGGCTTGTTTGTATTTTAATCGGCCAATAAAGGGTTAATATTTTCTCGGTTCAAAATCAGCTCTCCAGTGTCTACAAGTACAATACAGCATGATGGCATGTGCATGGACAGCATCCGACTGTGATGCAGCTCTCCTGGAAGGAAGCAAAGTTCTTCTGTCGCCAATGCCATCGCTTGTCAGTGTCTAACGATCAATTTATTGGTTTTACCGATTTTTCGAACAAGTTTTATACGTGTCATGTTGGAAATCAGTAGACGGCAAAAACAATTAAATTTGTTCAACTATATACAGGTACGTACGGGTGAAAGATCCACACAGGCCCCAAAACGACCAAAATGAAATTTGCAACTTGATATGAGCAGTGTTCCTCTGCCATTAGGCATGCACGATCAGTCCTCTGTCTTCTACAATGGAGAAGGGTCGACTGGAGTCGACAATCCAGTCGATGATCGACTCCGTCAACATGCCTGAGCGCCTGCAGTCGCACCTTCACAAGTTACCTGTGCCGGAGAACGATGTGACGGGCTTCGTTCCAGCACTGGTCGTCGCATTGTCACTGCGCTCAACATTGCTGGTAGTCGTCGGTGCTGTCGACAGGGTTGCTGGTCCTTTCCCTACCACGGCGGCGTACTGGTCTTTATGAGCAGAAATCAGGTGGGGGAACAAGTTGGTTGTGCCACTTTGACGGACGAACTTGCGGCTGCACAAATTGTATCTCGCTACGCTACCAGCTTCCTCGAAGTATGCCCAAACTGGCGATCTCTTGGTCCGACAAACTTTCGCTTTTACAGGCGGCAGCATTGTCACTGCTCTCCTTGCCAAGAAATCCAAACTAACTAAGTTTTTGACAAGAACTGAACAAATTAGAAGGCCGGCAGCCACACTCACGGTTTCGCTACAACCTAAAACTATGAAGCTTTCCGGTTGTTTCACTTTCCGGCTACGCTGACTATTGCAGTGAATAAGGGCGGAGTACGATGTCGGCAGCTGAGCGCGGAATGTACGGCTACGAGTACCCAAAGTGATCAAGCGCGCAATGATTGTACGGACCTACGGCTTCATGCACCTGTACTTCGACGTTCATGTACTTGTGCGCATGACACGCGTGCATGATGCCATGCATCGTCTGCATGTACTGACGTCATGACCACTTTCGCACTGTACAGTCATAATCGTTATCGATCATAACGATTATCGATTTCATCCATAACGAGTGATATACGAGTAATCGGTATAATCGTTTCAGCCCTATTCTTATCCCAGCATACTTCAGTACACCCGTGCTCCGGACAATGTCTGTACTAAGCAAGAGTATGTATTATCAGAGTACAGTGTATGTATTATGAGTACAATGTACTCTATGTATTATCAGAGTACAATGTATGTATTAGGCCACACGTTTTTATTTCTATGTTTCTCGTCACCCGCGCGCATACGATTCAGGAGTCTGGAAGAAAAAAAGAAAAAAATATGCTACACTGACTGTGCATGTGGGGACCAGCACACTCATGCACATGTACATAATGTGGCCTGGCATGCGCGGCACATGATGCAAGGTGGCATTTTTGTGCGCAATTTAGCAGCACATGCTCAGATTGTGACAGAAGCTCCTACCACATACTAGTTGCTAACTATGGATGCTATTTTGCATGGTGTATTGGTGGATTTTAGTGTGAACAAAGGTCTAATAAACTTTTTTTTATTTTTCGGTCATTTTTTATTTTTTTCCACCTCTCGCATACGTTTTTAGATTTTCAGGTGACGAGAAACATAGAAATAAAAACGTGTGGCCTTATCAGAGTACAATGTATGTATTATCAGAGTACAATGTATGTATTATCAGAGTACAATGTATGTATTATCAGAGTACAAAGTATGTATTATCAGAGTACAAAGTATGTATTATCAGAGTATGGCTAATCAGAGTATGTACTAAGGAAGTTCGACCACGGTTCCACTTGCCCTGATGCATTTAAGAAGTAACAGTTGGTCCGTATTCAGCAGATGCCGTCACTTGTAGCGTATTGATGCAGGGATCGATTTGCTTTGATTTTTTTGCATGGCAGTCACTGCTACACAGTTTTACAATTGACTAGCAACTCCCAGTATTGATTGGCAGTTTTCCTTCATCAAAAGTTTACATGTATAGCTCATACTTGCCAACCCCTGGCAAACAGTTTCCTTGACACTGATGGCGTTTTTCCTTGATTTTGCCCATTTTTCCTTGATCTGCAATTTTTACATCATAATTGTGCAAAACATTGTATATGACATCATAGTGACGTCACCATGACCACAAAACATTCGCAAATAGTACAGCATGTACGACAAAAACGTGCTTTTTCATGTGTTATCTCAAAAGTTCTCGCTCGCTAAACCTTGATGTGGGCACAGCACTTCGAGCGAGTGCCCAAAACCGAAAATCAACACAAAAAAAAGGTGCTGACGGACATTTTCGAAAATCCGGTAGATGTTATAACTTTTCCGGTGTACCGGGACGAAAGCGAGGTTTCCTGGATTTTCCCGGAAATTCCGGTAGGGTTGGCAAGTATGATAGCTGTACAATAGCAGGATTTTGTACAGAAGAGGACAATGGCTGCAGTCGCTATTTGCTTCTCCGAACGAACGGTTGACCTGAATATTTTACGTTAGGGTTTTCGCTTCGGCTTGTTGCATGTTCAGCGTCCATCCAACTTCGAGTTCTTCAGAACACGATGTCCTTGAACAGGACAGTTCCACTGATTCCTTCGACAAAGAAAGCTCAGGAAAGCGCTGAAACGATCGTGACACTTCATTCAAAGCGCACAGAATTTTCGCTTTCCTCCTTTTCTTCATCGAAACGAATCGACACTCCTGGCTCGACCAGTTCCTTTTCCCGCTTCTGGACAGTGATCAGATTCACTGACATGTTGGCTACATGAGACCAAGAGTAGATAAACAAGAGAGTGCAACTCCGGATCTCTTCTGCACAATCTGCAAATACCCCCGCCCGCGGCGTAACTTTTTGTTGACGTCACCTTTTTTCAGAAGAACGCGCATTTTGCCCCAGAGCAGTGTGAGAGCACGTGCTGGGCGCCGACTTTGTAATGTAAAGCCCGGCCAAGTGCACGAGGCAAAACTTTCCAAAAGACTCGCAGCGCGTGTATCGTCGAAAAGATTACGTCAACAAAAATTCCGCAGCGGGCCAACCCATCCCGGAGTTGCACACTCTTGTTTATCTACTCTTGATGAGACTAAGCACCATCTACTTCAACTGTGTCTTGTCGAACAGAAACAAACTGAATTGAGCTTGACAGTGAAAGAAGAAAGGAGAACTTCAGGGAAAGTGGCCGCCGTGTACAAAACTTCAAAAGACTGCAGTCTTGTACGACCAGTGCTATAGTTGTGGCTAGTGCAGTGTCCAGAATCAAACAGAGCGCGATCCGCGACACGCGCGCGGACTGAGCAGGACAGGCCAGTTGGTTGGAGTAGTATGATACTACTCCCTAGTCAGCAGTGGTGTACAGCAGTCGCATGCAAACTGCACACAAACAGTACAGAATGGTCTTTGTACATACCGCTATGCATGGCCAGTGCATCGCAGTTTTGGGCGATAAAAAACGAAAAGCGAATCGCAGCCAGTGAATTTTGATTCGCAAACTGCGATGCGAACCCGGATAAATCGATTCCTGTGATGAGTAAGGCCATTCATGCAACATGACATTTCTTGCTTATCCTGTTTCACAATGTTGGGCGGTGGAAATTTGATCAAGACGTGAACATTACACCGCACAAGCATCATGTTTCTCTCTCTCTTGCTCTCTCTATCTCTCTCTCTCTCTCTCTCTCTCTCTCTCTCTCTCTCTCTCTCTCTCTCTCTCTCTCTCTCTCTCTCTCTCTCTCTCTCTCTCTCTCTCTCTCTCTCTCTCTCTCTCTCTCTCTCTCTCTCTCTCTCGCTCTCTCGCTCTCTCGCTCTCTCTCTCTCCTTTGCAGGTTTCAGGAGGCCAATGCCAGTCCTGTTGCATGGACATCAGAGCTAATGGCGTTTGATCCGTGGACGCAAGCTTTGTCCTCTCTCCTCTGCAAGTACGGACTGACACGAGTAAGCAAGCATTAGGTGTATGGCAACTTAGGTGTAGTGCTGCAGGTCAAGATGGATATGTACACACACACGCACGCGCGTGCACACACACACACACACATCCCAGTGGGCGTAGCTCGCGCATTTGCGACGGGGTGACCATGTATCAGACTGTATATCTGCGCTGTGTTGACTATGTACCATGGGCAACCTCATTGGGTGTCATTCGGCCTGTTTGGACTATGTAGTACCTATGTGATATTCGGTGGCCATCTTCTGGTGTGGTGATCGCACTACGCCGACTATACACGAGCTACACACCGGCATCCTGTTGCTCTATTGCCTACACACCGGCATCCTGTTGCTCTATTGCCTACACACCGGCATCCTGTTGCTCTATTGCCTACACACCGGCATCCTGTTGCTCTATTGTCTGTACACTGGTAGAACTACAGCAAAGCGAAAGAAATCCGACCCGTGAGTCAAAGCTAGCGCCATGTTTCCATGTCAATTACATCATGCACGTTCCGAAAACTGATCCGAGGGCTGCAGGACCCGCATGAGCCTTGGCGCTGCTAGTGGCATGTTGGTCGGATTTCTCTCGCCGCGCCTGTAGTTAGAGTGTCTAGTGGACTGTATGCTTGTATTACCACTGGGCTGATGGAAGTGAACAAATTTTAGTTATTTTCTTCTTGTTTCTTTTTCTCTTTACATATCTTCTTGTTTTGTTTGTGCTTTTCTGCGCAGTTGTTTGTACGGCGTGTGTTTGGTCTCCTGATCTGCGTGTTTGTGCGCGTGGAGCTGCTACCTCACATCTCCGATATTGAGTTCTCCAAGCTAAGGACCAGCATGACGGGGTGAGTACGGTGGCCTTGAAGGCATGGTGGGTGACTTTACTCTTGCCTTGTACCAGGGACGTCGGAACCGGTGCGGCAGGTACTGCCAAAGCCGCACCAACAATAATCTTTTGATTTTTGAAGCAATAAAATACAGCCTGCTATGCCGGATACCGCCAGCCATGCATCGACCAGGCGCCAGGCGCGAACTGATGGTGGTGGTGGTGAGAAGGAGAGCTCTGTGCCAGAACTTTGCAGCCTAGAGAGCGTGTGTGAGCAGGCGTGTGTTTACCGCCATATTGCCAGGTGTGTCTTTACCACCATATTTATCAACAATAAAATAAAATATGGGTTATTTGGGCGAAATTTTCGAAACTTTTTTCTGCCTGGGGAGGGCCTCAGACACTTGCCTAGCACGCCCCTCTTCGTCATGGCCGCATCAATGTGGAATGCTTTCCGACACCCTTGTGTACCAAGTCATCTCCATTACAACTCTTGTCGGCGCTCCAGTTTTTCTTTTCGATTGGTGAGAACGCGCGGTGGATGCTTCATACAAGCATTAGCAGTAATGGGAAATGAAATTCGGACTTGTCTACATTGCTTTGAGGACTCCTTTTGGTTATCCCTGCTCTCTTGGTTTGGTTTGCTTCCTATCTGTTTGCACCGCTTAGGAAAGGTGCGATTGCAGTTCGATTCCGTATCTGTGGGCTTCATGCCGTCTTTATCAACTGTCACTTTTGTCCGCACACGGAGAACATCAGTGTCAGGAATAAGGTCAGTGTGTGTGTGTGTGCGCGTGCGTGCGCGTGTTGTGTGTGTGTGTGTGTGTGTGTGTGTGTGTGTGCACGTGCGTGTGTGTGCATGTAGAAAAGCAAGTAGGCATTCTGCAACACCTCAGCCGATCTCCTTTACTAGTCTATTGTGCACTGGGTGAAGGTTTGGAGCCAACCCTGCTCTAATATGGCTAGCAAGCCACTGACATCAATGCAAGGCACTGGCATCAGTGCAAGCCACTGGCATCAGTCCTATATTGATGTGTTCTATAGCTGTAGTAGAGCCAAATGCTGCTCTGCCTTACACTGGAGATTTTGTGTACGCTCTGAGTTTTTGTCCGCACCCCTCTGTGTTCCTGTGCAGGAATACTTCCGTGCTATCAAGCAAATGCGCTTTTCCGATGCGGAATGCACAGAGTTATTACAGCATCAGTGAGTATGGGTTTTATTTGTTTCTACTAGGCACATTTTCTCTTGAGCTTTTGCCATGGTGGAACTGTTTCGCCGACCAACACTTGAAGCCGTGTTGCCAGCTTCGTGGTGATGGGGAGTATTATTGAGAGCGTGACGTACGATTGCCCGCTGGCAATCTTGGTTGCAAGCTCAAACGGCTTCAGAATTGTGACCAGGCGTTCAGCTGCGGTCCATTGCCGGTCCTTCAGCTGAAGGTCACGGTGTTCCTTCTTTGGAGTGCAGCTGCTGTCCGACAGCACAACCGTCAATGCTGTCCTTAGCTGTAGGAGGCGGCTCCACACGAATTAAGGTGGAATTCCACCTTGTAGACACGTCCTGGACTATGGTTAGCGGCTGCTTGGCGCTGTCAAGCTGCAACTGCTTGAGCCTGAGGTGCTCAGCCGCCACAGACGAATGTTTAAAGTGCCCTACCAGTTTGCGACTGCAAACCAACAACTTGTCCAGGCCCTTCGTTTTGTCGATGGCGTTCCTGATGACGGTTTGCAGCAAGTGAGTTTGCGACGGGATAGTGAAGCCAGGCTCCACAAACTTCATCAGAGCAACAAACCCACGATCGCCAGCGATGGACAGTGGTCTGGTGGAGTCCACGATCTAATCGAGAATCAAGTCGGCGAGCTCCTCGGAGCGACCGGACGAACAGGGACGACTGGTGGAAGTTGCCGAGTTGACAACCCAACTCGACAAGCTGCTGCTGCTGCGCTTCTCCGCTGCCACCGATGACGCATTACTAACATATGACTCAGTAGTCGCACCCAAGGAGTGAACCGATTGGAACTTTGAAGGGTGAGCCGATTTCAGATGAGCGAACAGGTTGCTGGTTCCGCTCTGCCGAGAGTAAGTCTTTTTACAAAGTTTACATGTGTGCTTCTCCACACCACGCTCAAAATACGTCCACACACCAGACCTTGCTTGCGCCACACGCGAGCCGCCGGTGGACGAATAGTAGTAATATGTACACACTCATCATCAAAATATGTACTCATTTCAAGCCGATAAGCCGATAGCGAGTAAAAATACTCGCTCAGTATCTTTTCTAACGAGTAAATACCGAGTAATCGGTATAATCGTTTCAGCCCTAGATTTTATTGAGCAGCACCGTAATCATACAGTGAGATTAAATCCAAGCCTCTTGTACGGGCAAAATATACACAAGCGCACCCTCAACTGGGAGAAAAAGAGCTAAAATGGCTGTGAAAACAGTCTATTAGGCCGCGGTCACACCGAGCTCGATTCAGCCGTTCAGCCGAAACAAGCGCTTGTTTACGTCACTATTACCATGGAAATGGCTGAAAAGTGTCCTACAAGCGACTTTCAGCCGTGGCTGACTCTCAGCCGTTTTTTTTCGGCTTGTTTCAGCCACAGCTTGTACAAGCGGCTGAAAAGTGAAAGCCGAAATTCAAAAAAGAATTTGAGTGCGCTTGGACTGGAGCTCCGGAGCACACATGATGAACTGATAATAATTGATGTTCTTTCTTGTGTCCGTGGAACCGTGCTATCCCTGTGCCTTTGGTTTTGACCGTGAGTCTGTCTACCCCAACTACACTGTATTCAGTTTGATTTGGATTTTGTCCGACGACCATGGATTTCTGCCGCTGTGCCTCTAGACTGCTGCGTAGATTGTTGGAGCTGTGGTTTGAGGCCAAGACAAGGCACCACACTCACGACCGAATTCATGAAGAAAGCCGGGTACGAAGAAGAGAGTGGATTGCAACTGAGTTCAAAAACGGCAACCGGCGGGGCAGAAAGCTCGACATCAGGAAACACCACCCGAACCATCGCGTCCATGCACACCGAACAAATAAAAAGAGCACGACTTCGCAATTCAGAATCCGGGCTTCCTTTGCTTCTTCATCAAAACTGAACACTAGAACAAGTACAGTTTTAGATCGCGAACGTTCTGCTCACGGGCTCCAGTTTCTTGCAAACATTGGTCATGGTGTGTTTCGAGATATTCAAAATTTGGCGGGTAAGAAAAACAAGCCATTCAAGCTTTGCACTCAAGGTCTGGTGTGACCGCGTCACAGGGATCACGCAAGCCAGCTGAGCGCCAGCGATAACAAGCCCAAAGTGGCTTGTTTCGGTGTGACCGGGGCCTTAGGGCCGATTCCCACTACGTACCGTGAGTGCCGTGCCGACGATTTGGGAGGTCATGTGTACCCCACGGTACGAGCTTGAAGCTGAGAGTGATTTACACCTGCGCACAGTCATTCCGTACATTCCGTCGGCAGGCCGGATCACCATTTTTTTAATCAATTTCTGACTTTGATCCTGAGGGAAAATAGCGGGGGCCGGGGAGGACTGGAAAAAGCTCAAGAATCAACCAATCGAAAAGCCAAAAGCCAAGAAAAAACTTCGTACCGCAAATACAAAAGAAAGAAAAAACTTCCTTTCAGGGAGTAGTAAAATACCTACTACTCACTGCTACTCACTGCTACTCACTGCTACTCACTAGGGTCTATCGGGTGTTAGCGGCCGTCGTGAGTTCCCTTCGGGAACGGATACGATAATTTACTTACTTTTACTCACTGCATTCGACCTCGCGGAATACCACGGCTTGCCATTTCCACCCCCCAGAGGCCTTCGGCACCGGAATGTCCACGGCGCGGTACGGCAGGAGCCACGGAATGAACTCGCGCCAAAACTGCCCCTCACGTGAGCAAATCACCATGGGTACTCACGGCACGGCACTCACGGCACCGTAGTGGGAATCGGCCCTTACGGGGGTGAAGTCGTACAGTCCGGTATCAGGCTTGAGGTGCTGCATATCTTCCACTCCAGGCTGGCCTTGTCTTTCCTTTTCTCAACTGCTCCCATATGGTCTAGTGGTTAGGATTCGGCGCTCTCACCGCCGCGGCCCGGGTTCGATTCCCGGTGTGGGAACATTTCTTTTTTTCCTTCTTTTTTTCTCTTGTGAACTCGTTGCAGATGGACACAGGAAATAAGACTGCGTTTACACGATAACGCACGGCCAGTTTTCCGTTTTCAGTCTCGCATTTCTTTTTTTTCGTTTTTGTGCACGATGCAAAGCTGGTCCGAGGTGGTCTCCGTTTGGATCGTTTTCGCACGTCTATACGTGAGCAAAGGATCTGCCAAAGTTTGTCATGCGCCAAGTGTTGTCGTGGAAATACCAATCACACTCAAGTAATAGTTGAAAACAGGCCACATGACGAAAATTGTAAAAACAATTTTTGATTGTCGGATCCGTGTGAACGGGCGAAAACGAAACAAATGTGATGGAAACGAGGCCCAACACACCGTTTCGACTGTTCACGCATCCAAATTTATCCGGCAGAACATTTCCGTTTTCAAATTCTTCCCCCTTGGCAAGCGTTTTGGTTTTCTTCCGTTTCGGTGTACATCTTTTACGTTTTGCTCCGCGTACCGTGCATGTGAACCATGCATCCGAAAGGATTTTGTTGCGTTTTCACCCCCAGCATTGTCGTGTAAACGCGGCCTAAGATTGCAGCTAGAAGCCTACAATCCCTTCATTGGAAACTGGTGCCCTAACGTTTTGGTGTCTAGCGCATAGCTGTTGGGACTGTCAGAGGTCTAGCCAGGATTTTCTGCCAGCCGGCCAACGTTCTACCTACTACGCCTACGGATATGGGTTGTACTTCAGCATCTCACTCAAGTGCTAGTGCAGTGCACTACAGTCTACATGCGTGACCTCAAGAGTGGAGTGCATGCAGTACGCTGTACTGTACGGGATCTACGCAAGTACAGTGCACTAGTGCAGTGCCACTGCCAGTTCAGTGGAAGTTTTCGCTGCCGCCGTGCCGGTCGTTCTGTTTCCACGATTATTCGGACATTGTAGTGGCAGAAACTGGACCTATTTTCGACAGCTGACAGTGGTCGACTCTTACCTTGGCGGAGGATAGTGGGCTTGGTGACATGATTGAAAGAAAAATGATCCCCGAACACAGCGTGCTACAAATACTTGTACTTGTAGAAACTGAAAATTTCTCTAAATCTCAATTGTTTGCCAGCCGGCCAAAATAACCCTTGGAGCTGTCTCAGCTGGCAGGTCGCCCTCCCAGCCGGCATTCTGCCGGCTGAGCCGGCTTTGGCTAGGTCGCTGACTGTAATGTTTGTCTCGTATTGTTTTGTTTTGCAGCTACATTATTTGGATGGGCGACTTCAATTATCGGCTGGACCAGTGTAATGTGGAGTTTGTCAAGACTGCGTTACAGCAGAGCCGGCTAGGCGATCTGCGGCAATACGACCAGGTTAGTTACTGCCTAGTTCAAGTCCTGGTGGTGACAGTCAACTATTTTTCAGACCTTCCCCTTTGCACACCCCCCCCCCCCCCCCCGCCCAGTTTGTGAACATGTCCTTTGTAGATTGCACACTTATCGTTTTACACGCGCTCAGCCGTCATTCATGCTGGCTCATGTGCTAGTGTGTATGGTAGTTGAGAGGGGGGGGGGGGGGGGGGGAGCTACATGGCATGGGCGTTATTTCGGACGCAATCTGCAGAAGATCAATCTATCAGCAACCCACTCACACGCCACTATGAGCCACTACGTACAGGTAAGCGCGACATGTTTTGCTACATTTTTTGGCAGTTTGCTACATTCCAACGGAACATTGCTGTCCTCGCGCGCCGTGACAGTGTTGAGTTCTGCACTGTGCTGCGTGCAGTTTGATGGCACGCACTCGATCTACAACTGTTCTACAGTTTGTACGCGCACGCTCGCGCGCTGGTCATTTTGAGTCCACTTTACGCCCTGGGCTTATTTCGGGCATGGGCGCTAGAACGGACTTGAAGTGTACACCGCCTAAACCTGGGCTTATTATCGGACATGGGCGTTATTTAGGGTGGGCTTATTTACTGAATTTTACGGTATTGTCTTAACCCTTTGGAGCTGATCATTCGAAATCGAACGATGCCAATGACATGTGTGCAAGTGCACTCAACGAGTCACAACTCAGTCAAATCTCAACTGAATTCAACAATCGAAATACCTACGAGGTAGCAGAGAATCTAAGCTGTCGCCGAGTGTCGGCTCGAAAAACTCCGGAGTCGGTACGAGCTAGTGTAACAGAGCGGAAAGCGCTCGAACGTTCGCTCGATTTCTCATGCGTCAGCGAAGTGCGAATTTCGTTCAAACGTGGGATTTTCCCTCTTCCTGCCCACGCAGCGTGTGACATCACTCCCAGCGCTTTTTGCCACGGCTTTTGTGAGTCTGTTAGAAAAAATTGAATGATTTTGAGCTAGCACGAGTGAAATTGCGAGACAAGGACTATTCCCGGGTTGGATTTGGTAATCAGCTGGCGTTCCTGGCATGCAGTAGCAGACAGCAATCGCTCTCCTGAATGAGTTTGGGCTCGCCGTTATCCTCGTTCCAAGAGCTTTCCAACGAGCCCGAGATCGTCAAAATCGGTGAAGTAGAACCAGCGTTATGATGGAAATTGGAACGAGTATAGTTGCAATTGCAGCTATCTCTTGACGTCGTATGATCAGTGCAGTTCCAAAGGATTACTCATGTATATTATCGTGTTTTCCGTTTTCTTGTTGAGCTAGGTTTCGATACCTGTGTTTCTAGTAGACTTTTAGTAACTTTTACTATGGTGCGCTTCTCTTTCTTCTTCCGTTGTGTGTGTGTGCATGTGTGTGCGTGCGTGTGTGGTGTCTTCCTGCCCATCTCTGTGTGTGTGTGTGTGTGTGTGTGTGTGTGTGTGTGTGTGTGTGTGTGTGTGTGTGTGTGTGTGTGCGTGCCTGCGTGCTTGTCCGTCTATCTGTTCGTCTGCGTATACAGCTCACGCGCGAGAAGGATCTTGGCTATGTATACAGTGATTTCAACGAAGGCATACTCGACTTTCCGCCGACCTACAAGTTCACTCCTAAGACGCATGACTATGACTACAGGTAAATGTCCTACCTCCATGATGCTGAATAGTTTAAAGCTGCCGTTGTTTCCTGATGATGGGCCAGGCCCGAAAATTTGGTGTAATGTAAATTTTAATTTTAATCACAGTGAAGAGACCGTTTTTTGGAGTTTGGAGTTGAGAAGTGAAGTTTCCTAAATGCGCCTTGGTTTGTACAACTTGTTGGAGGAAATTTTAACTACATTGTTGACTTTACTGGGTAGGTGAAGATGAAATCTGAGAGTGTTCCTTGGCAAACCCCAGAGAACCCGCTCCCCCCAATCTTCCTTTTTATCTCGTCTTCAATTTTTGATGAATAGATGTATGAATGGTGGGTGGTTTTTAGCTGTTCTCCTTGCTAGTGGATAGTTTAGCGTTAGTGTTTAGCGTAACTTGTAGTTCCTTGGTCCTTTCTCTTTTGTATAAATTACTCCTTGTTATTGTTTGTCTTCAGTAATCCTCGACGTCTACCCAGCTGGTGTGATCGTATCCAGTGGAAGGTGGTGCCGAGAGAGCTCTCTGCAGCCGTGGCGACGCCAGCACCCTCGTCCGCCACTGCCTCGAGCAGCACTGCGAATGTTGCTGACGGCGCCGCGGAGACGCACGAGCGTCACCAGCCCGCGGCTCACGTCGGTGTTCGACCAGCGCTGCAGCTGCTGTCTTACCGCTCTCACCACACCTATACCGTTAGTGATCACAAACCAGTCAGTGGCCTGTGGCTGATGGCGGTGAGTTTATATTTTGTGTTTTATATTTATGGATTCTCCACAGACCTTAGCCTAAATTGAGGGAGTCTCCGTAGGCAGTTGTTTGCTGTTTGTAGTACTGTCACCCCTCGTTAAGTCAGCCCTTTTAGAACTCGGAAGACAACGCCCTCGATAAACTAGCAAGATGTTCAGGAGCCAAGCCGTTCCCCTTCATGTCAACTGGCGATACCAACTGTGTGTATCATGACACACTGGAGGAGTCCGTAGGTCGGAAATATTTCTTCCCTAAAACTTACTGGCAAAAAGTACTTTGTATCTGGTGCGAAGAGAAAAGGACGTTGTACTTCGGAAGTACTTGATATTGAAGTTTCATTGTTGTATTTGACTGGGTACAGTACTGTCTGTCGGCGAAGAACTGGGGGAGGGGGGGGGGGGGGGGTCAGCCTCCTAGCCTAGACCGTTCTTATCTTCATGCATGACAGTCAATGTGCAGTTGTGTCACCGTGTATACATTGGTATGCTGTGTTTGGTGACATTCTAGCCTGGCTGTTCTTCGGCACTCCGATCTTGGGAGCCCGACAGTGCCGTAGTGAAACTAGCTACAGTGTTACTGTGTTTGATCACGCTGGCGTTGTGATTCTAGTTGCTGTTTGGGATGAACTTACATAACAAGTACTAATGTGCTATACCATACAGAACATACAGGCCCACTGGAACCCGTCCGCTTGGTCAGGTCATCACCGGATTAACTTGTTGGCAACCAACGCATGTGTACTGCTGAGGAGGTCATGTGCACCCGCCATATACACTACGTATGAAAGGGTATGGTATGACCGCACCAATCAAAAACTTCTTCTGGCAGTCCTGGCATATACATGTACGACTGTAGCAATGGCATAATGTCTATGTGTTTCTCTGTATGCCCATCAGGTGCCGGCTCTTTCTACGTGTCTACCACCAGTTCTGTTCACAACACCGCGTGTCTGGACATTTGACACGGTCAGTTTCTTCTTCTTACTCGTGCTCTTTTTGTATGCACAATCGCTGATGATTTATAGAGTATTTTAAACATCTATCACATGACCATACGAGATAGCCGTGCTGGTTCCAACTCCACTCAACCCCTGCATCTATCACAAATTTAGTCACATGACTAAGATTTGAAACCACTCTATTCTGTATGGACTTGTTAGCTTCCTGATGTTACTCAGCAACTGAAACGATCAGCTGTGTACGTTCGTACATACACGCGCGCGCGCGCGCATGTGTGGGCTTATTGCAGCCACACGGAAACCACACAAAGCAGTTGTGGAATATTTTTCTGCTACTGTTGCTTGCAGCACTGGCTGTGCTGTTTCTGCTGCTGCTGTTGTGGATGTAGATGTACATGTATTGGCGTAGTAATCGTTGTGTGTGACTGCGTTGATATTGTAGAAGTATTGGTGTCCTCATTGTGTGTGGTGTTCTTGTACGCAGGCAGCGACGATAGAATACGAAGTACAGGAATCTGTGGAAACGTCAAACTGGGATTGGATAGCACTTTGTAAAGTGAGTATCTGGAGGACTAGTCAGGACGCTCTTTCTCACTCCTGTGCGCAGCCACACCATGCATGCGCACACCCTAACACACCTCACTCACGCGCACACTCATACCCACGCACCAACAATTAACCTCTTCTGCGGGGACAGCTGCAACAGCAAGAAAAAAGATTCGGACGCCCCCCCCCCCCCCCATAGTTTCCCAATATGGCTTGCACCTAGCTAACCTGCCCACCACCACCCCTTGCCCCTACAGCTCACCTTCATTATCAGATTCACACTTGCCCGCCACTCACCCCTGATCAACAACACTCATCACCGAATACACTTCATCATCAATTACATCAGCGGGGAGTCCGTCCGCAGTCCGCACAGCCCTCGGAGCTATTTCTGAGTGGCTGGCTTCTGGCAGAAATTAATGAAGTGTCCAGGCGTGCGAGCAGCAAATGTTACGTCATGCGAAAAGAAAGAAAAAAAAGAACTACATTTCTCGTTTCTTTCCTACGTCAGCAAACGAGAAATGAGACATGTATCCGGCATTTATGAGTATAATCCAATGTGTGAGGTCTATGATGGCCATCAGCACTGTTTTCATAGCTAAGCTATTAGGGAGGTTTCGCTCTACGTAATTACCTATGAAAATCCGTATGTCGTACGTGCCGGGGAGCGAGGACAACTTTCATACGGAAATCTCTCGACGGATTTCCGTAGGAAAGCTCTTTCCTACGTTGGGTCCTCCGTAGGAGTTTTTGAAATATTTTTCGCATTTTCCGGGTTTATGCATGGCAACGTTCAAGCCGCGCGAAACACAAGGTACACACACCGTACGTCACGTTCAAAATAAAATGGAAAGCGCGGTTTCGGTTCGTGGTGCATGCGGTGGGCGCATGCAGCCAACACGTCTCCAAAGCAACAAGGCATGTTTAGCAGTCGTGGAAAATCACGTAGAGCGAATCCCAACAGCGCTGAATTTTACGTATGAAAATTACGTGCAGTTCCTACGTTATTTTCATACATAATTCCGTAGAGCGAAACCTCCCTATTTTGGTCGAACGTTGCTGAAAGATTGCAAGGACTTTCCCTACTCAAGTCCATACTGCCTCGGAGCCATGTGCATGTGCAAGATCCCAAGCAATAGATTGTCAAAAGTATTTTTTGC
>NC_088649.1:7485502-7488002 GCF_964019385.1 Sycon ciliatum | reverse complement strand
CCGCCAAGCGCTGGGGGGGGGGGGGGGGATTTTATGGTTTCACATCTTAGCCATGTGACTAAATTTTATGCAGTCCGTAGAAAGTCATCATGGCATGTGGACACTGGACAGTGGAACCATCACGTGATCGGAATTGAGTGGGGTTGGAAACAGGGAGTGGTAAAATACACCCAGTTATAAAATGTACGATTCCCTGGTTGGAACCAACATGGCCGCACTTTGTGGTCACACTCTTATGATAAATGAGCAACAGCTCTATCCATAGTAGACAGTCTCCACAACGTTGCGCGCGGCTGTCTGCAGAATTGATATTGTGCGGGCAGAGTGGCAGAGGTGTCACATATTCGTTCACCGCTTCCCAGGTGCCTGCCATTCAGATGAACATACCCTCTACCCTTTTTTCTTTCTTAGAAAAAATGTCGTGACACTGGCTCGTTGTGGAAAGCTACTTGCACCGCGGTACATGTGTCTCTACTGAGTACTGCCTGCTACCCACTGTGAGCGTAAAGTGAAAAGTGTCCTACTGTCCGGCTGTAAGTCTAAACCAGGGTAAAACCGTTTAGCCAGTTTGAGCGCAGCGGTTGGATCGTCTCTTTACACCTTGCAGAGGTGCTGACACTTGTGGTTGTTCGCAAGTGAAAACACGACCATGTCATTGTTTTGCGACACTGGCACTGCCAGCCCTTATACCGACATGCTTCTGATCATGCAGCGAACACAAACCTGAGAATAAGAACTGGGGCCGCCATCTTGCGCGCTGCGGGGAATGCGTCACGGCTCTAAAGACATCCGACGGTTTGCCCGATAAGCCGAAAGCCTTTGGGAGAGTATTGTGGCTGGAAGGTCTTCAGTAGCGAGACAGGTCGATCGTCTTGTGTATAGCTTGCATGATTCAACCATCCACGCCTACCATCTCTGTGACTGTGAGATATGAAGGGAGATTGAGCCGGGTCGAGTGATGAGCTTGCACTGCACTGTTCGAATCGCGAGGGACGCTGTGCTATATTTAGCCACGGACTTTTTATTTATTTTTATTTTTTATTAATTTTTTACAAAATACATAACTAATACTTACAGGTACACTGTAGACGTGTGCACGAGAGTACATGTCATGTATATGTGGCTCATGGCCCTCAACTATGAGTGTGATGGATGGCACATGTACATGCGTGATGTGCCACTATCCGTAATGACCGTACAATCACACACGACGTGGTCGTTATGACCGTACGATCGAGTACATGTAGACCTACGTTATTGCGACACATCCTAAGTACACTGAGTCTTATTCCTAACGTTACGTTTAGCAGCAGCAGCAGCAGCAGGAGTAGTAGCCTTGCACATGATGAGATGAACATCTTGGTAATGTGTGTGCCAGCCACTAGCGACAGCCATGAGCCATCCAGGAATGCGACAGATTAGAAGGACAATCTGACTTATCATAACTAATGTCCTCCTTATATGCTCCTTAAAGACATTGTAGTAATGATCGTTGGTTTCAGGCACATTCAGCCTTATGAATTTACTTGTGGTTTGCTCAAGCCAGCTAGTAGATCTACCATGGCTGGGGGCGTTGAGCCGATGTACAGTACAATGCCATGTACTACAGTACATGCCGCGGCTACAGTAGGTAAATATCACGTTGCTGGATTGCCCATGGCACGATGCCACTCATTATTGTCTGCGACGTTGATTACCTTCACTCAGTCTTGTCTGCGGGCGGGATTACAGATTTCGAGCTTGACTGGTGAAGGAGGTTTACGGGCTGCGGTGATTTATGTGCGCGTTCGCGGGTTGAGCAAAGCTTTACGCGGAGTGCATGTACATGACTGTATATATCACAATCACATGCAGGTAGGCAAGAACTGTTGCTGCGCTAGCATGTCAGTTTATGTTTGGTTTGTTTGTTAGTCGAGCAGGTATGGCATACGGCAACTTGTCCCCAGGATCAACCGATACAAGAAGAGGAAGTCAAAAGTTCTCAAAATACATACTATACTCAGTACTCACTGTACAGAGTCTATTAATTTTCATTCTACGTATGACGCATGATGACTGAGTGGTGAGAGTTGGTCAAACTGAACCGCTTCGGTTGTGGCTGCAGGACGAGTAAAGGTAGCTAGGGCCATCCATCCCTGCATTACTCGCTTTATGGCACATTGACGGATGGAGAACATCTCCCGCGTAGATCTCTCGGCAGGCTCTGCATTACAAGGCCAGCAAGGTGTATTGGCAATCTTGCACCATCATGGCCATGCCTAGACTTACTCTGGGTGGACACTGCCTGGTGTGTCGCTCATTAACCTTGTGCAGGGGAACATCAAGCTTTGCAGACACGGCCAGTGTCGAAGGCTTCATGGCTTGTGCTTCGCGGAGTCACGATGAACCACGCTATACAACCCGTGATCATGACTGTATGGACTTTCGACGGACGGTGCGCAAGGTCTTGGAAGATCTTGTTCCCTTTGATTCAAACAATGATCCGGACTCTCTGCACAGT
>NC_088649.1:7435502-7483002 GCF_964019385.1 Sycon ciliatum | reverse complement strand
GTCCGAGGCAGTGAGTAGGCATTTTACAACTTCCTGGCCCCCCAAGCAACCTCCCAGACACAATACCCAGCAGGAGGCACTCAGGTGCCACTGGTAGTGACGTCACAGCAGCGGCTAACATCAGCTCGGCTGCTGGGCCGCGAGCGCTGAGAGACCAAAGTCGAATACATCTGTATGCTAATTCCTCCCATCACCATGTCCGCAGCAACACATCTGATCATCTACCCAATCACGGCAATCAGTATGTACAAGTACATGATTGTGTGGCGAGGAGGAGAAGAGGAGTCTGGGGTGGCGCATCCTCATTCAGAAACCAAGGTGTCTTCCGCGAACAATCTCTGTGACACTAGGTACTTCACCATATTTTATGTTTTGGATTCTTGCTCTCCACGTCTTCGCTGACACCTGCCATCCCCCCAACGACTTTTTCATGTACATATACAGTACAGTAGTCACAGAGCTAATGGACGACATCAGGGCGAACAGGACGGGGCAAACAGCAACATCGTAAAATACACATCCCAGAATATGGCATGTGTCAGCGGTTTTACGCGACCATATTTCCCGTCCATGTCTGTTGACTTCTTCAATCTTTCTGCAACTCGATCAAGCATTTCCTCCCATCATCAGCTCTCCAGTGGCCGGTGTCATCAAAGAATCATTCAACTCGTGTCTGTATGATGAGCAACAGGTAAAGAAGTGCCACTATGGCCTTGATTTGTTTTGCAGTCAGTCTGTAACGGTGTTGCTAGCTCATGGCCGGAAGTGTGGCCCCGTTGCCTCATGTTCACCACACCAACGAGACGTGTATGCTATACATGTACAGTCATGTACATCAAGAGTACATAACCCGGATGGGATTACATGTACATGTACATGTAGTCATGTACGGAGACTCCCTCGATCTAGGCTAAGGCCTGTGGAGAATCCACAAATACAAATACGTGTATGTACTCTTGATGCACATGTGCGTGTATCGCTGCTACAGTACAACATCAACAATAACCTGTATTTCAGGATTACCCAAAGGCTAACGCCTATCTGGGGATCTCCTATCTGTATATCAGGGTCCTGGGAGTCGTACCCAAACTTTGGGTACGACTCCCTGCTGTATATGTACTAGCAAGAGTACATGACTCCCCATGGGGGTTATGTACTCTTGGTACTAGGAACATAGTGAAAGAGAAGAGAGATAGTAACAAAGTATACTGCTCGCTTTAGTGTAGTGCTATGAAAGCGACATGTCAAGCTCAGTACTACGTACATGTACATAGTCATTTGCTTTGTGAATACATTACCCGTTTTCAAGTGGAGTTCACACGTGGTCGTTGCAACCCGGTACAGTATTCAGCTGTATTGAGAAACACAGCCAGATTGAATAGGAGCGGTTTGGTTCGATTGTGTCAGGCCACCCCAATGCCAGATTATACCACGGGATGGCAGATTCAGCGCCTAGTGGCGGGGGTGGGGCGATACTCTCATAACCAGCGCCGGACGATTCGTTACCTACACCCATGTGCCTCCAAGGGATATGCAAATCAGTACTTCAATTAGCCGAGGTGCTCAAAAAGGATGCCCAGGGCCTTGACATATCATTACTTGCATATTCGATGCAAAGAAAGCCCAAGATCTCATGAGGAGAAGAGAACGAAAAGGTTTGGTTCAGAAAATCTTCCATCTGCTCTTCTAGACTGGTGTGGACAACGATGCATGACTTGTACTGTTCTAAGAATTAGAACGCTTCAAATTTGTTCTACAAAGAAAAAAGGATGTTACTAGTATATCAAGAGTACTTTTTACCGAAGTCTCATCACTACACATGTATATCACTACACATGTATATCACTACACATGTATATCACTACACATGTATATCACTACACATGTATATCACTACACATGTATATCACTACACATGTATATCACTACACATGTATATCACCATAATGTGTATCACTACACATGTATATCACTACACATGTATATCACCATAACGTGCAGTGTAGCAGTCGATGAGTGCGTTTGAGATTCAGTGGCACGATGCATGTCATTATCAGTGGTATGCTGATAAGTACAGTCATGATTGCATTACAGTTTTGCAATTTGAATTACGTCATCATCTGGGCGCTTTGTACATGATTGTATATGTATGGAGTAGCACTACAAGCTTTGGTTTGCACACTAACAACAACAACAACAACAACAACAACAACAACAACAACAACAACAACAACAACAACAACAACAACAACAAAAATAACAACAAAAACAACAACAACAACAACCACCCAATTCTTCCTCACTCTTTCTCCTTTCTTACACTATTATCTCTTATTGGCCACTGACTATCGTGAGAATAAAGATTTGAAACAACAACGCTATACGATATCGATGCATACAATGTTGCCATTCGCATTGCCTTTGTAGAACATTATCTTTGCTATGTTGCTCGAGCCTCTAGCACTTGGTGGATAATGCCGGCAGGATTTCTGACATGTTTCATGTGTCAGGCTTTCAGAAAAGGAGGAGAATTGGTAAGCTTTGAAAAGGTTCTGTGATTCTCATTGCTGTTCGAGCAGACTGTAAGAGGGCGGGGGGGGGGGGGTGCTTCTCCGAGGGTGGTGGTGGTGTGTGTGTGTGTGGAGAGGGGGGGGGGGGTGAGGGTAAAGGAGGAACCAACGAAATAAAGAGGCAGAAGGGGAGAAAGAAAGGGAGTGAGCGAGACTGGGCGGAGAGAAAGTGTCGAGAGAGAGACAGACACAGAGAGAGAGAGAGAGAGAGAGAGAGAGAGAGAGAGAGAGAGAGAGAGAGAGAGAGAGAGAGAGAGAGAGAGAGAGAGAGAGAGAGAGAGAGAGAGAGAGAGAGAGAGAGAGAGAGAGAGAGAGAGAGAGAGAGAGAGAGAGAGAGAGCGAGAGAGAGAGAGAGAGAGAGAGAGAGAGAGAGAGAGAGAGAGAGAGAGAGAGAGAGAGAGAGAGAGAGAGAGAGAGAGAGCGAGAGTGAGAGAGAAAAAGAGAGAGTGAGAGAGAGAAAAAGGAAGAGCAAGAGAGAGAGAGAGAGAGAGAGAGAGAGAGAGAGAGAAATAGAGAGGTAAAAAACGCCAAACATCGGTTTCAGAACGGTAGACTGCTGTGATAGCTTGTACTGGACTGCATAACCCACGGGCTAGATCATTGTGTCCATCAATACTTAGTACATCTATGTGGACAGATTCTGGCATGCATTACTTGTATACACAATCAGTGCAGTTACTCAGCCGAGCACTGCTAACATGTTCAGACTTGTCCATATCCACTCTCGTATAGGAATGAAGCATCCTTGAGCTTTACAACTCGATCAGAGCAGATACTAGTACGCGTCTGCTGTTTCCTTCAGCACTGCAACTAACTAATTCACAGCTCAGTATAATACATGTACATGACTGTACTAGTTTGGAGGTTTCGCCATTATCAATCCTGTAAGCATTCACCATGATCTCTTGTGGCTTAGCTAGCCGTCCTCTTCCGCCAGCATTAGATGGTGATTGGTAGCCAAGAGTTCCTATTTGCAGCCGGCGGTGTGGTCTTTGAAGTAAGGACCAGACCTGTACAGGATAGCCACAGTTGCGATGGACCACGTCGAGTGGCCACGTCAAACCCGCAGTAATCGTGTTTGCAAACTCTCTCGAAAATTATGCAAATCCTCGAGGAGAAGGACATCAGAGTGAGAGTATCTTCCGGATCAGGCCGAGCAGGATTTCCTCACGTAGCGCTAGAGAGTTCAGGGCACTCGGTGAGCGACGGTTGGGGGCATTGCTTGTCGTGCTAATCAAGAATGCAACAGCGAATGATGCTGGAATGGTGTGTGGTGCAACTGCGTGTGTCCTACTTTGTTTGACACAATCCACGTCCCCAGTCCGGGCCCAGACTCAGTAGAGGACTCGTGCTGCACATCACTGGTTGGGACCTGTACCAGACTGAATCTACATCTTGATTAACACATTGTTGTATTGACTGGAAGAATGGTGTACATGTGGGTGAATTCCATCTTCTACTTCATGCACCGCTCCGCATTCTTGAATCTTGATCACTGCGTAGGCTTAGAGCATGCACAGGGGTCTACGTTGTACAATCATGCATGTTGTGAAGCAGGAAACAGTACATGATTGTATTCCTTCAGTTGTCTGATGATTGCCTAGCGGCATGAAACTCAGAGTTACAACCAACCTGAACGTCCTCTGCTGAGTCTGCTATGTACTAAGCTCTGTCTCTGACATTGAGCACTCTCTGAAGCTCGGGGATCAACGGATTTGTATTCCTTCAATAGAATATTTTTTACTCTTTT
Organism: Sycon ciliatum; assembly: GCF_964019385.1. Classification (NCBI taxonomy): domain Eukaryota; kingdom Metazoa; phylum Porifera; class Calcarea; order Leucosolenida; family Sycettidae; genus Sycon; species Sycon ciliatum. The sequence continues at coordinate 7,478,682 of NC_088649.1, read as the reverse complement.
TGAAGTGTGTGGGTTAAACGTACAGAGGTGAGGGCTGCGCCCCACCCGCCTGCGTGAATTCACAAGAAGCGTGAGTTTCGACTGAAGTCTGAAGAAAATGCTGGACTATCTCTGCTGAGATGGCAGCTACAACATAGACATGTAGCTCAGTGGTTACAGCATCCCTGGCCTCAAGCAAAGGTCCCAGATTCAACTCATGGTGGTGACTGTCAATTATTCTTCAGACTTTTCCCGCTTGCATCTTTCTCTCAATCCAATGAATATCTTTCCCCATATCGCAGGTGAAAAGGCATAGTGGTGGCCTGCGGAAGCGAAGGCTATACTGTAGCTTGTGTGTTTCTGAACATTCAAGTGATGCTAACGCGGATCCCGCGAATACTATTATAATCGCAGATCACCGTTTTGAAGTGTTTTCACATGAAAAGCATAATGTCTATGTGCCGAGCAACTACTCGACACGAACATCACCGCATCTTTTTTTTCTTTTTTTTTACTAAGGCCACAGCTTCCAATCATGACATGCAAAGCAGCGGGATCTCTATTGCTTCTTAGCATCTACATGCACATGCACATGTAAGTCTACATTTCGGGTCATGGTGACCATCAACAGGAGCATACAAGATGTACTTTGAAGTACATGTACATGTATACATGTACATGTACATACTTACATGTACACACTGTTGTGAATTCCAGCAGAAATCCAAGAGAGCTCGATACCGGGAAGGTAGAGCCGTGACACACTAGTCAGAACAACAGATGGCTTGATCAGTCACAACTTAAAGTTTCATGCCATCTCAGGCACTCATCAGGTGATATGAACATCAAGAAAAATAACCCACTGTTTAAAGCCCAGTATGGCGGGACAAGGATAACAGAAAGCGCTAGGGGCGCTATCAACTCATATCCGATTCAGTGTCATAGCCAGTAAGGATCGCGGTACTAAGGTGATAAAGGATAAAGGTGATAAAACCGAGCTGGCCTAGCTAGTGAGTTCCGCGGTGCAAAGATGATGATGGTGACAAGGCGGCAGAGAGCTATCAACTGGCCCTACTGCCTGGAGGCAGGGTGCCGAGAAGATCATGTTATCGGTGTTGACAGCATGAATTTATTTTGATGTCGACATTTGGATATCAACTCCGACCGCTTGTTGAGGTACTTACATGTACATGTACATGTAAGTATGTACATGTATTATTGTACATACATGTTGCAGTGAAGTCTGAATGAAAAACATCATGATTCAAGCGAAGCAAATTTCCGATCAATTCGGCTATTCACACTTTAATACCGGTAAAATGTACACAGTTACAGTCGTAAAATTAGTAAAACGATGCCACAGTGATCTGTACTTTTCTATTTATCGATCATTCAGTCCACATTTGAGTTTGGCAGCACTGCATATATTCATTGCTTATCACAAACCCTATATGACAAGCTTCTTACTGCCAGCCGCGTAGCATTAAAGAGAATATTTTCGTTGGATAGAATGACTCCCACCACTCTTCTATACAGTCATACTAACTTGTACGCCCTTGAGAAACGCCTCAACTTCAAAACCTACATGTATGTATTTGTTTACCGCTGCCTGAATGGACTTGCTAGTCCTCTTCTGCTAGACCGCTTTACCGTGCTCGCATTGCAGCCACCACCCGTGGCCAAGTCTCTGCTGCTCTTGTGCTGCCCCCCCGCCAACACCCGATATGGCTTTCGTGCAATTTCTTATTTGGGCGCTGCCAGGTGGAATACATTTCCACCGGCTTGCCGCATGTCTAGTTCACCAGCTGAATTTCGCTCATCCATCAAATCATACCTAGGGTTCCCTGTAAAAAGGCGCTGACGCCTGTTGGGAATTCCCTAGTAAAAGAAGAATAGTTTTAGTCTTTCCAACTTGAGCCATTCCCTGTATAATCCTTCATGAGAAGGGACCGAAAACGTTCGGATACTTTGACAAGTGCCTTATTTAGACTGGATGTGTGTTTGCGTGGATACTTACGACCCAACACGTACCTTCGTTAAAATTAAAAGAAGAATAAATGATAATAAATAATAAGTACAAGTAGCATAGCTAGTTGCCATGGTGTTAATCAGTTGCCATGATGTATACATTGGTTGCTTGTTTGTTTTGTTTGTTTTTGATTTATTTTAGTTCGTTACCTCAACAGTACAATGTATAACTTCAAAGAGGGTGGAACAGGAAATAAATAACTGGGGATCATCAGAAAGGAAGTGAAGGAGAAAAAAAGGGAAGAAAATAAATACATGTAAGATAGTCAGTTGTCATGGTTGTCGAATAGCCCATCTTCCTACAAGACGTCGCCAATTGTTCCTGCTTCGCCTTATTTGGTGAAGGAGCAAAGGGTGGGACAGCACCACTGCAAGAGTTAAGCCGTAGTGGGACATCTCTTGATTGTCAGCAAACACGCCCATGCCAACACAATCGTTTGGTCGTTCATGTGGTTTGGTTGAGCCGCCAACAAGTGCTAAAATTAATGGTGAACAATATTATTTAGATCCACATTGCAACATTGCAACAAGCAGAGCAGCCCATGGCGTTGTTGTCATGCTAACGCCAATTCCGCATCACAACTGCTGAATAAAATTTAATGGCATTGAGATCAAGCAAGATTCACTCTTGATGGCACGAACTTACTGCTTTTTCAAGAATCTTCCTTTCGAAGTGTACTATTGGCAACTGTTAGGAGGTATTGAATGTGCCAACGGAAATGTTCAAGATGATCACTGCCAACCTCTGTGGCACAAACATACAATGTACATGTACATGCATGCCTGTTTTCTACTGATACCTGTACAATGTCATGTACTCCTCGATTAACGCCCGTCTGTCATCCATGTGTTTATTCTGGTGGTTCATAGAAACAACTTGTACCGTAACCCCTGGTTAGAGACCTTAGACTGGTAACCTCCAGATAAAATACGTACAGGTGCGTTCTCTCTTTAGCCTATCAGACCAGCTACAGTGTAGCAGATATTGATATCTTCAGTGGTTCTGTCCACTCAGCGCTTCCTTCATCTGAATTTGGGCAATTATCGAGTGCAGCGACAAGCAATTTGCATGAGTTTAGGGACGTCTGGTGACCCGTTCGTCTCCCAAGTCCACAAGGATCACACACACGGCGCACACATGTCCCACAATAATCTCGTACACAATTCATGCGTATCATGATTATCAATACACCGATTGATGAGGCTGGACAAGAACTTGCAGTGTCGAAATGTGTGAAGAGCTGATGAAGTACAGGTCAATTTGGTACGAGATTATGCAGTTGACGCCCTACGACTGTAACTGGATGATGTAGGTCACTTGGTGAAAAAACACCTTCCACGATCATAAGGGCATCAGGTTTCAAGTTTCCCGACTTTCAGGCGATATCAATACGGGTTACAGTGCCTGCACTAACGTGAGGTTCGTGCGAGGTCTCATATCATTTACATTTAGAAGTCAGTGCTAGTGCCAGCTCCAACTACTTACGTTGAAGTGGCGAAGAATTCTCGTGATTGCCTGTTCCTAAAGCTAGTAAAGGCCAGATTGTGAGTACGTATGATGACGAATACACGAAGCACCTGAGCCTGAGGCTGAGTGTGTCCTCCAAGTGATGAACACAACAGGCATTCGTACAATGCACGCGAAGGCAGCAACTGCGACTAATGTCGTAATGACTACATGATTGTATGTTTGCCCACATACAGACAGGTCGGAGAACCCGGAGGTGCAGAATGGCACCTGCTTGCGGTAACAGCAAGCCCATACTGTAAGACATGTTATTATAACGAGTCGCAAATTTAACGATTGTCCAAAATCCATAGGCATAGGTTAAAGAGAACATACGGTAACGATCTTATACCTTACGTGTACGCCTACTGAGTATCCAGGAAACGGGCAAAGAAAGAATCCTGCCTCCGCCTCACGCACTGGGCACAACCGTACCTGTGAACAGTTCGCAAGGGAGAGGTTCCCACGTCACTTGTAATGCCACTATCGCACTATCGCAGGATGAAGGGCAAGTTCAGGCCGAAATGAAATTTGTGTCGAAAGTGCTAGGAATGCTCGCAATCCAACTTGAGGCGCTATCTTGCAGTCACAGGCAGTCGCATCTCTTCACATCACTTGCTAAGAACATGTATGTGAATCAAAACAGTAGTAATCGAATTTTGTTCCCCACAGTTTTCGATGTTACGCAGCTTATCCAATTGCCACCCCGGCCCCAGGCACGACACACATGTACATGTACATTACGAATTATGATGTAGATGCTGCTATCGGGTCATTCAGGCCTGCTCTAAACTTCACGGGACACAGGTTCTTGTTGGTGGCCTGTGCCAGTTTTCCCGATTCTTGGCACTCTAATAGAACATCAGTCTAGGGGTTGTATTAGAGCAAGTGACGGGGAGACTGGCTGAATTTTATCGTGTCAATGTTATGCGATTACATCAATTTCCGTCAAGTGAAGGCTTTACCCTGAGTGTGGCCGAAAACGTCAAGTGCTGCTGGCGAAGAGGAAGCAAATCTACATTGCAACTCCATGTCCCCGTCTCCATCTCCTGCTCTAAAGGTCTCTCCAAAATCATCATCACATGAGTCAAGCAATAGCCTCCACTATCCATCCAGTACTGTCTTAGCTTTTGGTTTGGACCTTGTTTTGTTATTACTAATATTAGGTCAGATAGAAACGTCCCATCACGTAGACTTCGGCCTTTGGGGAATCCCGCAAATAATAACTATAATCATGCTGAATATAAAATTAATTTACAGATATCACCTACATGTACATTATGTGATTCTGTAGCTTAGCACTCACACTAACCAGTAACCACTCGTCTGTTCACTGGGAATTGGGCGCATGATCCCACACGCCATATATAGCCTTCTTGCTGGAGCCTGGAGAAGGTGAAGGAGTAAACCTAGTGAGGGTTTAGCTGGAAGAAAGCCAATCACACATCGTGCATCCACAGATGTCGTGCTCATAGTGAGAATCAAATGCTCCCAATACACATTGCCCCCTATAACCGGCACTTTGAGAGTCACTGGGAAATGCCAATATTCTGCACTTTTCATGTTCTTTTTATCGTAACTTCAGTTCTACTCACTCTAACTTCACGAACGTAGGCCTCCTGTAACGATTTCCGCGAGAGCAAGAGGCTGAGGTCAAGCATGATGACGAGGACACCATATCTCTCGTGCTGGAGAGTAACGTTAACCCAACGCGGCAACGGAGACTATAATTATCCTTCAGCAATACGCATACATGTACATGTATGCACACAATCATAGACAACAGAACAGGAACGTTGGACGACAATCTGCATGTCCTTGCACTCACAACCGTGAACGTCACTGCATAATATCCCGGAAGGAACACTCTTCTTTGTTGACTTCCAGTCTTGGGCAAATCCTCAAACAAGCACTAGTCTAAGTGGGTTCGCAACATCTGTACGACTGCAGGTCTCATCCGTCCTGTCCACTGACCTGTCCAATGGCACCTTCATCATTGTCATTTTCGTCTTCGTTCTCCACACTGAAGCACCAATGGGTACGGTTAAATTGTCGAGTTGGAGGGCCACACACCAGGCGCCGGTAATTTATTTATTTGTTTCACCTTCCCGTGGCCAGGAAATGTTTTTTTAGATTTCTGCCAGTCAGCTACACTATCATTTTCGTCTTGGGGGTTAGGCAAGGGGAAGCAGCTATGTAGGGGCGTGAGCCCGCCTTTCGGAATCGGGAGTTGCAGTTTGCTCCACTTGACTCTCCGGAGTGAAGAGAACCCACACCTTCATTTGGTGGGGATTTTGCAGTCAGATGTGCGACTGCGCCAGGGAATAGAGGCCAATATGGAGGGAGGGGACGATAGCCAGCCATGGCAAATTTTGAGGCAATAGCCTGCACATACGGTAGAAAACTCACCCATGGACGGTAGAGAGGAAGACTTTCAAACTCCCCGTGCTTGTTGCTGAAGACGGCACCAATATGGGGTATTAGCAAGAGCAAGGTGCACTCTGATGTTTGAGCCAATTTACAATACATGTAGAAAGGAAAGGGACATACATGTTGGATATAGTACAAGTTAAATTCAGTGTAACTGTCCATCACTGCAACTATACTATACGGGCAGAAATTGTGGCCATTTCTTAGCCGAGAACCTTCCGAGCTGGAAGGCGATTGGTTAGCGCTCCAGAGATGTGTTGTCGCTAGGTGTCATGTCGTCGAATGTCTCAGTACCTTGTCAGTTTTGTGCCTAGTCGTAGTTGCAGGGTTTGCACAGTGGAGTATGCAATCGTGGATGGGTTTTCTTGGCCAGGAGCCTTGGACAAGACGCCTTTACCCATGACTATATGAAACACCAGCGACCACAAACTCACATGGCAATGAACCAGAAAGACGATTGAAGTGCTAGAGAGCTGACAGCTACAATGTGGTCGAGGTTCTGGTGTTGCCAAGGGCTCGCTGCTTTCCAGCATGTTCCTTCAAAACAAACAATGTGTTTTGTCACATGGTTGCGGGGTACGTTGTTCCAGTGGAAGGCTGTTGGCAGGATGCAGAGACACTGCCTTACCATCATCCACTCAGTAGCATACACTGTGGTTGTCTATTCAATTATTTTATAAGTTTAGACAAGGTACGACGTCATCGAAAGCTTCCGTTATACACCAACATTGTATCCCGTGGGTAAACATGGCGCCACAGCATAGACCGTCCTCAAGAAGAGGTCCAGAGGTTGGAGACTTCATTCAGAGGATCGAGCAAAGCACAGTTTCGAACTGGATGTGCGTGTCGCCGCCACACCGTCTCAGCAGAAACTTGAGCAGAAAGTTGGCAACAGCAGGATTGTCTTCTTTGTGGCAGTAGTACGCTGTCTTTATCGCTATGGGATCGCATGGTCACAAACATTGCAAAACAAGTCTACACGGAGACAACGGAGTACACTATTATTGTTGTTTCGCACCGAACATGGACTTTATTATGACTGCGGGGGATTCGGCAAGGAGATAGCGCTGGAGACGGTTGCTATTTTTAGTTTATTAGTGCCAGTATGACGACAAGGTATCGATGAAGACATAAGAAAGCTCATCGACGCCGACGGAACACGTCCGAGGAAACAATGCGGCTGTTAGTATCTAGTATATGTATATTCTACGCTACGACCTGGCGAAGACATCATCAGACACGGGACACGGTGTGGTGAATGTGGGAGACACGACCTTGGACATGGTGGTGCTCGACTGTCGTGTCCTGTACCCGCGCCGGTGACGAAATGATTGATGAGTCCTGACCCCTGGCCTGGATCATAGCCGGCCCTATTCACCAGCACCTACTCTACATACTCTTGAGAGTCTTGTGGAGTCTTCGCTCCTCTCGCTGTTTGAATACACCGCGCAACTTGGCTTCACGTTCAATGAAGCCCTAGGATTTGTATGAGTAGTGTTTTCACTCTTTCAGCAAGCAGTCGCACCACATTCATCTCGCGTACCTCACGCTGTGAAGCTTTTGTCGCTCTGCGAATGTCATTCACAAGCGCAACACACATACACACACACGCACTCATGTCCCATGTTCTCCCGGCTGATGCTTTCATGCACATTGCAAACTGCCGGATCTTTCTCGGAAGGTGATCACATCTAAGCAAATGTCGATCGTTCTAAACTCCCCCCCCCCCCCTCCCCCACACACCAATAGTCATTTTCTTCTAAGTGTTGGAGTGGAACATTCACTTGTAGGCTATATAGCAGACTTAGCCAACCTGAACGTCCTCCGCTGAATCTGCTATGCTCTAAGTCCTGTCTATGACATTGAGCACTCTCTGCAGCTCGGGGATCAACGGATGTTTTCATGTACAACATTATGTGACGCAGATCATGAGGATTCTCACTTTCCCTTTGTACGAGGCGGAAATACACTTGACCGGGCTGAAACCCATCCTGAACGGGTGGCCCTCTGCTACATAGATTATTATCAGCTACACTGTACACGCGTCTATTCTGATAAGCGTATCCCCTTCGTGCAGGTACAGTGCATGTGTGGTTGGCACTTTCAGGATGGCATACGCAGGTAACGTGTTTTGCCGAAAAAAAACACAGTTTCTGGCTTCCTCTGATATCACGAGGCGGCCAGCATCCCGTGCACGGAAATCTGAAAATAACACTTGGACGTAGCTAGGCCGTGAAGGTGCCCGCGCATTTTCCAGCACATCCTCACTACCCCCCACTGGCACTGTTTTTAGCCATTGTGAATGGTCCCTCCGCAGTGCACACGTCAATAGGAGCAACGCCATACTGCTACAGATGCCCATATCAAGGGCGTTCAGCGAGGGAAGCCACACATGAGGAGAAAAAAACAGTTTTTGCAGGGTGCTGCATGCTGAGCCGAACGTTAACGGCAGGGCTTTTACTTTTGTAAAAGGAATTGTGCAGCAACGAAAGACGTCGTTATGTTTTGTGAAGGACACTTGGCTGACGTCACGCACGCTTGAGATTGGCAACCCGAACGCGAGCTGATAGGGCCTATACTAGTATAGGGCTCTCTCAACAACTTGACTTCGTTACTTTTCAAGCAGATGCTCTCTGTCGTGAACGGCGTTTGTCACGTGACCATTGACGAGAAGCTTTTACTTTCCTTTAGTGTGGGTACATGTTTGGCTGGTGCATTCCTCGGTCTGAAAACATGTTCGTTCTCGAGTGGAGCAAATCAGATAATTGCTGGTCGGAGGTAGTGTCGCCTCATTGGCTGAATTTCGTGTCTGTTGAATGGCCTTGCAGTCGTGCTCCCCTTTGCCACAATTCACTTTTCACACCACTCCCTCAGCCAACCCTTAGGATACACGTGCTGTTCAAGCCATTCGTTCAGTGTTTCCAGGGTGGGATTAGATCAAAGTTTGTCCTTCTGCCAGGCGGAGGAAGTGCTACCACCAACGCGTGAATCATTGCGTGAGCACCATGAACTAATTTACTTGTAGTTCCATCCGGTCAGTCAACATTGAAATGATCCAGCCACCAAACTACCTACTACTTCTAGTGTTGGCACTAATCGCCGTCATTTTGGCAAGGTAGGCGAACCCCTGTTTTCGGGTGCGCGCTCACATGCTTCGACAAGTAAAACATAGTAATTGTTGCTGAGTGAACAGTCATGTACAATCATGCAGCAAGCTCTCACAAAAACATTGCAGACTGGCTTTTGCCAGGGCCAGGCCCTTGATTGAGTTCATAGTTCATGCACCGCCTGTGCATCGTTCACACACAACAGCGCAGTGTCCAGCTCAGCTTCGTGGTGTGCGCGTGAAACGGGTGAATGGCTGGCTGTGCGTGAGTGAGCGAGCGCGAGTCTTTACGTCAGTCTGTAGGTGAAACGCGCCATCTTTTCCACCATCTTGTCGTGAAGTGCGAGTACTTCTTCTTTGCCACATAGTTCAAGTGAGGCTAGCTGCGGCCCTGGCTTCTTGCACTCCACCATACAGCCTCGCGGTTCTCGCAAGTGAAGCCCTCAGCACAGCAATGCAGCAGCGATAAGTTTCAAAAGTACTTTTCGCAGGCTGAACCTAATAACTGGAGGACAATGGTTTCTGATTGACAGTGGAAGGCCATTGCCCAGAGCACAGTCAGTTAATTTATAATGTTTCTCGGGTTATGCTCCACTCGACGGAGCCCCCGTGAAGAGAAGCAGTCGGCCCTGTCATGGCTGCTGCAGGCGCAACGCGGTGAGCGGCATTTCGGAACATGCGAACCATGACACTCGGTAATAGCGCGTTGTTACCTCTATCAAGAGTTCTCTTGCCTCTACTGCTAGCTCGATACTTCAGCCCAGGCTACGCGTGGGAAGCATGTGCGATACCGTACGGAAAGCCGACTTCAACTTCAAGCTACGAATGGTGGGAACGCACTTGTGCAGCCCACGTACCAGGCGAGGACAGGGAAGACTGCTAGTGACTTTGAAGCAAAGGTTCGACTCACCCGCCAAGCTCAAACACAGCTTTCGGTGTGCTATTCTCTGTCTTCCTCTCGCTAGCGCAGAGCTATACTAGAGCACACGATATTACCGTCAATAAGAAAATACCTCCTTACAAGAGGCCGGTGCCGATTTAATTCTTCTGCACTGCGGGAAAGCTGACACAATGCGCCGGCGTATTACCGTCAGCGCTCGCTGAGCGCCGTGCAAATGACCCAGCTCCGAACTGAACTCGGATGTGCTCTGCGCTCTGCGCTCACCGCGCGCACAGGAACCCCAGCACCTACACCGTTCACCTAGTGAGCTCTACACAGGACTACTTCAGACTTTCGTCTTTATAGCGTGGGGTCACCGGTACAAATGGACCAGATCTCAAGCTTGGGTCTGCTAGTGAGTAGGAAGAATTGAGTTTCCGCTTCTATTACTCGAGCTAAGTAGTAGACGAATGCAGCTTCTCGCCAAGTTTCGCCTTATTCGTTTCGGATTCCATTCTCGCTGCTGTAACTTGCAACCATCGTCATCGACTTCACGGGCGTGTCTGATCCGTGTGTCTCTAGTGTCGTTGTGGACGACCGACATACGGCCTGTGAGATCGTGGCAGCGATCCGTGTATACAGGACTCGAAAGCAATCACGGAACACTTTGCAAGCACATAGAGTCGCCTCTTCGCCAGCACACAGTTGCTCCCCCCTCAGCAAGCGCTGCAGTTGTCGAATTTTCTGCACCGGGTTCGGATACATCGAGGTGGAAGTTCTCCGTTTACTGGGGCTCCACTTTGCAGCAATCCAGGACTCACCTACGAATCGTCGTTCGAAGTGCCCCGAGCAGTCCGGAACTCTCATCACAATCGTGTAAGTTTAATCAGCGATTTCGAGTAGTGTTGTGAATTCATGAAGTGGCCAGGACTATCGTGTAGAGATGAGTGGTTCTGCCTATGTCGATAGTTGTGGGTTCGAGTCGTAGAGTCGGGGCATTCACTGATGGGGACTAGATCTTGCAGCCGTCTGACTACTGTTGAGTATTGCCACTATTGGCACTCGGAACTGGTGTGCAAACAAACCCAAAGACGAAAGAAGTGCTCGCCTGCCGAGTTGGCGTTTAGCTCGCGTGACCCACCCAGCCTGGTGAAGACCTGACGCTGGCTGGCATAGCGACCAAGGAGGAGGGTTGGTTATAGCTATAGGATCGATCTCAGGAACTCCTAGAGAAGCGGCCAATCGCTGCAATTTGTCGAAAGCTGAATGCTGTGGTCAAAAGTCACAGTGGCTGTAGCACGGAGGTCAGTTGGCAGCAACTATCATTTGCAGCAAGTTAGGATCTGTCTTTTGCACAACCTCTTGCCACGTATTTGTCGAATCGGTTCAGTTCAGGAACGGAAATTGTCTTTTTGAAAAAGTACTTCAGACCTGGAGTAGCTGATAGTGTTCTGCCCCAGGCGACATATTGACAAGGTACTGGCAAGCGTGACCTGTCCTTGTACTGGCTTCCTTCCTGACATCTTGTCAAGTCTTGTGGGCTGTAAGGGATGGGCAACTTTCATAACACCATCTATAGGCATTTGTTCTGAGATTTTCAATGGGCACATTCAACAGTACCATTACCGAGCATAATGTTGTGTAAATGCCCGATGAAACTGCATGCTGACGTCCCATAGTGGAGACTAGGTTGATGACCGGTATGTTGTAAGCATGGTGATTCAACTGGGTGGATATTTAGAAAGAATGGGATCCTTCACATCATTCAGTATCATGAGACTAGTGTTTGGCTGACTGGGTGCTCAGGATACACACATGATATCATGTTCTCTGTGGATCACATTGACAGCCATCTGCGTGATCAATGCAAACTGGAAAGGATTCTCCTCTACCTCTATGCACTTGTTCTGAATAGGGGTCCACGCAGCATGGTTGCAACATTCACATTGCCTTGCCGTGGCTCAACTGACTAATGTCCCAGTGGGACAATCTCCTATGGTTTGATCTGATAGTGGAGTACTTTCTACATGCCAAGGACCATAATGTGGGGGAGCGCCATTTGCTTATAAAATGCTCAAGTTAGATGTACCACAAATGGGTGGTGCAGGAGAGGGAAAGGTGACTGCGTCTTCATGGTGAAGGACTTTAGTACATCTCATTGTATACATCTTCTGTTAGTTGGATCATCATAAGGGTGATTTAGATGAACTATTATAGTTGTTTAGGAATGGGTTTGCTCCCACACTGGAGCTTATGCTATTCCGCCGACGACTTCATACTTGACTGACCGAAGTCGCAACCTCTAGCTCGTACTATTATAGTTGTTCATCAGTTTATTGTGTTGAGATGGACAACGGTGTGGTCTTCACAGCTGGGACAGGATGGCAGTCATCTTTTCTGCCACCTGATGGCAGATACCAGGGCATGCTAAGATTAGCGATGAGCTTGTAGATGTGCAGACTGCTGGCAGAGGAGGTTGTGGGTTTGCGTTCAGAATAGATGGAGAGGCCTGCATTTGGCAGCATCATCAGGTTGCTGGGTGATGAGTGCTGCAAGAATAGATAATAATATTATGGTGCCAGCTTGTTTGCTGCTGCCTATAGGCTTGAGCAGGGACTGCCATCTTGTTCATGCCCATACTGGTTACATTTTGACCAGGAAAACACAAACCTTCAGGGTGTTAATGCCGGTGGTGGTGGTGGTGGTGGTGGTGGTGGTGGGGGGGGGGGGTAGTGTGGTTAAGCAAGGACAGTATTGTCGGTTGCCGAAGAACTGGGGGGTCAGCCTCCTAGCCCAGACCGTTCGTATTTTCATGTTTTACAGTCTACGCGCAGTTGAGTCACCGTGTATACATTGGTCTGCCGTGCTTGATGAAATTCTCGCATGGTGGTTCTTTAACGCTCCGTTCTTCGATTTGAGCCAACGTGGCGCATGCCCGGCAACATCAGCTATGATTGAGGGCGTAGAGTCTCCACCTTATGTGCAGGAGGGTTAGCACAGAGCCTAGAAGGCTGTGAAGACATTCTGCTTTGTCTGATAAGATCTGCACTGTGCTTGACTTCTGCTCTTTCTGCACTGAGACAAGTTAACATTATCTGTGTTGTGTTTTGATTTTTGCGACCACCTAGGAACGTGATGGCATCAAACACAAGATCCAGTCACCGACTCCACATACAGCCTACTGGTGGTCTGGCTCTGCGACCATCACTGATGATTGTCTGCCTGCTCATTGTCACGCTGGCAGTGGCGTGCTGCGACGGCAATACTCAGTCAGACTTTGAGCAGTTCGTACTAAGACCAGGTGAGTCCACTATGGGGGTCTAATGACTTCACTTTACACGGTAAACCTGGCTTTACGGGGTAGTCTTGCCCTCTGCATGTGTGACTGATGCTAACGGATGCAAGATGAAAGTTTAAAACTTCAGAATACCCACCCGGGTTTAAGGTTAAGTTCAAGGCTTTCCTTGGAGAGGCAACTGTGATGAGTGAGAGTAGACTAGCCCCACCCTCGTTTTCTCCGTCTCTTTGGATAAAAAGGTCTAACCCCCCCCCCCTCTAACGTCGAATGAAACCTTTGGATTCATTGTACCTTCTAAAAAATAGTAATACATGGCAAACTAGATGTAATGCTGCTCTAAGGAGTACTGCTGTGGCCTATTTAGTGTGTGAAGATTGTTTTTGGGGTTGAGCAAGTACCATTATGTGGATTAAGCCATTGAAAGGAAAGCCTGTGGCTTCCATTTCACATCTACCCGGCCTTCTGATATTTCCTGATACACAGAAGCTAACTTTGAGAATTGCTTGGGAGTTGGAAATATAATCGTCTTGCTCCATCGTATGCTTTGGATGCCCAGTGCTTGGAATTGGTCAGCCTTCTTGGTGCGATGTGTATTCTGAAGAGTGATGGTGGGCATGCGACCATGTGATTGCCCACATGAGCACCAGATGGGGGTGATAGGAGTTCCGATTCCCACTATTTCATGGCGTGTGTATTGCAAGTGATACAGAGCAGTGGGGAGTATGCGGCGCAGTTATGCACAGGGGTGTGCGTGTGTGTGTGTGCTAGGCCGATGGGACTTGGCATGCGGTGGAGATAGGATTACGCCGCCATTATGCCGCCGTAATTGGCACGCACAATGGGAGGTTTATGAACGTGCACAATGAGTTCCACAGTTAAAATCTGTCGTTATGCACTGTTTGTCTTTTGGCAGCAAGAGAACTTGCTACTTGAATGCATGCTAATTTGACCGGCGATACCAGTGGTCACTTTTTACTGGTTAAATCTGGATAATGATAGCTAGCAGGCTCCACAATGCCTCCCTGGGTGTTCCTTGATAATTAAATCATGCTTCGGCTTAGGAGGTCCCCCTCCTTGCAGTAAACTTTGTAACTACATTTCAATACGCCCTGCAGTGTGCTCTGATTTGGTCCAAGGCCAACAGATGTCCTATGGAGCATGCAAACACATTAGATAAGCTTCTCCCAACGCCAAGGAAAGTTCAGCATTGCACTTGATGCTTTCAGCTTCCAGGCCGAGTGCATGGTGAGACAAGGTCTTTCTCTTGCTTGCCCACAACGTGCTAAAATACACAGAGCTAGCATGCTCGGAATGTTTCCTTATATGGAGCACAGGTGGCCCGTGGTGGGCCCAGGCTCATTGGAGGCAAACCACTGAATGAGGACACTGGACATGGTAGAACCTATACCATGGTACCCCTCCCCCCACACACACCTCATACACATGCATGGCAATCTAGCTGCTCTATTCATGAGGGCTTTACATTCAACCCGATAACTACCACCACCACTACCTACTTGGACTTGTGTATTATTGCATAATATTGCAGCGGCAAATGGAGTTATCTGAAATGAGTTTAGGGTGATGGATATTGTGATGGGATTACAAGAGGGTAGTGGAGGGAAAGGTGTAGAGGATGTGTGTGGTGGGATGACAGGAGAGTAGTGGAGGGTGGTAGGGAGTAGAGTGCATTGCATGGTATTGGTATTATTGCATTAGCGACAGTGCAGTGAGCTCAGCACAGCACTGCACGTACACTGTGCACTGTGCACTGTGCACTGAGCAAGGCATCGCAGGCAGGCGGGTAGGCAGGCAGGCAAGTAGGCCTCTTGATGGGATGGCCCAGCAGACCATGGGTGGATGGCTTGTCGTTTCAGAATGACATGAAGCAGAGCCTGCCTCACCCGGCAGGGGGTCAAGAGGGGCCTGTCCTCCCATACCTGGGCCAGCAGCAGCCTCCACCAGGCTGGGACATGATACTGGTGCTGTTTTACAATGTGCTAGTAGTATAGCAGTGTGGCTAGCAGTGTGGCTAGCAGTGTGGCTAGCAGTGTGGCTAGCAGTGTGGCTAGCAGTGTGGCATGTAGTATTAGTAATATCTGACAGGCTGTACCTGGTACGGGCCTTCACACATGCACACTTGAGGCCGAGGGAGGGGGGGGGGGGGGGAGGCACCACTGCTCCACTGCATTCAATACAACACTCAATAGGCGGATTCCAGTCGTTTAGCGTGGAGCAGTTGCCAGATCTACTAACTAATTACCTATGCTATATTGGATTGAGGGTGAACCGAGCAGAGTAGTTATTCAGTTTCTAGTTCTAATTTGCAGTGAATTGCACGTGCTGTAATGCCCCGGGGAGCCATGTTAAGTGTGCAGGAACTATAGATAGCCTGTGTTTGCGTAGGGCTGAGGAAAGGCACATCTGCTCAGACAGCCTGTAGCTGGTCTTGTCCAGCGCCATAAACTCCCTATTTCCCCATAGGCTTACATTCCACCATGTGTGGTCGGAGTGGAGTTGTCTTAAAACTGTGCACAGTGGTGTTTCGTTGAGTCGCTAATACGTTATGGCGCCTGACAAAAGCCCACAAAAGCCAACGTTCATAAGCTGGTTCTGTTTCTCAACACAATTGCGTAGCCGGTGGTAAGGCTAATGCGTGAGCTGAAATACGTTTGAGCTCGGCTGCCTGTGTGGTTTGCACTGCACGATGCCAAGTTGTAGGCTTGGGGTGCTGCATGTTCTTCCACACCTATAATTATATTGACACTTGCTGGAGTTCTTAATTTACATAATATTATAACCCCCCCCTCTCCTTCCCATGGTCAAATCTTCCTGTATACTGCCTTTCAGTTCGGGATCAAATTCTGACCAGTGAAGGGCCCACAGTGGGTGCAGCCTCCATACTCACTACTGATGAGAGGGCAAAGGTGCTAGTTCAAGTTCAACAACTAAGTTTCCACAATTTAAATTATTCTCATCACAGCATGAGATGTAATTACGTGCAATTACGTGGCCGGCTAGCATCTGATGGATGACCCCAGGTCCACGTTTCATGCCGATTGTGCCCGGACAAAATGCATTTTCGTAATGCAATTAATGCGGCAAAAGCCATGGCAAAGGAAATTGACACGGGTAATTCCCATTCTCCACTTGTAGATTTGAAATGAAAAGTCGATACTTGTAATGGGGTAGTTTGATGGGATTCATATTGCAGTCAATTTATGGAAATTAAAGTGTGAGATCCAATGCCTGCCAGCTACTGAGAGAGAGAGGGACTCCACCAGCTCCTGAACAAGGCCAGTTGTCGATAGCCATTCACAGGACAACTAATGACAACTGCTCCAGTAATGTAGGCTTCCTGAAGTTGATCAGGTTCAGGAACTGCAGTCAACCATACATGAATGTGTGCGAGTGATCCAATACTGCAATAGCCAAGTAGGCAGCCGGGTGTCCAAAGAGCGTGTATGTACCGTGCCATGGTATGCATCTGGGCATATGGATGGTGTCCACCATCCATATTAGGGATAGTAGAATGCCAGATGAATAAAAAAATACCTCTAGGTTTTGCGAAGAGTGCAATGTGTGGTTGTTCACACTCCATGTATACTATTGTAGACTACTGAAGGAAGATGCTCCCAGGCCACTGTTTGAGTATGTATTCAATCATGTTATATGGACAAGCTAGCTAGGCGGGAGTAGTTGGCGGTATGCTCACCGAAGCAACATTACACGATATGACCGTGACAGAGGCACATATCAACATGTGTCCAATTGGCAATTGCCTTCACATGACACACGTTGAATGTCAGATTGGACAAACAATCGTGTAGTTTCGATGAAAGCACTTTGTCAAAACAACGTACCGAACAATGGCTCCGTGTTCAGGAACATGTTTTTCACCTGGGTACGTATTGTGTAGCGCAGCGGGGTATGAGCGGAGCCTGACTCTGTGTGGCAACTGTTGAGCTGGCCTGTCAAGCTAATGCCTGCTTGCACATAATCACAAGTACAATGTGAAGATGCACTGTTATATTGCAAAGGCAGTTAGTACTATCTGGCTCATTTTCATTATGATGGTGCCAGCAAATGCACATTTGGAAAGGTGAATATATTGGGAAAACTGATCCGAAGAGAGGCTAGACTGAAGAGAGTCTCATTCTCCTAAAAATTAAGAATTGTTCATATACAAGAGAGAGCGAGAGGGGAAGCTTTGTTTCAACTCTGAGTTCCGATACTAATTGTTCATATAGCCTTATCATCACGAAGGCAGGAAGATTGCACCAGTTGTGGCTGACCGTCAATGTCCTTTTCCATGTGTTTGCTTTTCAAATTCAGCCAAACAAGTACCGCGTACAGTGGACACGGAGGGTGAGAACTCGGTGGCAATCTTAGAGGCACTGCTCAATCGCATCCGCGAGCAGCAGATCGAGCAAGAGATGATCCGAGCGTCGATGACCACAGCACCTCCGACGACCACTGTCCGTGGTGGCCGCACTCCTACAAACAGCAATGGCCAGGGCAATACCGAGAATACCAATAACAACGATGCTGGGGACGGCGTGAACAATGAAAGTCCCATTGATGATGACCGTACAGCGGTGGGCCATACGGCTGGGTTCTGCGTGCGCCAGACCGAAGAAGCAGAGCTAGGCTTTGGTAAGAATGCATCAGTTTTTTTTTGCAAGGCACTCAAGGGTCAGCCATTCAGTAGGAAGTGCAAGCTCCAATGTTTTGAGTAGCCACCTTTTTCAGTTCTTTCCCCCCGCTTTTCCTTGTTTTTCCAAAGTGGATCGCACTTTGGAAAAACAAGGAAAAGCGGGGGGAAAGATGCAATCGCACATTGTTTCAATTTCCACACTCACTACCTGTCGATTGCTCAAGGGAACATCGCCCATTGGGCTTATTCTCAAGGAGTGGAGTGCATTGCATGTTCAGGTTGCATTTCAGTACAATACCGGTTTGTCACACGGGGGAAAGTCGATACCACCCCGTGGAGAAATAACCGGAGCCCAGTACTAGTTAATTCCCAATGTTGATTGTGTGTGTCTCTATACGCTTTGTACTTTCTGCAGGCCTTAATACAGATGCACATCGCCGATTTCTAATGGTTGATGTTGGCAAATGTGTGCGACTGAGAGAAAGACCGTCAGCTGATACTCAGAACAGTTCCTCAGTCCACCTAAAGGTGAGAGATCTTTTTGATTTGGGGCTGCAAATATTGTTTGAGTGCAATTAGTGATGAAGTTGGCCGAAAAGAGATGGGAATTAGGTAGAAAATATCTCGTATAAGCGTGCTGAAGAAATTGGATCAGAATGTGACTTAGTGTGGTGCCAGGCACTGGGCAGCTTCAGTCATGCCGGTAATAGGCTATGCACTTGGTTCAGGTTTTAAACTCCCGCACACATTTTACTCTCGCTGTTTCTGCATGTGGGAGGAGAAACAAGCCTGGAGCTGAAAATCTAAAATTCTGGTCATCCCAAACCCCATCCCCTCCTGGAATGATTACTTTTATAGCCTATCCTGGCTCTGAATTCACACCTGAAGTGCCAATCAGAGTTCATCAAGTGTTTTCTTCGTGGCCTGCTGATGGCTGAACTCTTGTTCTTTCTGCATGAGGGAGGAGAAACAAGCCTGGAGAAGAAAATCTAAAATTTGTAAATGTGTGCGAGACGTGTGGAGGTGAATGAGTGGAGGTCTGAAAATTATAGCCTCCATTCTTACGAAACGTGAGGATGTGCATACATTCACTGCAAATTATCCACCTATCAAATGAAGGGGTGGTGTGTATATGGTGTCAGTTTCATCCAGTAGTATGCCAATCGTGATTGCAAGAACTCCTTGAAACTTACGAATGCCAATCGTGTTGTGTTCGTGTTGGCTCCTCCGCGGTGCAGAAATGCCGGCGATGCCAGAGTTGTGTTCCCGTGGAGACGGAGCAGAAGACGTTTCTGACTCGCGAAGGCCCGAAGACGGTGGACGTTGTCAATCGCTGTGGCTGTCTACCGGAGGAAATCCAAAACAAGCCGAAATCGGTTTGGAAGAAGTGCCAAAGAAACACTGCATTCAAGGTAAGGAGAGCTGGGTGAACGCATTATATTTAGAAGACTTTTTCAGCAAGGAGGAACATAGTGTTGCAAATTTGTATGTTGTCGACGATCGACTCTGTCAAGCTCAACCAAGTTTGCGAAAATTAGCGAGAACATTGGCAATTTTAGCGACATGGATAGATTCCGCTAAGATCTGACATCACAATTTCCTAGATTTCTACGTTAGATAGAAGTTGTCAAACACGTAATCGTTCCATTGCTAAAATACCATGCAAGCGAACTATATTCATCACAAATTTCTGCCTGTCAGCAGTATGCCGTTGAGACAATGGTGGAAGGACGGCTTTTAGCAGGTTGTGCAAAAATATTCGAAATTTGTGAGCGGACCGACCCCTTTCAACAAGCGTCCAATGGATTGTTATGGAAATGAGAAGTCTCCTATATCTGGCAGTCTGACGTGTGAATTTAGAGGTTTTTTGAATCTTTGACGTCCAGATGAATACCATTACAATTACCACTGTCCGTAGCCCATTCCCATTCCCATTACCATGCTCCTGTATATCCTTCGCTAGCTCTCAAAATTTTCACAATCTGCCTCTTCAATTCACACTGCCTAGGATATCCCATTGTCAAAAATGTCGGTGGTTCCTTTAGTGATTACATTCCCATCTCACTCTAATTTGCATTCCTATCTTGGTCCTGCGCAGATAATGTACAAGGGAACGCGTTTCGAAACGGAGGTCGACGTCGGAAACTGTGCCGGGTCATGCCGAAATCAGACATGTCAAGTTGCCGAGGAGAAATGCCATGTGGTCAAAGGACCCAATGGCAAGGAGTGTGTAAAGGTCATCAAGAGTTGTGCGTGCGGCAAGTCTTGTCGCCGCAGGCCCTACAAGAAAGCCTATCGAGAGTATATCCATGACAATGATGTGGACGGCGGTCGCTATCAGACCAAGATTGTTGATGTTGGCCGCTGTGATGGTCCCTGCCCTCGACTCTCAAGACAGGAATATTGTGAGAAGATCAGAAGGTGAGGCGTTTGTTTGTTTGTGCATACCTGTGTGCTTGTTGCATGCATGCACGTGTGCTTGTGCGTGTGTATTCGCGCACTTTGAAGTACGTACTGTAGTAAGATTCGAATGATCTTGCATATGTGGCGGTTGGGATATTAGCGAATTTGTCACTGATTGTCACTAGGGCAGGACACACCCTAGAGTTGGGAAGAGGGGTAGGACCCACCGTAGATCCTATGAGAAGGCCCTAGAGGCCAAGCC
Organism: Sycon ciliatum; assembly: GCF_964019385.1. Classification (NCBI taxonomy): domain Eukaryota; kingdom Metazoa; phylum Porifera; class Calcarea; order Leucosolenida; family Sycettidae; genus Sycon; species Sycon ciliatum. Next base: position 7,458,132 of record NC_088649.1, on the reverse strand, counting down.
TGAATGAAGGTGTACGTCTGCAAATTACAGTGACACCTGCATGCCCTTGTTTGATGCAGTGAAGCTGTCTTGGTACGAAAGTATTCAGGGTCCGATAAACACAAATTTCACTGTCATTGAGTTGCACTTGTTTTCATCCCTGTCTTTCACACTGTGCACAGGCAATTTCATTTCCTCTGCAAGCTGAGTACATCGCCAGTGCAGCTGCGTTGCGCGCCGTCCTCCGTGCGACCCGTCATCATCCGCACGTCACGTGACCACTCCATACGGGTCATGTCAATACAGACGTGTGCGTGTCGGGAGAACTAGTATTAGTTCCTATCTAGGAGTGTTATACCTTATACCAGTTTTCTTGTCAGTGGTGTGGCCGATATAATTATATGATGTAACAGAATGCTATGTGAAATTTCGATGAAATTTGATTTTGATTTTCTCTACAAATGCTTATGAAGGCAAAAAGTGCTTTATGTACCGATTTCTTTACGAATATATTCCGTTCTACCGCTATTGGTGCATTTCATTTGTGCAAGATCTTGATTGATGCCTTGATCCAATTACGAATATCTTCTTGCCGTTTTTACCTTGAAGACATGTTTTAAAACCTAGGATATAATTTCCCATTCAACAACCATGACGTACTTTCTAAAACCCTGGAAAGAAGGGGATGTGACTTACAATCGAGTGTGAATTTCTGCTTATGCGAATAAATTGAAACATTATCGCTTTAACCTGAAGGTGTGGTGTATTGAATTTGTGGTTCAAACCTGAAAGCTGGGTGCTACAAATATTTAAATGCGGCTTATAATCGGGGAAGGAACCTTTCATTCGTACGAAGGGCAAGGTGTCACAATTCACGGCTATCCTCTCGGCTGCAGGCCGAGTTTTCCGCATGTTACCAGGTGGAGGGTATGCTTTATCCAGCTCTGCATAGGTCTTTGTCGAGCGTAATTGGATCTTTGCATCATATTACCGTACACATCTCTGTCCCTCCAGAAACTTGCAGAGACATTTCGGAAATATCGCGGAAAACGTTGCTAGGTAAAATGCCACAATTTTCGGGATTATTGTGGTAAAAATGCGGAAATTGCGGAAAGGTCGATATTGGTACTTTTACTGTAGTGCGGTACGATGCACGAGTCGTACAGCGTAAATCATGCACGAGTCGTACAGCATAAATCATGCATGACAAAACAGAGCGTGTGCTCCGCCCAGTGTGCTGTACTCGATTGCGACTGTGTTCAACTGCCTGATAGGAGTTTGCAACACAGCTTTCCTCCATCCTCGGACAACACTCGACGCGAGCCTTATTTTGTGACTTGTCAGCCGCTGATTAGCCCAGAAACTTCTCCATTCTGGTGTCGATCTCACAAGTAAACTACTTGCGAGCTTGAAGAAGTAAACAACATCGAAGAATGACTCGAATACCGCAGTTGCTTTTCGAAATATCGTGGATATCGCGGACTTTTGTTCAAATTACGGAAAACAACGCAGCCATGGAATCGCAAGTTCCTGGAGGGACAGACATCTGAGGGTAACCCGGGGAGTCACGGTGACTCTCGGATCAAAAACAACGATGCCCTGTCTCGAGTACTGCGTTGTGCTGGTGTGGAGTGTACGCATGACATCAGAAGATCCGATTATGCTCGACCAAGACCCTATGCAGAGCTGAATCAGACATTGCACACTCTGGGGGTTATGTAATCTTGGTAACACCAAACAATAGCATAGACAATACATTAATTTTTGTTGGTTTGCGCCTTGGAGAAGTGTTGGAGCTAGGTGTCAGGTCGCCGAATGTCTCAGTACTCCTCGTGAGTTTTGTGCCATTTTGTCGCACTCGCTGACTGTATAAGATCTGATTACGTTGGTGGACAGTTTGTCATAACTCGTAACATGTTGTCCTTTTCCTTTCACCATAACATTAGTTTTTCTTTTTGTACAAAGAGCTCAAGGAAACACATACAGGTTAGGATCCTACTTGTGTACATACACAGCATATAAGGCAGCCAAATGCAACGTAACGTTACCTCTACAAGGTGGCAATCCTGAGAGAACATCATCACGGCACAACTCACGACAATTAGGGCCCGGTCACACATGCACTGGGATTCGCTTCGGCGACGAGGTTCGGCGGCAGCGAGCCTGGTGTCGCTCCAGCGAAACCACGTGTGTGTGGTCACACATACAAACAGGGCACAACTCCTACTTTGGCGGAAAATGAGACTGTGGTGCATACGGTACGGAGAATAGACGAGGTCAATGACTATCTTGCACGCATTTTTGTTGCATGGACATCATACGCATACAAATTTCTCGTAGCAAGTCCATATACAGCAGACCGTGGTGTTTTCCGCTGAAGCGAATCCGCAGAAGCGACAGTCTCGCTTCGAAAATTTTGGAGGAAGCGGATTGGAGTTTCCGCTGAAGCGGAAGTTCCGCTTTTCGCCGTTGCCATGCCATTTTTCGCTCCTGCGACCTCGCTTCAGCGTATACGCTACTTTCGAGTGCATGTGTGACCGGGCCCTAAGTGCGTGTTGCCATTGCGCGAAATCGCGCATCTATGAGCGACATCCACATAAACTGCTGGGACCATGGTTGTGTACTCGAATCTCATTCTGAGCACCCTTTTTTCTTCCTTTTTTCAGCCGTTTTTTTGCAAAAAGTCCTCGAGCTCGATTTTTTTGATCGATCGTTCTTCAAGGAAAGACGAGTGGACAATCGATCAACAGGGCCGAGGACGAATGCGTCTGGTTGGAGTTCTTGCGTGGCACAGGATGACCAGACACACATATAGATACATTGCGACGATCTAATCTGCACAGTGTTTCCTAATACCGCACGCACGACGGTAAGTACAATTCATGTGATTTCAAATTGTTTGTGATCTACAACGTCGCTAGCAGGACGGAAATACAGCAACAGCACGACACCCGTTATACCAGGCAGTAACCAACAGTCACCTCCGTCACATTCTCCAGATCAGAAGGCAAGTGAGGCAGTGAACATGAAGAAATAAAGTATGAAAGAATGAAAAGTGAATAATTCAAAAATCTCAGAAACGTTGAACGTAAAAAACACTGAGAACAAGAAAAGTGACTTACTTCGATGGCAAAAGACAAAGCGAATGTTCCTCGTATGGACCTGGCTCTTGCGGAATCAGCCACACTGTGGAACCATGTGTTTGATTCCACAAGGGATGGCTACCTGCTCCTCACCAACCAGCCTCCACGACGGTGGTAAAGTCGCCAAAAAAACGAAAGTTGAACATTTTGTGCATGTATGCAATAGAAAATTTGGTCTGAGTATGTCGAGTGCACATTCGCACAGGACAAAGCCGTTGCGCAAGCTGTGACGCTGAAATTTCGTCCATTGGTAGCGAGGGTAACCCTGAGCTGGAAAGTGTAAGGGATGGCATGCTACACTCCCCCGCATACGCTTGACAGCACGATTTGAGGCGTGGAGTAGTAATATACCAGTATCTTACTACCCCCTGATACCTGATGCATGGGCGTCGTCATCTTCATCCCGCAGATCGAAAATGTACAGGTGTCGTGTGATTTCGCGCAATGGACAGATGTTGCTTGATGGACGGGGTACGGGTCTTGGCTCCAGTGGTTGTTGCCACCTCTGATGTCCACCATGAACGGTGCGAGAACAGCAATGGATTGTCAAAAACAATAGTATGGAATCCGAAGCGAGCAGAAATTCATACTCTGTTTGACGGAGTGTTCACAGAAGATCACAGGCACACTCAAATAAGTATAAAATGTGCAGCCTATGCAGAATCGAGGAGCTCACCATACTCAACAATGCCAAGCCCGAAGAGCCTGAACAAAAGAAGTGAACTAGTATCAAAATGCTGACGAGAAAACAGACTACAGCCGTCCCTCTTTAATCCGGCACTTTATAAACCAGCACCCTCTACATGTATAAACCAGCACAATATTCATTAGCCAAAATGTCCTCTTCATGCACATTACAATAGTAGATCAGATTTGTTAATCCAGCGCCCTCCCTAATCCAACAGAATTTCTTTAAAACAAATGGTGCCGGGTTATAAAGGGACCACTGTACTACTGTAAGTCGACAAAATTTCGGTCCATTCAAATTTCGGCCTCTCAGGGCTAAAACAAAATTTCGGGTGCAACAAATTTTCGGCCCGTACTGCTGCTGCCTGTATACACTGTCACACTGAACCTTGCGAAACTAAATTTCGGCTGAAACAAATTTTTGGCCAAATATGATGAAGCCGAAAATACCCGAAAATAAATATGCGCTGCATATTTGTTGACTTAGCGTAGTACATACGGAATTTCAAGCCTGGCATGACCTAGAGCAACAAGTTAGTAGCCAGTCGCAGCTACAGCGCAAGGTGTCCAGCACAATCAAGATGACTGGTTTTGCATACATCAGTGCAAAGCATATCCCTATAAAATCATCCATGAAGCCTGCGTGATATTAACCTTGAGCCGTGTAGGTGTATTGTTTCTACTCAATTCAGAGCCAAGTCTCATTCATGATCAAGTACATAATGATTAGTCTCGGGTTTTAGTATCAGTCGTCTGGTGATTGCATTAGCATGAAACTCAGAGTTACAACGAATCTCAACTGGCCCCTTTTTCTCTTTCTCATTTGACTTGAGAAGATGTAGACACGGTCGCTACTAGGTCATCACTTGAACTTTCCATATTTCCCTCTTAGCTTGCTTGTTCAATAAGTCAATCAGATTGGCAAGAATCGATGAAGTTAATAGAGCTAAGAATAAAATGAAGGCCTAAGAATAAAATAAAGGCCGCAGACATCACGCAACTAAGTTACTTGTTCGACATGCATGTGTATTTTGCCTAAGAATAAAATAAAGGCCGCAGACATCACGCAACTAAGTTACTTGTTCGACATGCATGTGTATTTTATAACAATAATATTACTTGTATAATCCAGGAGTGATTTTCCCGTTCCAATCATCAGTAGGAAAGAAACGGAACTTCGCGGGATGAACAGTTTGCGTTGAGCCGGTATCCGCACCAACCTTGGCGTGTCCCGTACTGAGCAGTGGACTCGGCGACTGGCGAGTGCGGAGCTGGCTCGTCGCTTCGGATTATAAGTTTTATAAGTTTTCCAAAGGCGTATTATTAGAGGCAGTAATCAGCGATATGCTCCGTATGCATCATTTGCGATGGCTCGGCCACACACACACACACACACACACACACACACACACACACACACATACGCACGCACACACATACATACACACATATACACACATACACACAGTTACGTGTTGAACATAGACGCACGCACGCATGCATACATACTAGGCCTAATAAAATACGAGCTTCTAGGCTTCTTCGTCTTACCGGTTTAGCATTTGCAGCGCGCAAGCGCCTTGCTTACACTAGCGCCACGGAAGGAGTAGAAAGATACCTGACGGTTGATAGTCGGTAGAAACCAGTCCGGTGGATGGATGCATAGCGATGCATTTCCTACTCTATCGCATTGGACTTCGCATCGCGCACCGAACGTTGAGGAAACTGGACCTCCGAATTGCATGGCACAGTGTAGTACGGTCCAGCGAACAACTGAACACCAAACTAAGCCGTTCGCGAATGCTCCCAAACACCAACAGAAGGCTCAGAATACTGCACGTACCATAGTGGACCAACTGGACTTGAAAAAGACAACAAACCGACAACGAACCTCGCGCAATGAGCGACGAAACAATTCCTTCCTCCAGCAAGTCGTCAAAATAATTCTGGCTGCCCTTTCTCAGAGTTTCTGAACCGAACCAGGATCAGTTTCTCCTTTCGTCCTCGGCCGGCCAGTACATGCATGTGCGAACGCCATCCGGGCCGTGTAGTTCACACTTTGACCCCGCCGAGGTGACAGGAAATGAGTGGCAAAATACCACTCCGTGGTGACATATCATGTATACCGATACTGCAATGGACCGTATGCGTGTTAAAACAAAATGGCGTCACGATTTATTGAAAGTGGTATAGTTGGTGGTACGAGTGTTCAAACCCATTTGAACTTCATACTGTTCGTCTTCTTTTTGACATGCTCTCTTTCCATCGTCCTTAGCTTTTGTTTGTTGAGAGCTGTTTTGGCTTTCTCCTATACCTCTGGGGGATGCCAAGTGATGGTTTTGAGAGGCTGGTGATGGCTGTGAGCGAGAGTTTGCCGATCGGCGTCGTCCTCGCTATAGCGATGAAAATACTAGTTACTGCGCACCTGGCAGATATCACAACACGTCGGAGCGTCCAGGAGCAAAGGAATCTTGGGTTTTCACTGGAATCTAGTTCCTCCAGCATCGTGTAGCCCACCGTCGGTGAATGGCGGTCCAGAAAGGTTGAACCTGGTCTTCTGCAGCATCTCGCAGTCCTGCGAGGCACACTGAATACGCCTGTCATGTATTCTACAAATAAAAATCACGAAGTAGTGGACTTTACAGTGATGAGTCTATCCTGTATGCTGCAAAAGACGCAGGAAATGTGACTGGTGTCCGTACACTGGACGCCAATATCATCCCAGTCTTCTCCTGCAGGATCTGTTTGACATTGACATACCGGTATGCAGTGGGTCGACATTGGCCTGGTTTGGCAGCTATCTGCCTGGGTGGATGTAGCAGGTTTGCATTGGCGCGTCGTCCAGTCCGACATTTTCTTGTAACTGTGGAGTACCGGCAGGGTTTGAGAGGTTGCTCGTGCTGTGAACACATCTCTACTGCCTGTCTTGTCCTGGAAGTGCCGTCTCGCCGCTTCCTTGCTCTACAGTCACGCCGTTATTTCGCTTTGTTTCGTGGTGCAGCTCAAAACCTGCCCAAACAACTGTGAGCTTGCAACATGGTATGGACAAATTCACTCCCTGGGCCATGGCAAGATCTGTTCAGCGCGGGCTATTCCAACCTCCAAGTGCATAGTCACCGATCGATCCATGCGATGGTGGTTGACCTACAAAGAGCCAAGGTCTACGAGTACTACTATTGGATGCTGTCTACATGCAGTCAACAAAATCAAAGTACCTCAGTATGCCCCAGAATAGGGCATGTGCATCTATAGCATGACACAACAGGGGTTCTGGCGGCACCTGTCAAACAAGCAGTAGCGACTAGTGCCAGCTACCTATTGGAGGCTAGCCGCTACAGTCTGTCACTGGAGATAATTATTATGTTCACTGTTTAGACTGAGCACAACAATGATGCCTAATCAATCTGCCCGATGTGTGTTCTGTTCCACCTAATTATAACGTCCCATCGCATCAACCCTACTACACGCACATGTCGTCACTCTAGCACGACTTGTGTTATTATTGTTTATTTTGATTCGCACGATAAATAGAGCACAATAAACGTTAACTTGACCGAAGGTTGAAGGTGACTGCAGATAGAGGAACACATTGAGGTACAGGTACCGGCATCAATACAGTATCAGAGAGAAACAAACAAAAATGAGAGGTACGCAGAAAAAACTCTCGTAAGCCCAAGGGGAAGTGGTTGATGAGGGATGAATGCACTCTCCACACTCATCTACACTGTTCGTGGAAATGCACACATACATACAATAATATACAACATAGCAATAGCATGCACAGAACCGAACAATTTCATGTTCACACATGCAAGCACAGACCTGAACATTAGTACCAAAAGCCGATACAGACAATATCCCCATACACACAGACGCACACACACACACAATGTCCCATGTATGGGCCCGTGGCAAGAAAAGCACGCAAATCTACAAATGCACTTTGTGAACCCACAGATTTTCTCTTATAGCAACGATAACGGATCTGATTCTGAATGAAACACACACACACACAATACAATCATTGAATGCCCATCCGCAGATGATGGCAGGTCCTGAAAGAACAGGCAGTGTTCCAGTGATAGGGAACAGAACTTCGAGTGGCGAGTGAGGTATACACACACACACACACACGTGCGTGCGCGGGCACACACTAAAGTATTCAGAAATAGAATCGACATTGTAGTATTCATTGGTTGGGGAATGGAAAGGAAAATAAAACATTGCTGTAGGTTATTGTTGTAAGGACACTGGGAGCACAACAGAAAGGTAAGCAACTTGCTTTGATGGAAAGAAAGTTATTATTCCACGGATCTCAGAAGGAAGGAACGTTCCAGAATGCTGCACTGGCAACAGGCGGCCTGCATGTGCGCGGCCCCTGCAGTCGGTCCAGCTGCCGGCCTTGCAGTGCTGAAAAGAATGTGCAGTACAGCATGTCACATAGTATCGCAGCCTGGACAAATAGGCGCTGGGAAGTCCTAGTTATGTGCTCACCTACACCACGATGCACCAATCTTCTGAGCTACTTTGGCAACAACTTTGTCCACTTGAGACTCCCATGGGCTGAGCCAGTTGTTGAGGGCTGCACCAAGGTGGACGGCAATGACCGCTGATGGCAAGGCAATCCATGACACACAGTCACTAGGGCATCGTCAACATGGCGCTGAGGCTGGATCGATAAAATCAACCTTTAGGCTGCCGCGGGGTTGACAACGAGGCCGCTGTCTCGAAGCTAGTCAGTCAGCCTGGTCACCGCCATTGACGAACCAGTCGGTTGTGACAAGTGTGGTGCAATATTGTCAGCAAATTCAGTACTCAGGATAAGATGAGTGACAAAGGGAACGTTGTGTTTGATAATATTGAAGTGAACAGGGATGATCACAAACCCTGCGCGTACTCCACCGTGAGTTACAAGAAAATTCCGGACTGGACGACGAGCAAACACCAACCTGCTACATCCAACCAGGCAGATACTATTACGATAGCTGCCAAACCAGGTCAATGCCGACCTACTGCATAATGTCAATGTCAAACAGATCAGGCCTGCAGGAGAAGACTGGGGTGTTGGCGTCCAGTCACTGAGTGTACAGACACCAGTCACATTTCCTGTGTCTTTTGCAGCATACAGGATAGACTCATCACTGTAAAGTCCACTACTTCGTGATTTTTATTTGTAGAATACATGACAGGCGTATTCAGTGTGCCTCGCAGGACTGCGAGATGCTGCAGAAGACCAGGTTCGACCTTTCTGGACCGCCATTCACCGACGGTGGGCTACACGATGCTGGAGGAACTAGATTCCAGTGAAAACCCAAGATTCCTTTGCTCCTGGACGCTCCGACGTGTTGTGATATCTGCCAGGTGCGCAGTAACTAGTATTTTCATCGCTATAGCGAGGACGCCGCCGATCGGCAAACTCTCGCTCACAGCCATCACCAGCCTCTCAAAACCATCACTTGGCATCCCCCAGAGGTATAGGAGAAAGCCAAAACAGCTCTCAACAAACAAAAGCTAAGGACGATGGAAAGAGAGCATGTCAAAAAGAAGACGAACAGTATGAAGTTCAAATGGGTTTGAACACTCGTACCACCAACTATACCACTTTCAATAAATCGTGACGCCATTTTGTTTTAACATGAATATCGCGGATCAGGGCCAAAGAAATCCATCCCCACGTGCCGAAAGCAGCGGCAAGGTAGTATTGACTGTACGATGTAATAGTAGATCTACAAGATAGTGCTAGCTAGGCTTCTCGGCACCCGACCTGCTCATATTCATGGTGATAGCACATATGTCATTCCCCTGATGTATCCAAACATCAGATGGAAGGTACCGGAAGAAGACAATGCACTGTGGACGTGCAACAAGGAACTGCGACGTTCCGTTCCGTCTGCGCACCTGTGCAGCAGACTACTAAACCATGCTCTTGACAGTCTTGTGCACAACGAAATTCGTAGCCCCGAAACGAATATTTCATGTAAGGCCACCCTTTGTTAATTCATTGTTTAACGTCCTTTTTTTCGCGAAAAGGTACGCGGGAGGGCGGAAAAAAACAAAAGCCCATTCCAAAAACTGGAAACCCCAATCAAACATTTTGACCAGTAAAGCATGTGATATATACAATATTTCTTGGTCTAACGGCACTTGCAGGCATAGAACAACACTCTTTGATGGTACATTGGAGCACATGCCTGATGAATCCAACAAAACAGGCACATAGCATGGAGTACATCTGGATTTTTACTAGGACACACACGTACGATATTTAAAAGCCAACAAAAAAAAGAAAAAGAACACAAGACAAAGGCATGCCCGGGAGGCAAGATTATAAGTTTAAGGTCATGATCGGCACACTGTGAAACTACACAATCATGTATGTACAACTTCGCATATTATTGGTACTACTACAGTAGGTATCGGTTATAGTAGGCCTTGACGGATTATGCTAGCATAATTTTTCGCATAATTCCTACCAAAATCGAATAATCGCACACATGTAATTCGAGGCAAATTGCATACGAATCGCATAAATTGGAATAATCCGCCTGTTCGCATCAAATTCCATACAGTTTTACATGTTCTACAAGTACAAGTACAAGTTGATGCACCAGGAAGTCGTAGGTTTACGACTCCCTTAACACCATGTCCAGTCCACTACATTCAGTGACGGTCGTAGCTAGGTCGGACGGTGCGTTGAACTTTTGCTACTACAGTACAGCGCCCTCTACAAAAAATTCCCCTGTTGTTTCGCACAGAACCATCATATACATAAGCAGCATATGTGAGCATAATGCGGCATAATAATGTATAACTTTTAGCATAATTCTGCAATTTTTTTAGCAATGCGAAAAGCATAATTTCACGAAAATATTAGCATAATCCGTCAAGGCCTAGGTTATAGCGTGGGTGTTTGAAAAACGACATTTGATTCTTATTGCCGATATTTCTTACACACGATAAATCACGTGTGACATATCATATGCACGTGTGACATCATACATGTACATGTACATGTACATGACTTGTACATGTATGCGCGCACGTAACTCGTTTGGCATGTGGACACGTACACATGATACACGTACACACGGATCAATCAGACTCGCGGTCGTGCTAGGCGACTGCGGAGCAGCGGATACGAGAGAAGTCGGAAGAAAGAGTCCGACTGGACAGAAAAAGTGATTCTCCAATGCTCCCTTGGACATAACTCTCTTTTTGTGCTGAATATTATTGTATTGAGTATGCACAGAGCACAGATGTTATTACTACAGGCGATACACTTTGCACTAATCTGGCATATTTTGCTACACAAAATCCATTCTTAGGGCCGATATATTCTACTATGCGATAATACTGCTTGTAAGAATAAATATACACATAAAATATGTGTTATGATTATGAAAAAATGAGTGTTCATTCTTGTAAGCAGTATATTCTTGTATACGACCACACTATAACCGATACGCACTGTACTTTCTTGTTTTTTTTTCCAGTCTGAGGCAAAAAGGTACGCGGGCGCGGACGTTAAACAACGAAAAAAGAAAGGGTGGCCTAACGAATATTCGTAAAACGTGAGGTTGCGCGCAACGTGTGAACGTTTTCGCAGCAGGTCGACACGGCAGCGTTATCACAGGTGTGAAGAGTCAAGACACTTGGATCACTATCAGTACTCGTAGATCTAGTAGATCTACTAGTGGTGGCCTGCGGATGCGAAGGCTAGTTTGTGTGTTTCTGAACATTCAACTTTCAAGCGTGGCCGACGCGGATCCCGCGAATATTATTATTATCAGGGAGTCGTCGATGATGGCATACGACTCCCTGATAATAATTATTATTATTGTAGTACTCCAAGTGACGAAAAATAATTTCGTAGATCTGCTCTGTTTCGGTCGCCTTTGGACGGATCTTCGTAGCAACTTTCGTTACTCGAACCCGGACGGTCAAAATCTTACGAAGTTTCGTTGTGCGCAACCTCTAAAAATGATAGTGCTGTGTCCGCAGCTTCTGTCTTCGCCAATCGCGCTATTAGTATTAGTCCTGATCTCTGCTGCACGCAACGTAACTTCGCACTGACTGTGACAGACTGTGCAATTCAATAGAGAGTTTACGCTTCACAGTTTTTTTCAATTTCGAACGTGAGGTCTCACGGTCGAAATATTTAAAGGCGTTTCTCACATTGTAGATCTACGTGAGATTTCAACGCCACAGGCACAGAGCTAGAGCTCCACTATAGGCCTTGGCGGATAATGCTCGAAAAGGTGGCAGATTCTGCTCGAAAAGCAGTGAAATTGGCAGAACCATACAAACCTTATGGCGGGCAATTCCTCGAATTCTGCTCCATTTCTTTATCCACATACCAAACATGCATGAAACTTACCAGAAAAAGTACCGAATTCTGCCAATTTTTCTGCCGGCATTATCCGCCAAGACCTACTCCACTAGCCTCCAGCTCACAGTGAACAAAGTGATTCAACGCATGTTTTTCTCACTTTCGAAATAATTGAAAGAATGTCCAGCGTAACCTCTCTAATATCAAGACTATGCTCTGGTGTACCTGTGTACGGTCGTCATTGACGCCGAGAGCTAGAGACCCATCCATGCACACAATAGTCATAGTCATTCTATCCAGACTTCGAAACTCACACTCAAGTTCCTGTGAACTTGAACTACACGCGAATAGTAATGATTGTCATGCCGTGTGGAGGCCAAAGGTTCAAGCCTGGTTGTCACTACTCGGCCGATTGCTCGGCTGATTCTCTGACATGACATCGGCCAACCACAGTGCGTCACACTGTACATGCATTCCGGACGAGTTGGACTACTTTCGGGCCACTGCTCGACTCCCCTGAGCATAACGGCTTTTATAGATAACTGAAATGGCGTCCGCCAACAAAGGAAAGATGTTTGACACGAAAAGTTAAAAAAAGCTGTTGGACGAATTCGTCTTTCCAGTCAACTTCCCAGAGATTTTGCGTGCTCCGACGATTTTTGTACCCAGTACTCGAAACCAACTATTTCGAAATGCTAAATGCGGAGCTTCTTTACAATACGCTTTAAAGGGGAAGTATACCCTAAAATCAAATTTTCACCAGTTGTAGTCTTCTGGGTGCTGAGTCGAATGGTCTTGGTCCGAGGAAGCTGAGACGCTCCCTTCCTGCTTGAATCCCAATCGAACTCGCGCACTTCCACCGAAACTGGGTGACTGCGCCCTACTAGAGGGGGATTTGTATGCAAAATGTCACTAAAAGCGCCATTTCGTTCTTATAAAAGCACGGATGACCGCGATTGGCCCATATGTTGTAGTCTTTTGGACGCTGAGTCGACTGGTTTTGGTCCGAAAAGGCTGCGATGCAGCGTTCCTCCTTTATTCCCAATCGAACATGGTTGAACAAGCGGTCACGTGCTCCTGCGTACACCAGTCAGCTGGTCACAACTTACTAGCGTGTTTGACCTTTTTTGGGTGCAGTCTAGTCCTGTCACTCGAGTTGAACTCGAGTTGAACCTTGGTGTGAAAGTAATAGTTGTCGCCTGCTGGCGCGGTGACCAGGTGATTTGGGCACCCAGGAGCACGTGACCGCTTGTTCAACCATGTTCGATTGGGAATAAAGGAGGAACGCTGCATCGCAGCCTTTTCGGACCAAAACTAGTCGACTCAGCGTCCAAAAGACTACAACATATGGGCCAATCGCGGTCATCCGTGCTTTTATAAGAACGAAATGGCGCTTTTAGTGACATTTTGCATACAAATCCCCATCTAGTAGGGCGCAGTCACCCAGTTTCGGTGGAAGTGCGCGAGTTCGATTGGGATTCAAGCAGGAAGGGAGCGTCTCAGCTTCCTCGGACCAAGACCATTCGACTCAGCACCCAGAAGACTACAACTGGTGAAAATTTGATTTTAGGGTATACTTCCCCTTTAAAAAACTCCCTGTATCCGGGCAGTCTGGGACCCAGCACTGCCCGTAGCTACTGTCGTGGACATGGAAATCCGGTCGCACGTCTAGCGGCCCCAGGACGCTGGCCATGCAGCCGTGGGAAAGCAGTACACACACGCGTAGATCTACACGCTGCAGCGCGCGCGCTGGTCGCTTCATATCGGATCAACGGTTACGTGCACTGCATGCTACGTTCTGTCCGCGCTGAGTGAGGGCGCCGGCCCCGGTCAATCGACTGGATTTCCATGTCCACGACAGTAGTAATTGTCCGTAACTACACAGAACTTGCAAACATGACCTTGTACTTACTGCATGCAAGTTAAAAAAGGTATGCCAATCATTACTAGTCGGTTTCGGGGCCGTTTTTCGTTGAATAGCCAATTTTTGTGACGGTGTAGATGAGTCAGAAAGGTGCTCTGTAGACGGAATTGCCCCGGTCAGGGGCTTCAGGATCTGGTGCGTTTTACTGCACACACGCCCCCCCCCGTGCATGTACATGGCTACAGGACTCTATAATAGACTGTAAGCAGTAGTTTCACAGTACAAGTGTAGTCAGATGGTGAGTCAATTCAATCTTGGCAAAATGGTATTCAGTAAAAAAAAAGGAAAAAAAGGAGAAGGGCAGAATGTTACGAGTTATGACTAACTGCCGCACTCGCTGACTGTATATGATCTGGTTACGGTGGTGGACAGTCACTGAAGTAACTCGTAACATTTTGTCCTTCTCCTTTTTCACAGTACTGATTATAATATGTAAAGTCAACTAGGGACCGGCGGATTCTGCTCGGAAGGGTGGCAGATTCTGCTCGGAAAGGTGCCAGATTCTGCTCGAAAAGCAGTGAAATTGGCAGAACCATACAAACCTTATGGCGGGCAATTCCTCCAGTTCTGCTCCATTTTTTATCCATATACCAAACATGCATGGAACTTACCAGAAAAAGTACCGAATTCTGCCAATTTTTCTGCCGGCAGAATCTGCCGGACCCTACAGCCAACTTCGCTAATAACGACTGCGTATATAACGGCAATTCGCGAATAACGACAGAATTTCCATGTCCAGAGCAAAGTCCCATTCAACTGTAATACATATAACTAGACTTCGGGTACAATGACACTCCACGGATAAGGACACTTTTCTGATGCCCCGCCGAGTGTCGTTTTACGCGAAGTTGACTGTAGGCACTTGAACCGTTACTGATGCTGATACAGGCTGCTAGCACCGCTATTGGTCATCAGTTCAAGCTGAGTGGCGGAGGTCCGACTCAACACACCACATAATACAATTGATTCAGCACATTGAAATTTGAAATAATCGTACCACGACACGTATTGAATGTGCCGTCACGCTGCTTAAACTTAGAATAATAATATTATTATTAGAGGTGGGTAAAAACCTTTGGAATCAGGGTATGCCGTGGGAAATACGCATGGCTAATTCCTAGTAGTGTTTTGCTAAAAGAAGAAAGCTCACATGAGCTAATTGTGGCGAGGCGGTGGAAATCTTTTAGCACATAGCCAAGGAGCCTGCTCCTTTTCGTCTACGCCAGGAAGCTGCTCAGAGTGCAGAAAATGTATTCTTAAGCCCATATTGAGATACACGTATATACACCAAGGCAAAATCAAAAGAAGTTGCGTGTTAAGCAGCCTGGCATATCTGTAGCAAATCGCTATATTATCTTGCAAAAATATTCAGCGCAGATCATAATATTTCTTTACAAGCATCTTCAGCTTTCCGTCGTACTTCAGCACGCAGCAGGGAAATGCGGGTGCAACAGGGACACAGAGAACATTGGCTCGCCACATGGAGCAGAGAGGGGGACCCAATGGGGAGGAATATTACGTAATTGCATGTGTGCATCTCTGTGTGTGAGAGTGTGTGTGTGTGTGTATGTGTGTGTGTGTGTGTGTGTGTGTGTGTGTGAGAGAGAGAGAGAGAGAGAGAGAGAGAGAGAGAGAGAGAGAGAGACAGAGAGAGAGACGAGGGAGAGACCGAGAAAGTAAAGGAAACATACCAGAAAGGGGGAGAGAGAGTAACAGAAAGAGGAAAGTGCAGGATCCTCTCAGAGCTTCTCATAGTCACCTCTTGATGGTGCGTCACCTCCACCTCCTCCTTTGCCACATGTGATGACAAACGTGAAGCCACCCTGAGGCAAGAAAAAGGCAAAAGGCAACAGCACAGCAGAATACCCAATGCCCGAACGTCAATCATTTGAAATGCGTTGTCGAACTGAATTCAGGAGTGAAATGAGTCAGTTATGCTCTATTTCGTTATACAGCACCGTAGCATTTGGAAACCTGACAGCAGTCATCTGTCCCCCATGGCTGTATCATGGTGAGCCGGAGTGTGTTGTTCTTCTGCGGTACAGTCAAATCAGAATGAGAGGCGGTAGGAGCATGATGGAGGTGTATGCTTTCAATGGGCGTTGAGTGCCCCCCCCCCCCTTTAGCCAAACATAATAGTTGCCTGAAACCCATAGAGATGGCCTTGTGACTCGAGGTGTGCCAGTAATCCAAAATACTGTAAAAGCAGATATTTTCGGTGGTGTTTCATTTTCGGCAACTTCGGTACCGACAATTATTACCTAAAATAATACGCACCGAGTATTTCGGTACTAGAACCAGTACACTTGCCAGGAAAAACAAAAAAAACAAAAACTGGTTTACCGTAAATTTCCCTTCACCGAACCTCTGATTTCGGAGATTACCGAAAATATTACACCACCGAAAGTTTCTGCTCTTACAGTATCAATGTAGAAGAGAAAAGGACATATGGATACGAGTTAAGAGTAACTCTCCATCACTGTAACATGATACTAGTATCCAGTATTCTAAATGTACTAAATAAAAAATAAAATAGAAATTCACGGTTCGCATGAGACTCGGCTGGACTCCGCATAAATGTACTACTCTATGATATCACCTAAAAGATAGCTACAAGCACTGATAAATGCTTTCGTATATATTGGATGATGCTAGAGAGGTAAAGTTGACTCGCTTCCCAGACACTCTTCGCCCCTATTGTCTACAAACATCAATCCATTGTATTCGTGAATGGACTCGGAAGATTGTGAAGATTGTGAAGTAACTGGTGGTGTTAGTGGACATAGCTGTAAAATCGGAAAGTCTAACGAGTCACAAAGTCTAACTTTTTAAGGACCAATTTTTTTCGTTATTTGAAGAAACGTTATCGCGAGATGTCTGCGTAAAGATGCGCATACAGATGGGTGGCCAGGTAGCCATCGTTAAACTTTCTGCACGTTATCATGCCAAAATTACAAAAATGTTAAACTTTTTGGTTTTACAGTATAGGGTAACTGTTCCTCGGTTTTCGTGAATGCTTGGAATATCCGCATGGATCATGGCATGATTGAAATCGCAATGACATAACAGTGGCATCGTCATTATGTAAGAATGACATCACAACGTTGACTATGAGTAAACCCAGCCATCGCCATCACAGCCTTGCACAAGTCATTTCCTGACGTCATCATGACATCACAATGACATCGCCAAGACACCGCCCAGACTGCATAATGACATAGCAGCTGCACAACGCTCCAGAGAGTCTCCTCACCTTGATGAGATTAGGCAGCGAGGACCAGAAAGAGAAGTTAGGGATTAGCTCAACACCGGTTTTTTGCCGGGCTAATCCATACGCCACTCCAGCAGCCAAGTACGCTGGAACTAAGACAAAGAATCTACAGCGGAAAGCATACAAAAGCACGCGCAACACACACACAATCTACTCAAACGATCCCAAATCTTCACGAGCTGCTAAAAATTGGTGTCGTACTCCACAGGATAACGTGCTAGCAATTCAATGCTGATAGAGATCTGCTCTGGGAACTGTCATAGGTTGGGGTCTTAGAAAAAAACCTTTTGGCTCAGTGTGCAAATCACTGGTAGTAACCCTTATATGGAGCAGCAACTTCCTTACACATGATAATAGAAGAGTACGTACAGTAAAACCTGTGACTAAAGACCACCGTGACTAGCGACCAGCCTGCTACTACAGTAAAACCTGTGACTAAAGACCACCGTGACCAGCGACCAGCCTGCTACTACAGTAAAACCTGTGACTAAAGACCACCGTGACTAGCGACCAGCCTGGTACTACAGTAAAACCTGTAACTAAAGACCACCGTGACTAGCGACCAGCCTGGTACCGTATTTTTCCGGTTGTAACTCGACCTTTTACGACTTAAAATAGAAGGAGAAAGGGTGGGGGTCGACTTACAACCGGGATTCGACTTATAACCGGTAACTATCAGAATCTTCAAAAAAATGACCTGCACTGCATGCACGAGTGCACCATGTTTACACATTTTGCCAGTTTATTGGCCTTTTTCAAGGATTGGGACGTTATATCCTCCAATAAGGAATGTTTACATGATTAGTTGATGTGTTAGTAGCAGGAGGTGGTAAGTAGTGCTTCTTTGGGTGACAACTTTAAAACGCAGAATTGAGACCTCCAGATAGAAGGGTCGACTTATAACCGGGGTCGACTTACAACCGGTAAAATACGGTACTACAGTTAAACCTGTAACTAAAGACAACCGTGACTAGCGACCAGCCTGGTACTACAGTAAAACCTGTAACTAAAGACCACCGTGACTAGCGACCAACCTGGTACTACAGTAAAACCTGTAACTAAAGACCACCGTGACTAGCGACCAACCTGGTGCTACAGTAAAACCTGTAACTAAAGACCACCGTGACTAGCGACCAACCTGGTACTACAGTAAAACCTGTAACTAAAGACCACCGTGACTAGCGACCAGCCTGGTACTACAGTAAAACCTGTAACTAAAGACCACCGTGACTAGCGACCAACCTGGTGCTACAGTAAAACCCCGTAACTAAAGACCACCGTGACTAGCGACCAACCTGGTGCTACAGTAAAACCTGTAACTAAAGACCACCGTGACTAGCGACCAACCTGGTACTACAGTAAAACCTGTAACTAAAGACCACCGTGACTAGCGACCAGCCTGGTACTACAGTAAAACCTGTAACTAAAGACCACCGTGACTAGCGACCAACCTGGTACTACAGTAAAACCTGTAACTAAAGACCACCGTGACTAGCGACCAACCTGGTACTACAGTAAAACCTGTAACTAAAGACCACCGTGACTAGCGACCAACCTGGTGCTACAGTAAAACCTGTAACTAAAGACCACCGTGACTAGCGACCAACCTGGTACTACAGTAAAACCTGTAACTAAAGACCACCGTGACTAGCGACCAGCCTGGTACTTCAGTAAAACCTGTAACTAAAGACCACCGTGACTAGCGACCAGCCTGGTACTACAGTAAAACCTGTAACTAAAGACCACCGTGACTAGCGACCAGCCTGGTACTACAGTAAAACCTGTGACTAAAGACCACCGTGACTAGCGACCAACCTGGTACTACAGTAAAACCTGTAACTAAAGACCACCGTGACTAGCGAGCAGCCTGGTACTACAGTAAAACCTGTGACTAAAGACCACCGTGACTAGCGACCAGCCTGGTACTACAGTAAAACCTGTAACTAAAGACCACCGTGACTAGCGACCAGCCTGGTACTACAGACCACTTCGTCAGGCACGGACGGTCTCACATTCACATATGGTTGTGCGGTGCAAACCTCTAGCTAAGGACCACCTGTCACTAAAGACCGCTTTCTGTGGCCGCAAGGGGTGGTCGGTAATCACAGGCTTTACCCTACTATACACTGCATACCTACAGTAGAGAATGGAGTGACTAAGACCGGCCAGGCTAGAATTTCACAGTACAGAATGGAGTGCCTAAGAGCGCCCAGGCTAGAATTTCACCCAACACAGTATACCAATGTATACACGGTGACTCAACAGTGCATAGACTGTAATACATGAAACTAAGAACGGTCTAGGCTAGGAAGCTGACACCCCCCCCCCCCCCCCCAGTTTTTCGGCGACCGCCAGTACTGTAAGCATTGGAAGGGAGCAGAAGCGGAACATTTGGCTACTGCATGCGCATCATACCTGCCAACCTGTGCAAACCTGAGATCGGGACAATGACATGATGTAGTGTTCACGTGTTCCTACGCGCTGTGGCATTCCTTGGCCACTCCAGACATTCATGATGCATGTAGTAGTAGTAGTACATCGTGAGGTTATGCATGTAGCATGTGCCGTTTCCCGCGCGCGCGCGTGAAACGGACTTCGCGGCTTTTAGTTGCTGTGCATGGTTTGACTCTGGACTCTTGTTGTTTTGGACTGAAGAAGAAACAATACTACATTGGCGCTGCGAGCTATTTCGTTCCTCCGCGGCGAGCATGGGCGACTGACCACCCGCCATTCCGCCCACTGGACCTTTTCCTATTTATGTCTCCCTCTACGATGCCGCCATGCGCTGGCCCGCCTGGACACGGAGTTTCAAACTTTATCTTGCTGCGTCCAAAATTGGCGATGACGACCAACAGCGTGGGCTACTCCAGTACCTGGGAGGAGATGACATCCAGCAACTCGTGCCCAATCTCAGCAACACAGGGGCAACATTCGACGACCTCGCCAAAGCATTGCAGGACGAGTTCGATAAACACCAAAACCAAACGCTCCTCAGGTTCAATTTCCGTCAGCTTCGTCAACAGCCGAACGAGACTATGGAGGGTTTCTGTTGTCGTTTGGGCGACCACGTGAAACGCAGCGGCTTCCCGGATACGGCCGCGGAGAAATTGGCCGTCTTGGACCAGCTGATCATCGGCTGCAAGTCCGACGCCCTTCGGCGAAAACTGCTGGAGATCGATGGCCTCGACTCCGACGGAGCTCTGAAAGCAGCCCGCGCGTATGAGGCCAGCATCACCCATGTACTCGCCATCAAGGACGCCTCTCTGGGCTCTTCAGTGGCTTCACAGCAGGACGCCCACGTCGCTTCCCTGGCGTCAGCAGCACCCCAGCCTGCCCATGTGGATGCCCTCTCAGGGTCACAGCGCCACGGCTACGCAGCTGCACGCCAGCCCCAAGCCCAGTGTCCACAGTCTACCTCATCCGGTCTGACCTGCTACCGGTGTGGAAAGCCAGGCCATGCCACATGTGACGCTGCCAAGGGCCAGTTCTGTAGCCGCCGTGGCAAGCCAAACCATTTCGCTGCGGCGTGCCGCGCCTCGGACTCCGCCATCCAGGCCCGCACGTTCAGGGAACGCCGTCCCCACCAACACTCTGACCAGCACGCTGTCAACAGCGGCCACCATGCCATTCATTCTTTAGAGATTGGCGCAGAGCTGTTTTCTACCGACTCTCCGCCTCGCCCATCTACGGCACCCTGCCGTGAGGATGCCCGGCGCACCGTGCACGTCAACGGCATACCCCTGACTGTCTTGGTGGATAGTGGTGCCAGTCACAATATCATCAATACTGATGACCTGGCAAAGGTTGCCCCTGGTGCAGCACTTCAGCACACGGATGTGCAAATCTTTGCTTACGGCTCAACTTCACCTCTTCCTCTTCTGGGTAGCATCACCCTCTGTGTTTCCTCCGCTACCATGAGTTCGACGGCAACATTCCTCGTTGTCGCACACGCGCCACGTACCGCTGCTATCGTTGGCCGCGAGACCGCCATGCGTTTTGGCCTCATCCAGCTGGTCCACAGCATCGAAAGTCCGCAACTGCCAGGCGACCTTGCTGAGTACCACGACCGCTTCCAGGGCCTCGGCTGCATCAACGACGTAGAAGCCCATATCTACGTAGATGGCAACGCCCGCCCTGTCGCTCACGCACCATCCAAAGTGGCTGTTCACCTCCAGGAGGACGCACTCGCTGAGCTCCATGAGCAGCTCGCATTGGATGTCATCGAGCCTGCCACTGGCCCCACCCCATGGGTTGCCCGAATGGTGGTCGTGCCGAAGCGCAAGGGCAAAGTGCGCCTCACGCAGGATTTCCGTGATGTCAACGCCGTTGCGGCACGGGAACGCCATCCCATCCCCACGCTCGAGGAGATTACTTCTGACATGCCAGGGGCCACCGTGTTCACCGAGTTGGATATGAACAAGGCCTTCCACCAGATCTCACTGGCCGAGTCATCCCGTCTTTTCACCGTGTTCCACACACCCCTCGGCCTAGTGCGGTGCAAGCGACTCGCCATGGGGTTGGCTTCAGCGTCTGAGATTCTCCAGCGGACCATGGACCGTGTCCTCGCGGGTCTCCCAGGTGTTCGCAGCGTGCACGACAATATATTCATGTACGGCGAGACGGCCCAAGTCCACGATGAGCGCCTGCACGTCTGCCTGCAACGCCTACGTGCCCACAATGTTACCCTCAACCTGGCGAAGTGCCAGTTTCGCCAAACCCGCCTGGCCTTCATGTCGACTATCTACAGTCGCCGGGGCACTCAGGCTGCACCACACCACAAAGAGAGCATTGCTGTTTTCGCCACACCCAAGTCAGCTTCCGATATCAAGAGTTTCCTGGGTTTAGCGACATTCATGCGCCATTACATCCCCGACATGGCCACCAAGACGGCACCCCTGCGGAAACTCCTTGGCAAGGGTCAGCAGTGGGATTGGTCACCCGAGGCTCAGGCAGCATTCGATGCCATCAAAGCCGACATAGCAGCTGATCGGGCCCTCGCCTACTTCGACCGTACCAAACACACTCACCTTTACGTCGATGCCTCACCCGTTGGCCTTGGCGCCATCCTCTGCCAGTCTCCTGAAGCAGTCGTCCAGGATCACTCCGAGCTGAAACCAGTCGCTTTCGCAAGCCGCAGCCTGACCCCCACTGAGCAGCGTTATTCGCAAACGGAACGCGAAGCCCTCGGTGTGAAGTACGGCTGCTTGCGCTTCTCCCATTTCCTCAGCGGCGACCCCGGCTTCACGGTCCACACCGACCACAAGCCCCTTCTACAGCTGCTTCACCCATCTTCACGG
>NC_088649.1:7368002-7430502 GCF_964019385.1 Sycon ciliatum | reverse complement strand
CGTTACTTCAGTAACGTCTGGCGCTACCCAGGGTCCACACAGCTTTAATTCCGTGTTTGTGTGTGTTGTGCCGTCGGCATGCCTGGTGCTATCTCATATCGTACCATCAAAGGCAGCTGGCCAAAATATTCAAACAGGGCTTCAAATGCAAGATCATAACGTGAAGAAACTTGGAAGAATGAGTATGTATGCGAAGTGATCGGGGGAATGCATGCAGGGCAATAGTGCGGGTTCGAATCCTAGGTAACAGGACTGCCACTTGCTCCGATTTTTCGGAAATCATCCGATTTTTGATCGCCTGCCGGACAAACCGACCGATTTTGTTCCCAAAGAGGGACAACCGACTTTTTTTATTTGAGCGCTTTTTAGTCCAGTTGGCCATTCGGCGCTTCCAGGTCGCATTTGGCCGGTCATTTTACATGTACATGTACACGTGGCTGTAAAATGCACGCGTTCTTGCATGTGTATGGACAGTTAAAGATGTGTTCTGGGGCCCCAACAGCAAGCCATTTTCCTAAAATATTTTAACGGTGATACCCCGGACCCCCGTCAGATTTTTCTCCCTCCAAGTGTAGCAGCCCAGAGGTTATGTCTTGAAATAAATAGGAGAAACAACAATTTATAACACCCCTATGCTTTTTTGACTAGGTCATCAAGGTGGTAGACAGTGTCGTATTACCCTCGAATGCCAAGAGGAAGTTTATTTATTTCGCTCAGGGTCTTACGCTATGCTTTTTTGCCTAGCTCATCATGCATGTTATTCGAATAGACGGAATTTTTGCAATACAATAACATGCATGATGAGCTAGGCAAAAAAGCATAGCGTAGGACCCTGAGCTTCCAAGCTCTCTCTTTTGTTGTAAAATGATGTGTTGTTTTCCTGTGTGATGGCATTCCCCAAACTGTCTCGTCTAGTCGCGTGCATGTGTGATATGAGCATGCGCGATGTTGTAGTCGAGAGTCCTTTTGTCAGTCTTCTTGTTCGTCCCTTTGAGTGTTGTCTCCATTTCCGTAATGTCAATAATAATTATGTAAACCAAACTAGTCTTGTCCTTTGTGTCCTGCGTCCCGGGGAACGGAATGGCTGAGATTCCGTTACAACGTGGTGCCGAAACCCGGGACGCAGAGGATGAGTAAGTTTGTCATGAGTCTGTTCGTCGTCGTCAACAAATAATAGTAAGCGTGGGGTGGAGGTGATCAGGAGAGATGAGGAGCTGGTGGAAGCGGAAGACGACGCGGAGAGGAGGCAGAGAAGGTGGTGGACCGGCAGAAGCTGGGGACTGGAGCCTGGGACGGCAGGTACCGCATGGAGCGTGTGGCCGTGGCTCGCCAGAGGCCAGTGGATGAGTCTGGCATCACCGACTGTGTGTCGTCCTTTGTTGTTCGTCTTGTTGTTGTCTTGCTCGCTTAATTGTCTGATCATGTTTCTCTCGCTGTTCAGTTCGTTGCTGTGTTGTTGAGTTTGGTTGTCGGTATGTTGCTCTTCTCGTCGTTCTGTTCTGCATTAATTTGCGTTGTAGATTTATTTTGCGCTGCTGCGCGCAGGTTGTTATTTGTTGGAGCTTTGGCTCTCGTGTTTCGATTGGCCTTGTGTGCCTGAGTTGAGAGCGTCGGCTCTTGTGTCTTGGTTTGGCCCTGTGTCGTGGCCCAGTTTTGTTGTGCTACAATGTAAGCTGTTGGTTGGTTTTGGTTTTTTCTGTTTTGCTGTGGTTCCTTTTGCTGTTGTGCATGTGGAACGTGGTGTCGGTTTATTATTTTGTGGAATGTCATCAAGGGGGCAGGTGTTGTAAAATGATGTGTTGTTTTCCTGTGTGATGGCATTCCCCAAACTGTCTCGTCTAGTCGCGTGCATGTGTGATATGAGCATGCGCGATGTTGTAGTCGAGAGTCCTTTTGTCAGTCTTCTTGTTCGTCCCTTTGAGTGTTGTCTCCATTTCCGTAATGTCAATAATAATTATGTAAACCAAACTAGTCTTGTCCTTTGTGTCCTGCGTCCCGGGGAACGGAATGGCTGAGATTCCGTTACACTTTCCACACGCACAAACACACACACACACACACACACACACGAACAGGCGGTGATTTCACGTACCGAATGTTGTCTCCATTGGGTGTCCCACCGTTGTAAGTGAAGACTATTTGTGACGGGTTAGTTGCGATGACATTAAAGTTCACAGATGAAGTCTGTCCCAGACTGTAGATATCATTGGCACCAGCTTCCTGACAAGCCTACAGACAAAACAAATGTGATTATACGCATGGTATTATGTGCAGGCTTTATGAACTTGCATATCTGCTGGACTCTCATCATCTATGCCGGACTGCAGGTGTGCAAAAATTACAACTCAAATCTGCTTTCAGCAAGGCAGGATTCAATGGCCCTAAAACAGGTCGCGCAAGTCCACAGCTAACTTTCCTCCTTTCTCTATGGGCTAGTGATGCGCCCTGCTGAATTTATGACATCAGGCAGACGCATCAGAACAATGCAAAAAAACTAAAAAAGAAAACCCAGTCGCGTGGTTTGAAGCGGACTTTCGGGTGGCACTGGAGTCGGTACTGGCAAAGTCTGCAGAACTAACCTGGGACTTGCCGTGAACGAATCACACAACAGCTGGTGGTCTGGCCTGAAAGATCGAGTTTAGGCGTATGTGTATTGACGTTTAGTGTGCGGTTAAAGAATTAGGTGAGATGCTTCGGCGAAGTGGGGGCACAGCATTGCGCACTTGCAATAGCGGTAGCAACTCATGCTGCATACTGTGGAACCTGTCAAGGCGACCACTCGGATATGGCGACCACCTGTCCTGGAAGACCACTGAAACCAGGACCAAGGGATGCTATTTCCAGTAAAATGAACCTGGATAAGGAGACCGCCTGGTAGCAGAGACCACGTGTTGAAGGTCCCTTGAGCGGTCGTCTTAGACAGGTTTCACTGTACTTTGCGTCAGACAGCACTTCAGTGTCTTCCAGTAAACAAAATCACAGACAACACTTCCACTGCATACCTCGCTGATCATCCCATTGCTTTGTAACTTGCTAATCCCTACCCCTTTTGTAGACGTGCCTTTCTTTTCTTTTCTTTTTTTCTCTTTTTCCGTGGTTAGTCTCACCATCTCCTCAATTCAATTGGTTGCCTTGACATGCTACGAGGTGCAGAAATAAATAATTACCGTATTATCTCTAATATAAGCAAGGTCCTTTATTTTTTCAATGTACCTCCGCCCCGTGCTATTAATGGAGACGTTCCCTTATTGGAGACTGTTCCATTATTATTTCAACCTCATTTCAGAGGCATGTTGCCATGCCAAATTCATGTCAGACGCACACATTTCAGGTTTTTTTTCGCCCGTACAGATAATGAATTTGCACAGTGTGCTTATAATGGAGACTGAGCACTTTATTTTTTGAATGCCGCCCCAAGGTGTTCTATTATTGGAGACGTGCTATTATTGGAGACTGTGCTTATATTAGAGATAATACGGTAATAATAATGATAATATCGCCCACAAGCAAATACGCAGGGTTATATTCCTGTGTGGCGAATATTTAACTGCAGCTGTGCTAACGCTATGTGCGACTGTTTGCATACTTACTGCACTGTCCAGGGTGGGGCTGCACTCAGGTCCCAGGTTCAGCTCAGACGTGCACGGGTTGAAGTGGTATGAATATCCGTCTTTTCCGATGATACCGTTCTTCAGCCTGGCAGAGTGGGACAGGACAGCAGTCAAAAGATGTCCACATATACACACATACATGTACATATACACACATACATGTACACATCCACACACACACACCATGTACCATGTACCATGTATATACGCCCGCCGCAAGAGAAGCACGCAAATCTGCAAATGCACTGGATGTGCACCCACAGATTTTCTCTTTATAGCAACGATAGCAGATCTGATTCTGATTGAAACAGATCAAGACAAGCGCCAGATAACTGTCTAATCCACACAACTGGCGCAGCCATGTGAATCGACCCCCCAATGCACACCTGGTCTACAGCACACGGAGTACATCGGAATAGGACGGCCAAGACAGTTACCTATGCACACCCTACACTTGCTGGGGTAACCAGTATAGACAGCACGCTGCTTTGATAGAAGCAGACACTAGATGCACTGGTACTTTGAAGTGAAATTGGAGTTACTTTACCAACCAGCCTCGGCTACTGAGTACTGGGAACCCAGAGCTAACAGACATACCAACAACATCAGCCATGAAAGCTATTAACGACACACTGGGTTGTGGAGCCGAAACTAGTCCAACTTCCAAAATGCTTTGGCAAGAGGGTAGCCTTCCGACAGGTCGGAACACACATACACACACACACACACATACACACACACACACACACACACACACACACACACACACACGCACAGGCACACGTATACGACGTACATTGAGCCCCCTGCATGCAACACACCAACTCGCACACCCCCTTTCCTTTCTATACATGAACACGTGCGCATGCATCCGAACACACACACACACACACACACACACACACACACACACGCACACACACGCACACACACACACACACAAACACACACACAAACACACACACACACACACACATAATAAAGTCCCTACCCCCACCCCAGCACCCACATACAAATACACATGCAGCGTCCTTCTAAGTGATGTCATTGCTATTGTCCATCAAATTCAACCTCAATGAGTTGAATATCTTTGTAGTGACCGTTATTGGCATTGTTTTGAATCTGATGGATTTCATATTGATATACAAAATGCTGCTGCCAGTAAAGGGTTATTTAATTAAAGGCAATACAGAGCCAGGCAGTTCAGAGCCATGCACTTCAGAGCCAGGCAATACACGGCCAGGCACTACAGAGCCACGTAATACACATAACCAGGCAGTACAGAGCCAGGCAGCACGAGCCAAGTAATACAGAGAACCAGGCACAACAGAGCCAGGTAATACACGGCCAGGTAATACAGAGCCAGGCAGCATGGAGCCAAGTAATAAAGAGCGAGGCAATACACGGCCAGGCAGTACAGAACCAGGCATTACAGAGCCAGGCAGCACAGAGCCAGGCAGTACAGAGCGAGGCATCACAGAGCCAGGCAATACAGAGCCAGGCAGTACAGAACCAGGTAATACAGAGCCAGGCAATACACGGTCAAGCAGTACAGAGCCAGGCACTGCAGAGCCAGGCAATACAGAGCCAGGCAATAACGGCCCGGTATTACAGAGCCAGGCAGTACTGAGTCAGGCTATGAGCAACCAAGCAACTCTCAGCCTGTTAATGATGAGTCAGGCATTGCACAGTCAGGCACTGCAAAGCCATGCAGAACATAGCCAGGCTATGCACAACCATGCAATACAGGGCCAGGCATCGCAGAGCCAGGCAACGCAAAGCCAGGCAACGCAAAGCCAGGCAACGCAAAGCCAGGCAACGCAAAGCCAGGCAACGCACTCTTGATAACCAGCCCGTGGGACTCAGTCAGTGATGATGGTGGAAAAATCTTATATTCTCCCACCAAAGTTGATAATCGATTGATGTGCCCCATGCCTCTGTCATTACAGCACATTTTTGCTCACCTTTTATTCCCGTCCAAGCCTTTCAATGAAACAACCTCTCCGGTATCACTGAGTCGACATGAGCATTGGTCCACCTTTTCGCATGTTTGACCCACAGTCCCATCCACGGCGATAGCCATCGCAAGCAGGACCAGCAACAGGGCAATCCGGTGCCACTCCCCGCAAACCATGGATCTACGATACGCACCCATTCTCACTTTGAACTGCTGCCGCCACCCGCTCTGCTCGTTCGTGACGTAGCGGGATCCAAGAGAAGCACAGCTCACGGGACGGGAAGCGTCGCTTGGAACACTGCCTCTCGTCGCGAGATAAGCCGAAACCTAACTAAATGAATCGATCCACTTCCTGCACGGTCTCCAGGAATTCACCCTAAAGACTTGAGAACTGCGCTAAACGTGGCTTGATCCTCGCCTCGAGCGGTAGGTACGTGTTGTTTTCTCCCAGCCTCACCACCAAGTTTCCGTTCTTTCAAATTCTTTCGAATACAGAAACAATCGAGAATGGCTTTCTGCACACCTTCTTGATAGTATTACAGCAACGGACTGAGACAAATAATAATAACAATACTTGCGCTCGGCCTGGCACGAATGTCCTGTCGATTTTCGCAGGACTAGGCTGGACTGAGTCTGTGTATGTCATAATCATCTCGGCGTCGTTGCCGTTGGTGCCGTCAAGCGAAAAATCTTTCACCGCGCACGAGAAAGCAGAAAAAGTGGCACAAGGCCGGCACATGACTAGTCCGCGGATCCAGCCTTGCCTGACCGGTCACCTGGTCATCGTGACTCGCATGACCACGAGCCCTACACTGACAGAGTCTGTCTGTATCAGGGAGTCATAACACACGACATAAGCGGATGATAAGGAGGGTTTACGTATAGTCAAACCTCGTTAGGACGAACACTGATAAGGCGAACTTTCCATTAGTACGAACTAGGGCCAATCCTATGGTTGGCCAGGCATCATATCCAGTCAAAATTATTCGTTTACGACGAACTCCAGTATGGCGACCTTTCGCGAAGACGAACTATTTTCAAGTGTGATT
The DNA here is from genome assembly GCF_964019385.1 of Sycon ciliatum. Taxonomy (NCBI): domain Eukaryota; kingdom Metazoa; phylum Porifera; class Calcarea; order Leucosolenida; family Sycettidae; genus Sycon; species Sycon ciliatum. The sequence goes on along the minus strand of NC_088649.1, from coordinate 7,423,885 downwards.
TGAATAAAATCAGCGCGTAGTACGAACTTTGGGTGCGTGCGCGTGCGCTGGCTGTCTTTTTTTCTTTCTTTTTTCGATAGCCGGGTCCATACATGGATTGTACGTACATAGATCTACGTAGCTACTTAGTGAATCGTAGTAGACGCACTGACGTGCGTGCTTTCTAGGCCAAGCTTCAGCGTACACTGCATGTTCGCGTCGTTGATCGAGTTGTGAAGTGTTTTTTGAAGCAAAGAGCGTTGATCCGTAGAGGGTAGTGGCGTACCTGCGGATGCCGAAAACTCGGCCTCTACTGGCTCCGACCGAGTCTCACATGCACACGAACCGTGAACTTTTTTTTCTAAAGTATGGATGTTGAGATGCTGTGCTTCACATGCACACTCGTAATCACTCATATTTTGCCTATGGTTTATCGTAATGTATTTGTTTGTATTTTTTTTTATTTTTTTTTATTTTATACGAAAGTCCACTATATTCCCGAATATGTGCGAGAAGTGGTGGCGGGGCCAGGCTGCTCTGCCGACCTCAAAGGTCTCGGCGTCTACGCAGACAAAGCGCGCCATAATGCAGTAAAACCATGTAGAGAGGAGGAAGAGGGGAAATGAATAATAGTGAGAAACAAGGACAATGGGTAGATGGTCGTGAGAGAAGCAGAGTGAAAGACAACGTCACATTGTGGTAAGGGGGGGGGGGGAGGATGCTAGTGAGGCACTGGTCTAAACCGTTTCATAGGGCGTCGGTGGCTGCTTGCCAGTTCAGGTGCAGCAGATACTTGTTGCATTTTTCTTTGATTAATTGGAGCTGGCTGGGTTGCGGCCGTGCTGGTAGAATGGTCGCTGGTAGGCTGTTCCACAAGGGAATAATGCAGTCTGGGTAGGAACCCTGGAGGCTGCTACGAATGCGCACGGGCAGCGTCGACTTCAGCTGGAGTGGGTGGCAGTGGGCAGTCACCGTGGCTAACCTAGTGGATCGACCACCCACTGGGCGGGGATTGGCTGGAGGTGGGAGGACGGGCTTCAGGGGGCTTGTTGTTGGAAGGTAAGACAGCTTGAACGTGAACGAAAGCGCAGCAACCAGTCGGCGGTGTTTCAGGCTGGGGAGCCAGGCGCCTGGGCCAATCACCTTCAGTGCCTTGTGCTGGATTTTGTCCAGTCTGGATGTACCTGACCCCATCCACACCAGGCAGCAGTATTCCATTGTTGGCCGCACGAAGCCTTTGTAGACTGCCGTGCGGCCGCTGGAGTCCAACAGGGGCGCAACCTTTCTCAGGAAGTGTAGGCGTTGGGCAGCCTTTGAGGCCACGGCCCGGAGGTGTGCTGCGTAGGACAGTTGCGAGTCGAATGCTATGCCCAGAAGTTTAATTTCCTTCTCTTCAGGAACAGTCACTCCATTGAAGAGCACTGGTGGGAACGCTGGGGGAGGCTTGCGGTGGTCGATGATGAGGGCCTGAGATTTGGATGGCTCGAAGGTGACCTTCCACTTGGAACCCCAGTGGGAGACGGCGTCCACTGCTTCCTGGAGTTGTGCTGCAGAGTCGGATATGCTGGCGGTGGCAGAGATGCACTGATACAGTGTTGTGTCATCTGCATACGTGGCAAGCTCAGCACCAGCAGGCAAGGTGTCCTCGCAGTCATTCACGTACAGGAGGAATAACGTTGGTCCAAGGATGCTACCTTGTGGTACCCCTGCTTGGATATGGTGCAGGGAGGACTCTTGGCCGCCCACAACAGCCTGCAGGCGCCGGTTGTGCAGGTAGCTTTCCAGCCATCCGAGAAGCGGGCCGTCTAGACCGTACACGGAAGCCTTATGCAGCAGGCCAGCATGGCTGACTTTATCAAAGGCGCCTGCTATGTCTATCGCCAAAACATGGGCGGCTCCTCCTAGGCCGGCTGCTCGGGACCATTCACAGTGGAGCTTGGTTAAGACGTCGGCTGTGCTCAGGCCCTTTCTGAACCCGAACTGTTTCGCAGAGATGACATTGTGGGACTCCACGAAACTGGTTATCTGACGATTGACAATTGTTTCCATCACTTTGGATATGATAGACAGCAGAGACACAGGTCTGTAGTGTTGAGGCAGGTTCTTGGATTTCTTCTTGTGAATGGGTGTGACTCTAGCTGTCTTCCAGGATGTCGGCATAACCATGCTGTAGAAGCTAAGGGAGAACAGTTCGGAGAGTGGCTTACTTAGGGGGTCGGCACACATCTTCAGAACTCGCGCGGGAATGCAATCCGGTCCAGTAGCTTTCGATGCATTTAGGCGGCGGAGTTCTCTCTTGACAGTGGCAGGGCGGAACCGAACCGTTGAGAGCTTTTCAGCCGTGCGCTTTGCAACGTGGGGGAAATCAGTCGCTGGTTGGTTCGCGGGGAAGTCGTCGGCGCCCAGGCTGCACTTTGAGGCGAAATACTGCCCAAAACACTCAGCTTTTTCGGCATTCGATACGCATTCCAAACCAGGCTGCGGCGTAAGAGTTGGGATGGACGTGTTTCTGCTGCTGCCACCTGCTTGCTTGATGGTAGACCACCACGAGCGGTCACTCAGGCTAGCTTTGGAGAGCTTAGTACGCAGGGTAGCCAGGCGGGCCACCTTGGCATGCTGGAGGATGTCATTACAACGTAGAGTGGCTGCTGAGGCTGTCTGCCGCGCTGCTGTTGACTTCTGCCGTCTGGCAGTAGCCCAAGCCCTCTCTTTTGCTTTTATGGCATCCGTGCACTCAGGGGTCCACCAAGCTGGATCCGTCGGCCGGGATGTGAGTTGCCGGGATGGGATGAAACGTGACATACCCTGGAGGATAACTTCGGTGATGTTGGCGCACGACTCATCAGCGCTGGTGGTGAAGGCAGTTGACCAGTCATAGGCTAGGAAAAAGTGACAGAGGCGGTTCCAGTCTGCTTGGTTGTACCGCCAGACAGTGCGTGTGGTTTTTGGTTCACGGAACGCAGAGATAGGGAAGTCCATGGTGAGGACAGCGTGGTCAGAGGACCCCAGTGGGGCATGGCATTTCACCTGAACGGGTTCACTGAAGTCAGACATCACAAGGTCCAGGGTGTTGTCTCCACGTGTGGGGATGTTGACATGTTGCTCCAGGCCATGAACATAGCAGAGTTCCTCGGCTGTTTCTCCTGCCGAGGTAGTCTTGGTGCTCCCTAGCCATGCTGCATTGTGGACATTGAAGTCCCCTGCGAGGATAACATAGTCACCGTGGCTGCGGGCCTCACCTAGGTGGGTATCAAGGTATTCGATCAGCTCGGTGTCTGTCCCGGCTGCGGAGCCTGATCGGTAGAGTGCACAGATAACAATCTTGGACCGGCTAGCTGTTGATACAGATATCCATATCACTTCGTGGTGTTCCGTGCTGAACCGGTCCAGGTGCTGGAAGGCCATGTTTGATTTCACCCAGATGGCAACTCCGCCTCCATGAGCGGTTCTGTCATGTCGGATTGGGGGAGCGTATCCGGACAGACAGACCTCACTGTCAGTGACCTTTGCGGTTGAGAATTTTGTCTCCGTAACAGCGATGACATCAGGTGAGGAGCACTTTGCAACATGTGCAAGTTCACCAAGCTTTGACTTTAGGCCAAAAGCATTGGTGAGTAGGAGCCTGAGGAAGCGCTTCATTGGTGACCATGTAGGTCATGTTGTGGCGCAGATCCGTTTGATCTCTTCAGGTCTCCAGCCTCTGGTGGGGAGAGGTGGGAGTTTCTCCGTTTTTGGCCACCAGGCAGTGGAGTGGAGATGATGTCTGCCGGTGGTGGTGGCGGCGGTGGTGGCGGCGGCGGCGGCGGCGGCGGGGAAGAGGTTGAGCCCTGCTGCTGTTGTTGCTGTTGCTGTTTAGTCAGAACACTGGCAGAGGTGCTGTTTCTGCTACTGTGGCAGCGACTGCTGGTGCTGCCCTCAGGGCTGGTTTCAGAGAACCTCCATGGCCTGCAGTATAGGGGTCTTGGCCAGAAGTTGGGCGCTGTAACTGTGGAGAATGAAGTGGCATCGATGGTCACTCTGGCGGAAGCACGCCCACTTTCTGACAGCCATACACTGCAGGTGTGGACAGGAATAGAGGCGCCCAGAAACTCACTCCTGGTTTTGATAAATTGCCTGAAGTGGCTCTCAGTGCTATCTGTGGCGATATTGCCCACGTACACTACGGCACGCTTGTTCTTGGGTGGTTCTGAGGAGACAAGCTTCCATGAGTCATCCTCGATAACATGGAAGATTGGCTTGCCGTTGGACTCTGTCACATCTGTCTGAGACTTGGACTCTGTCACATCTGTCTTGGGCTGTGACTCAGAACACTCTGCCTTTGCCAAGCCACCGCTTCCCTGGGCCTGGGGGCCGTGGGGCTTTCGATCCGCGCTTGTGACGCCAGTACGTGATACGGTGCTGCTGGGTTCCATGTGAGCTGCAGCTTGCTTGGCGCTGCGTTTGCTGGCACTGGTACTACCGGTACTACTTTGCGTACGATGTACGTCTGCTTGAACTGGTGAGCTGTTTCTCGTCGTCTTCGACTGCATCCAGGCAATGGCGGAGTTTTTTGAAACAACTAACTCTTCCTTCAAATCTTTTACTTCCGCTGCCAGCTCACCAATTTTGCGTTTCATCCGCGCTTCGCGATCAGCAGACTCGGTCGCGAACTTTGCCAGCGTTTGCATCACTGCAAGGAGACCCTGCTCAATCCCCGGGAGGGTGCAAAGCAGCTTCGTCACGGCCTCAGCAGAGAGCTCGCCCATGGCGAAGGGTTCCTGCCTGGCCCTACCTAACTATCTAGACTATCCTACACTATTTCTACTACTACTACTACCCACCTAGCTATCTCCAGTCCGGCCTGATGCCGGCTGGGATGTCCAAAAAAACGAAAAGCTACGAGCTTGAAAAACGCGTGCCACACTCGTAGCTGCAAAAAAAAAAAAAAAAAAAAAAAAAAAAAAAAAAGTATATGGAAGCACAGTCACGAATTGTAGCACATGGTCTGTTTCTGGCTTTTGCTGAGAACAAAATGCTTCCCATTTACCACAGTATGCACCTTCACGTAAATACAATCCATATGATATGCATATCGATTTTTTTGTCAGATCTGGATAAGAAGAACTCCCGATAAGCCAAACAAATTTCGAACATGACCATGTATGAGAAAGTAGATTTGACCATAGAGTCCTACGAGATCAAGACACGAGAAGTAATACTGTCAGAGTGCAAGAACATGGATTCAAAACTCCTAAAGTCAATCCTACCAAGCAGTACGAAGTTCCCCGAGTGGTACGGTCTTCCAAAGGACCATAAGTACAGGTTCCTGCACGAGTATGAGGGCAGTACCGCGGAATCCAGCCCGCGCCGCGATAGCGGCAAGGGCTGGATGAACAGCGGTACTGGCCGAGTATGAGTGACTGGAACGTGTTTCCCGTGTGCACCCAAGCCAAATAAAGAGATACATGACAGACACACCTGCATTGTGTTTTGTGATTGTTTTCTGGTACAGTTTTTTGTAGTAGTCCATACTGCACCATAGTGCTTTTTTTCTCGCGGTGCCATTGACATTGTCGACTGGGCATCGGGTATTCTGGCTGTTCTGTTCCTACGGATTTTTCCCACGTCTTGATCGGAAACCTCGGCAAATTGCGCGGATCCTGCAGGTTGCTGAGCATTGCGCGGTTTGGTTGAGGCTCATCCGGCTCGTCCAAGATCTCCTTCGCGAGCGACTCCGCAATACAAGTTTCAGTCTCTCCCTCAACTTTTCGGAGGAGCTCATTAGGGCTTGGCGGATAATGCCGGCAGAATTTTCGGCAGAAAATGCCTGTTTGGGGGGGGTCGAGCATATTTCGGCAGAACGGGGGCTGAAAAAGCATTCTCTACCATGTCAAATGACAGTTACCTGCGACGTTCTGCTTTTGCAGCAGATTTGCCGTGTTCTTCGACACGCAGTCCATCCATCCACCAAATGTGGCCGGAACTGTTACTTTGCGGAAGGTAGCAGCCTTGAATGGCAGGCCAGTGGCAGAAGTCTACGAGTCGTAGATCTACATAATATGGCCCAGTTGCAGCGATTTTCGACCTTCGGTGAAAAAGCCCGCTGTGTGAAAAGATTCAAATCAAATCATCTTTTGCTGCGCAAGTCGCTCTTTCACTTTCGTTTCAGTTGTCCTTGTTTTTTTTGTTTTGTTTTTTTGTTGTTGTTTTATTTACTATTGACACAGCCCTACTGGAAAACAGGTGGAGAACAAAAAGAAACGAGGAAAAGGACAAAACATAGGGGATGTAGGGACGACGTGCTGATGTGCTGGGAGCAACTCAACCGACCAGAGGTCTCGGCGTCAGCGTTGCAACTAGGCATCGAAAAATGTGTGTGTGTGTGGGGGGGGGGGGGGTTGCACAAGAACAACTGCAAAACAAACAGAAGCTAGAGAATACCACAAATAGTAACTTGGTGCGAAATAATGAGAAGAAAATAATGACGCCCAAAAGCGCTAAATACGAAATTAAGAAAAAGGAAAATAATAAACCACATAGCGCTAAAGCTGCACCAAATAATAATTTAAATTATAACTAAACTGGGTGGAAAACCAAGAAATCATAACAAACAAAACAAACTAAATAAAAAATTAATAATTAAAAATTAAATAATAAAAGGTAAATGAAGCCCAATATCATCAGCAGAGACGAACCAAGGAACATGACCCGTGCCACCGTCAGGAGTTCATCCGTAGAAGTCGGTAGCCATCAGCCAGTTTTGGTGCGTGAGGTGCTTATGGACATCTTCTTTGAACGTGTGGAGCCGCTTCAAGCTGAGTGGAGCCCTTACAATTTCGCTTGGCAAGCTGTTCCATACTGAGACTACAGAAAACGGGAAGGAGCGAGAAGCATAGGCAGGTGCTCTCCTGTCCAGGACTTGCTGCAGCTGCACATGGTGCTGCTGGCCAGGAGGGGGTTGACTCCGGGTGCGCCGAGCTTCTACATGGTTGGCTGGAGGGGGGATCATGACGGTGAGCTGGGGTGGTCCTGGGATGCACTGGAGCTTGTACAGGTATACAAGCCCAGATACAATTCGGCGGTGGCACAGGCTTTGGAGAAGGGCACCAGGGCCAATAATGGCCATGTATGTACGAAACACGCGCCAAGTTCGAGCCAATGAACGCAGTGGATTCCGTTCCTGAATCCGTTCCTGCCCGTCGTCAAGTAACGACGGGCAGGAACGGATTCAGGAACGGAATCCACTGCGTTCATTGGCAGCGGAATCCGTTCCTGCCCGTCGTCACTTGACGACGGGCAGTGATTCAGTTCCATCACCTTTGAGCAGGCAGGACCGCGCTTTCCAGCCCGCACTGTTTCATCTGTCATTGGTCAACTCCAAGGCGACAATCACGTGACATACGGGAAGCAGAACTTACCATTGCGACCCGTGGTAGCAGCGTGCGACAGCCCAACGACTGGAGTATCTATTGTATTGGAGCGCATCCTACAGCAGCTCATTCAATTTGTCCCGGCCCACCTGGCTAACACGACGGAAGCAATAACCCACATCTGTGACGCATGTCCGGGTTTGAACGCCCCCGATGGCACCATTGTTATGTCCATGGATGTAGTCGGGTTATATCCGAGCATACCTATTCGGGAGGGCGTTCAGGCAGTGGTGGATATTCTGCAGCAGTATTCCCAGCGGATCGACATGTTTGGGCTGAGTGTGAGCGGGGTACGGAATCTGCTGCTGTTTGTTCTCAGCCACAACTATTTCAGATTCCACCATCAGATCTATCACCAAGTGGACGGGGTTGCAATGGGTAACAATCTTGCACCCCCATTTGCGATTCTATTCATGCATACGGTTGAGGCCAGGCTTCTGCAGGATTCTCCGTTAGTACCGCTCCTCTACAAACGCTACATCGACGATATCCTGCTGCTATGGACCCACGGCAGAGAGAGCTTGATGCGGTTTGTGCAGCATTTTGCGAATTCAAATAAAAAACAACAACAAACAACAACAACAACATTTCAACTCTGCACACCCAAGTATCAACTTCACATACGAGCTCAGTGAGGTGAGTGGCTCCATAAATTATATGGATATCACAATTATGATCCAGGAAGGCAAGCTGGCATACAAGCTGTACCAGAAGGCATGGGCTAGTGGTCTACTCATTGATTATACTTCGGCAGTTCCCCACCATATCAAATTGGCAGTTGCTTCGTCACAATTCCAAAGAGCTCAGAGGCTCTCATCGAATACCAGAATGCGTGCAGAAAGTGAAGCGAGGGTTCATGAACAATTAAGATTGAACAATTACCCAGAGAGAATCATTGAAGAGGCACGCACTGCCTCCAAAGGGCCAAAGCGTCGTCGCCATGCCAACCCATGCTGCGCATTTCTAAAGCTTCCATATAAGTCAGATAAAGTACATCAAGCAGTGAATAAAGCAATCAGAAAGTATAAAATTCCGGTTAGAGTCGTATATGAGCACACTGGAGTCTGGTAGCCTGAGGCGCACATTGTGTCGCTCCGCCCTCGTTCCTCCTCTATGTGTCAAGGCTGCAAATCCGCTACAACCGAAAAAGAGAGGTCGCCCAAAGCCAAGGGCCGTGTATCTCGTGTATATCCGGGGACAGGATGTATGTGTGCAGAAGAATGTTGTATATCAGCTGAAGTACAAAGAATGTCCGGAACAATATGTTGGTGAGACTGGCCGCTTTCTGGAAACTCGCCTGGAAGAACATAATGGTGAGGCAAGACGCCAGGAACTCGACAAGCCATGGAGCCAACATTTTCGTACCACTCACCCTGGATGTAAGCTTAACTATGGGCAAAGTGCATTCTCTGCAGTTGAAGTAATAGGAAGAGAGCCTGATCGAGCCCGTCGCAAACTGCGCGAGGCGATTGAGATTCGTGATGCCAAGCCCCATGTGAACATAAGCACCGGATGGGATTTGTTGTGAATTTTCTCAGCTTCCCCTGCTGCTACTTCAATATCACAGAATAATAATAATATGAGGCGGGTCACTCAAATCCATTCTGTTCCTGATGCCTCGTCGCGTCCCTGGTGGTAACAGTTTGGCATGGAAGTTTAACCTCATAGTGCATTGACTCATGGGGCTCCGTGCTCCCCTCCTGTGCTAGAATTAACACCATAATTATTTGGCATGTGCCCTCACTTCGTAGAGCACAACGGCGCGCTCTTCTTCTCCGTGATGTGCATAGTTGCACCTTCTCTCTCCCCCCCTCTGTATAGAGGTGACATAACTCGCATCATTTTATTTTTTGGCGCCACACTCTGCGTAACGCCATTCACAGAGCACAATGCGCGCTACCTTCTGCTGCTTCTCCGCTGTGATGTGCTAGTTGCGCCTTTTCTCTCTCTCTGTCCCCCCCCCCTTCTGCATACTAGGTGACATAATTCGCATCTTTTTTGGCGCTACACTCTGCGTATATACTGCTCTTGTGTGGCTTCCACGGTATTCATTGTTATTACCTGACGATGGCCAAGTGCCGAAACGTTGTAAAAATTACGGAACTGGTTCGGATGTGATATGCAGCGCTATGGGAATGGGTGTGTCCACCCGAATTCTTTTCACAAATTTGTTCAGCCCCTTGAAGTTCGTCCTAACGAGGTTTGACTGTACAATACATGAGGAGGCCGAGGGTTTATGACCAATAAAAACCATTATGAAGGCCGAGGTCCCTCCGAGGTTTACCATTGAATCCAGAGCTTTTCCCCGGTTAAATCCAGAGATTTTCAACTCGGAGATCGTGGCAACGATCGGCATGGTCGCCATTTTCCGCTCTGAAAGAACCCTGTCGTTTGAAACGAAAACGGCTTCGCGCCTTCCAACGAAAGCTACAAATCGATTCCAGAACACATGGGCGGCCAACATACCAAACAAGATCCCATTCTGGTAAGCAGGTTAGCCTGTAACCACTATCTCCTTGCATTGAAATTTCAGCCATTTCTCCCTCGTTCAAGATCTCAATTTTCTGCAAAAAATAGCCAGTGTTTTGGCAAAAATTCTGCATGCCACTTCTGATGCGCGTTTGGCTGCATGCGCGAACTGCGTGCGCAGTGCACGCGCTGAGATCCCTACCAAGAGAGCTAGCTCCCTTGGCTGCTGTTGGAATATGCAAGAATGGGCCTTCCACGTAAGGTCTAACAAGGAGAAGTGGCTATAGTTATGAAATGAACACCGGTAACCATGGAGACAGACCACACTCTCATTATAGATCATCATCATCATCATCATCATCATCTGCGTTGCCGAAAAAAATAATAAAGGTAAAATTTTAAAAATAATAATAAACGGCATTATGCAGCTGTGTAAGCAGTAGATGCACAGTGCGACTGCCAGGCATCTCTGTCAGATTCCAACTGGCAATTCTCATGCGGAGACATACCAGTCCACGAAACGATGTTGTCAGCAGAGGAAATCTCCGGACGACCACGCTTTCTCTTACCATCCACGACACCAAACATCACGTCACGTACAAGCTCGCAGCCAGATGGGCGGCATGTGTGCCCGAACTATGTCAGTTTGCGTATCCTGACCCTGGCTAGCAGCTGTCTCTGTACTCCCAACTCCACCAGGATACTGTCATTTGTGCGCTTCTCCATCCAGGATACTCTGAGCAGACGTCGGTAGCACCACATTTCTGCTGCCTGTATTCGTCGTTCATCTGTCTTCCGCAGAGTCCAACTCTCAGCTCCATACAGCAGGACAGACCACACTAAGGCATGCATTATCCAGATTTTCAGCTGTCCGGAGATGTTGTGGTCTTTCCAGATGTCAATTAACTGCAGCATACGCTCTTTCGCCATGGCAATTCTTGACCGAATATCGAGGCTGCAATCACCGTTTGTTGTCTTCCAGGATCCCAGATACTTGAAACTGCTCAATTCTGCAATTCGTTCTCCGTCGACCACAAGGGGCGTTGGAGCAGTATCGTTTGCACCAGCAGTACAGGTTCCGATATGCATGATCTTGGTTTTGGACAGATTCAGTGACAGGCCCTTCTCTCTTCCAGCGTCATTAACAGCATTGGTGAGGGTAGACACTTCTGATGGATGTGCACACAATCCCGTGTCATCTGCATATCGTAGGTTCGACAGCCGGCGTCCTCCGATTCTCACACCGATACTGTCCACATCAGCAACACGCATAACACTCTCAGTGTACAGGCTAAATAGATGTGGGGACAAAATACAGCCCTGCCGAACACCCTTCTTGATGGCGAACTCCGGCGAATGCGAGCCATTCCATCTGATAACTCCGCTCATCCCTGTGTAAAGATTCTGAAGCAAACAAACTATGTGGCGAGGAAAACCAAAATCCAAAAGGCAACCGAAAAGATGTGAGTGGTTAACTGTGTCAAAGGCTTTACGATAATCGATAAAAACAATGGATACAGGATTCTGCCATTCAAGAGATTTTTCGATAATGATTTGCAGAACACAGAGCATATCTACAGTACTGCGGCCAGCTCGAAAACCAGCCTGCTCATGTGGTAACTCAGCCTCTATCTTCTTTTTCATACGATTCAAGATTATTGTCAGAAGGATCTTGCTTGCATGTGACATCAAAGCAATGGTCCGATAGTTGGAACACTCCTTAGCTGATCCAGCTTTGGGTAGCATGACGATTTCTTGACGTTTCCATGCTTTTGGCCATCTCCCTGTTTTCCAAATCTCCAAACAAAGTTTATGTAGGAATAGAACACAAACTGAGGATGCATGCTGAATCAGTTCCGCCACGATCCCATCAAGTCCAGGGGCTTTCCTCTTCTTCAGGGACAATATGGCTTGCTCAACCTCAGCCAAGAGAGGCACAGGTTCAGGGGTGATTGGTGGCGATGGAAGCTCTTCCGCACCACTCTCCGCCGAGGCCGGACACGTATACCCTTGATCTCCTGACGGCTGCCCAAATAGCTGCTGCCCATATTCACACCACCGCAGCAATACATTCTTCCTTCTCCGTCAGGGTCGTGCCATCAGCAGCATTGATACATGCTTGATTTGGCCGGAACGATGATTTTTTAATGGATTTAATGGTGTTGAATACCTCTCGGATATCATGGTTCCTCCCAGAAGATTCAATGTGTTTACATTTATCCTCTAACCACTTTCTCCTGTCACAGCGAATCCTTCGGCGCACTTCTAGTTTCAGATCCTTGTATTCTTGGTCCTTACCGGTGCATCTGGCTATACGCTTTCTTTCTGCCAGAGCTATCACCTCCTCACTGATCCATGGCTTGGGAGGCTTTTTCCTTCCTCTGCGCCCAACTACTTCCTCCGCAACCTCCGTAATTCCCGCTTGAATCTGATCCCACAATTCATCTGGTGTGCATTCCTCATTGTACCGGTCCTGCAGCAAGCTGAAACGATTCTCAGTCGCCACTGAATACTTTTCCGAGACGTCAGGATTCCGCAACCTCGCCACGTCGAACGGTCGCACAGCCATAGACTTGCATCGAACCCTACGGAAATGCTTGGAGCGTAACTTCATTGTAACTAGATGGTGATCAGTGTCACATTCAGCGCCGGGGCGAGCTCTGGAATCCAGCACACTTGAGAACCACGATTTGCTGATCATGACATAGTCGATTTGATTACGGGTGTGACCATCAGGAGATATCCATGTATAGCGACTGCGCAGATTATGCTGAAAAGCTGTGTTACAAACGACCAAGCCATTAATCCTACAGAACTCAGCCAGCATGTCCCCAAGTTCATTGCGCTGTCCAAGGCCATAGTCCCCAACACCGCTTTCAAAGTCTCTCCCAATTTTGTTGTTGGAGATTGAGTAGGAGTTTTTACTGGTTGATTCTAAATACAATAAATGCTCCGGCCTTGGGTTTATGACCGATAAAAACTAATTATAAAAACCTCAGGGGACCTCGGTTTTTATAATAGTTTTTATTGATCATAAACCCTCGGCCTCCTCATTTACTGTATACTTAAATTGGAGAGTTCTTTTGCAAAAAACACCAAAAAAGGAGATGAAATAGCAGAAATGCAGCGACAGAAAACTCGTACACCCTTTCCTGCTGTGAACCACCACGTGCCAGTGGCCTGTTGCATATATCCTACGTCATTCCAGCGCACGGAAAAGGGAAGGCACATTATCGTAACTGCCGTTGATCTACTGTTTCTCTGAAATGAGTCTGAAGGCAGGCGATAAATGAGCGAATATGCAACATGTAGTTCATGACTTGGCCTTTTAGCCCAATGCCATGGGGCCAACTTTGCGGAAAACTTGCGAAATAGTTCGCGAAAATGAAGGAAGATGCGAAAGTTGCGACTTCTTCCTAAACAACGAAAAGTTGCGAAAAAAGTGGCGAGCATCTTTGGGAAACGGCTACCTCCAGCAACAAAACCCTGAAGAACAGTCAATGACAAACAGCCGGAACGAACAATATGACCAAAAAAGTGTTATTTCCTTTTACGAACAGAAACAATAAGTGGGACTTGTTTGTGAATACTGTTTATTTTCCTCTCTAACAGACACATTCTTCCGTAAATAGTGCAGCTCTGAAAAAGTGAAAACTACATTGACATGTACATTGGTGTGCCGAGTAGTATCATCCTTGATTTCTCATCCAACCAAGCCGTTATCAGGTCCCAGACGCTGAGATCGCACGCCGAATGTGAAGTGCATCTAGCCTTGAACCTGTTGCACAAGGCAATGACAAAATGACATCCTCTCCGATTATTTCCAGAGGCCAATCATAACAGAACACAGAAATGAAACTACGGGCTCAACAAAGTACATGTGAACGCAAAGGAAATTAGTTAAAATAATCCATGAAGTGCTATTTTAATTCAAGCGCTGACTGCAGTGTAGCGTCGTGGCCCGATACCCGCTGAGCATAGACACAAACTCCATTTGACAGGGGCAAGACATACTATTTTGGAATAAAGTCATAAAGTACAGCATTCCAATAACATGACGGACACCTCGTGCAAATGCGTGGTCTGTTCATCCCGCCAACTCGGCCACGCATGAGAGTGTGTGCATGTACGCGCGCACGCAAGCGCGCACGTGCACACACACCATGTATTCGGTGCGTATGGCGTACCTGTTGCGGAGATATGAAGATGGAATCATTATCATGATGTTACATGTACAGTGTATGTTTGAGTGTAAAGTAAATTATATTTTATTATACATTTCTTCGACACAACTTACTCCACATCTTCGCATTTCTCATAATCCATCCACCTACACTCAGTCTCAGTTGAGGAAAAACTCTCCCAGGTACAGGTATACACTAGTCACCACAGCCATGAGATGACATTGAGATGGGTCCCAAGCACGATTGCACTCTCCAAATTTTATTTGTCCACATTATCTGTGAAGACAAAATGCAATGCATAGCGGCAATCGATGGATGAAGAGAGAGTTTGTAAATACACATATCTTTCCACTTGTTCAGGAGCTTACCTTTCGGAGTTCACATCGTTTACACGATCTCTTATGCTGTCTTGCACCTTGGCTTTGTTGACCATGGATTCGCCATCCCAGAAGACATTCTACAGGAGCTACTAATGCAGAGCGTTTTTCACGCTCGATCTCGGCGATCTACATCGTCACGCCAATAAAATCCTCCGTGATACTGGCTACAGTCACAAGAGACGTCTCAGTAAGGTAATGAGCACGACAACACCGTCGAGATCAGAAACAAAGAACTCACTGAAAACAGCAAAGAAGAAACGAAGAAATGTACAAGATTCCTATATGTTGCCACTGACACTGAACTGGTTCGGTGGAGACGACGCTACTTTTGTTTGTCCCCAGTGGGATCGTTGCTATGCGTATCGAAGGAACTGTGACGTCATCACTTAACAGCCCCATAATCGCCCTCACCTCCTCCTTGATTGGCCTTGCATGTGTGCGTAATAATAATAATCATAAAAATAATTTCCCGTTTGTCTCTTTCCCTCAAACTTGTGAAGATTTTATGACTTGGGGCTCCCCGCGTGCTAGAGTGTACGTGAAGTGTGTGGGTACAGTGAGGGCTGCGTCCCACCCGCCTGTATGGATTCACATGAAGTGTGAGTTACGAAGTCTGAAGAAAATGTCGAACAGTCTCTACTGGGATGACGACTACACCAAAGCTCAGTGGGTAGAGCATCGCTAGCTACAAGCGAGGGTCCCTGGTTCGAGTCCTGGTGGTGACAGTCAATTTTTTCTTCAGACTTTTCCCGTTTGTCTCTTTCCCTCAAACTAGTGAAGATGTTATGACTCGGGGCTCCCCGCGTGCTCAGGCTAGAGTGTACGTGAAGTGTGTGGGTACAGTGAGGGCTGCGTCCCACCCGCCTGTATGGATTCACATGAAGTGTGAGTTACGAAGTCTGAAGAAAATGTCGAACAGTCTCTACTGGGATGACGACTACACCAAAGCTCAGTGGGTAGAGCATCGCTAGCTACAAGCGAGGGTCCCTGGTTCGAGTCCTGGTGGTGACAGTCAATTTTTTCTTCAGACTTTTCCCGTTTGTCTCTTTCCCTCAAACTAGTGAAAAAAAATAATAATAATGCGAAGTCTGAAGAAAATGTTGAACAGTCTCTGCTGGGATGACGACTACACCATAGCTCAGTGGTTAGAGCATCGCTAGCTACAAGCGAGGGTCCCTGGTTCGAGTCCTGGTGGTGACAGTCAATTTTTTCTTCAGACTTTTCCCGTTTGTCTCTTTCCCTCAAACTAGTGAAGATGTTATGACTTGGGGCTCCCCGCGTGCTCAGGCTAGAGTGTACGTGAAGTGTGTGGGTACAGTGAGGGCTGCGTCCCACCCGCCTGTGTGGATTCACAGGAAGTGTGAGTTACGAAGTCTGAAGAAAATGTTGAACAGTCTCTGCTGGGATGACGACTACACCATAGCTCAGTGGTAAGAGCATCGCTAGCTACAAGCGAGGGTCCCTGGTTCGAGTCCTGGTGGTGACAGTCAATTTTTTCTTCAGACTTTTCCCGTTTGTCTCTTTCCCTCAAACTAGTGAAAATAATAATAATAATAACAATAATACGAAGTAGTGGTTGCAACTTCGGCGATGATTTGTAAGAAAGGGTTTGCTCCCCACACCGGAGCTCACGCTATTCCCCGCCGACTTTACATGACACTTGACTGAGTCAAGTGTCAAGTAAAGTCGGCGGAATAGCGCGAGCTCCGGTGTGGGGAGCAAACCATTTCTTACAAATAATAATAATAATAATTGTAGAAAAGGACATATGGCTCAACATCCGAGTTTCAAATAATAATAATAATAATAATAATAATAATAATAATAATAATAATTACGAATACTACTTCGTAATAATAATAATAATAATAATAATAATAATTACGAAGGTACGTTTTGGGTCGTAAGTATCAACGCAAACACATATCCAGTCAAAATAAGGCATTTGGCAAAGTATCCGAACGTTTTCGGTCCCCTCTCATCAAGGATTTTACAGGGAATGGCTCAAGTTGGGAAGACTAAAACTTATATAGCGTAAAGATATGAGATAACAACACTCGTGACAAGGTGGAAAATTATCAAGTTCAGCACGACACAAAACTCGAAGGAAAATAATAATAGTGACAACAACATAGTGAGCAAATTAAGTTACATTGTTAACACCTCGACGAGGAGTAACACCGAACAATTGTAGCGACAACACATTTTCTTTCTGTACGCAAAGTTCAGGATCTAACTTACGGATATACAAAGCTTCTAACCCAGCCAAAACTATGTTGTTGTCACTATTATTATTTTCCTTCGAGTTTTGTGTCGTGCTGAACTTGATAATTTTCCACCTTGTCACGAGTGTTGTTATCTCATATTTCTTTATTTCTTTATTTATATATTTCTGCACCTCGTTGCATGTCAAGACAGCCAATTAAATTGAGGAGAGGGTGAGACCAACCACGGAAGAAGAGAAAAAAGAAAATGAAGAGCACGTACACAAAGTGGGAAGGGATTAGCAACTTACAAAGCAATGGGATGCTCAGCGAGCTATGCAGCGGAAGTGGGGACTGTGACTTTGTTTACTGGGAGATACTGAAGTGCTGTCTGACGAGGGTACGGAATTTGGGCATATCTGGAGCTTATCTAACACTGGGAGGCAGTTGGAGCCACGTGGAGTAGGAGGAAAAGAAAGGGGAATTGACGAATAGGGTAGACCTAGCTAGGGGGAGACGAACGCAGCTTCGGGTGGTGCCACCTGAATTGAACCAATTAAGGGACTGTAAATGAGCAGGGTGCTGGTCAAGAAAAATTGAATGTGCCAGGGTGCACTTGGAAGCATCAAGGTAATGTTGCAGAGTGGTAGTGGATGCAGCAGCATACAAGTCTAGATTTGGGATTATAACGATCATTACGGAATATGATGCGCAGTATACGGCGATGGAGAACTTCTAATTTACCTATGTGGGTTTTGTTAATGGTGGACCAGGCAGGGAAGCCGTACGTGAAGAGGGGAAGAATGTATGATTTATAAAAATTATTCCGGCAATTTTGGGGCAAATGGGACAAGCGACTTGACATTACTAGTATGCCGACAGATCGACATACTTTGGACGACACGTGATCAGCAAGGTGAGACCAGGAGAGGGCGGAATCTATGACAATGCCAAGGTGTTTATGGTGGGGCGCTACAGAGATAGGGTGACCGGGATCATCGGGAAAGTGGAAGATGGGCACTGGATCTGTGGGAGGGGGAAAAAGGAGGAGCTCGGTTTTGGTCACATTTGGCTTAAAGTGCCAAGTGCTTATCCAGTGAACAATGTCGTTGATACAGGTCTGAACTTTGGGGTACAGGTTGGCGTGAGATGGGGAGGAAGCGAGGACAGTGGTATCATCTGCAAACAAAGAAATATTGGGAATTGAATAGGGGAGGTCATTAACGTATGTGAGGAAGAGCAGGGGACATAAAATGGAGCCCTGGGGCACTCCGGATGTCACAGACTCGGGGTCAGATAAGGTTCCATTTACTGTGACGCACTGATTTCGGTCCAAGAGGTAGCTAGTTATCCAGGCGAGTAGGGAGCCGGAGACACCATGGGCACGAAGTTTGGCGATCAGGCCCTTGTGCCACACGGTGTCGAAGGCCTTGGAGAGGTCGAAGAAACAGATGCAGGAGACCTGCCGCTGGTCTTTTAGGGAGCAGAGGTCTTGGATTATGCGGGACAATTGCAGGGATGTGTTGTCCTTACGACGGAAGCCAGATTGTGCGCGGTGAAGAAGAGGGGAGATATGGTCGTACAAGCGGTCGTACACTATTCTCTCTAGCAGTTTGGAGACGCAGGACAGGAGGGAGATTGGTTGGTAATTAGACGGATTGTTCTTGTTGCCTTTATTTTTGTACACTGGAATGACAGTGGCTGACTTCCATCGTGACGGGAATGTGCCGGAGGAGAGGGAAAGGTTAAAAAGAGTGGAGAGTGGGCGGGCAATTGAGTAGCTCAGTTTCCTGAGGATCTCATTGGTGATCCTATCAGGTCCGGGGGATTTGGTCAGAGGCAGTCTTGCAATATACTTGTGAACAGTCGATGAGGTGATGATCAGGGAGTGCAATTTAGTTGCTGGTGGAGGTAGGGAGGAAATAGTGGGAATAGGAGCATCGGGGTCAACCTGTAAGCCAGCACTGACGAAGTGGCGGTTCAATAAGTTACCAATGGATGCCGGAGAGGTGCTTGTTCGACCATTGGGCCCACCATCTTCGAAGGTATGACCCGGGCGCTGGTAGGATTTCGCAGTTGATGAATGAGCACAGGAAGGGATGGGAGGCGAGGGTTGTTGGAGATATCGTGGCACGGAGGTTGCGGATGTAGCAGCGATATCAGGATCTGGAAAGGAATTTTACATAGTTACGTTGGTGTTTGTATTTGTTGCAATTTGTAGGGGATGGGTATTTCCGGTAGATGCTGTAGAGATCGCTCTTGACTTTGATAGCCGCTTTCAGTGATGGGGTCATCCAGGGGCAGGGTTTTGTGGCGTGATTTCCGACGAGGAGGTGAGGATATTCCTATATATAGGTCCAAGGCACCTTTAAGGATGTCAGTGAATGCGGAGACAGCCGTGTCGATGCAGTGGGAGGCAAGGACCTGAGACCAGGGTACATCTGCGAGAAAAAACATTCATGGCATTCCACATGTTGTCCGTGGCACTCAGGACATTGTATTTTTGTGTACATGGTGGGCTACGACAGGTGCTGGCTGCTGTGGGGGAAGACTTTGAGGAGGAGAACTCAGCCAGCAGGACGGCATGGTCTGATGCGCCAAGAGGAGCCAGGTGTTGAATGTGGTTGAGTTGGTTAGGGATGTTGCTCGCGATAAGGTCTAGACAGCTGCCAAGTCCATTCGAGCGGAGGTGGGTGGGAAAGGTTACCGATTGGGTCAAATTATAGCATGAGAAGAGGTTGTCAAGACTCATATCTTAACGCTATAAGTTTTAGTGTTTCCAACTTGAGCCATTCTCTGTAAAATCCTTGATGAGAAGGGACCGAAAACGTTCGGATACTTTGACAAATGCCTTATTTTGACTGGATGTGTGTTTGCGTGGATACTTACGACCCAAAGCGTACCTTCGTAATTAAAGTATTATCCGCCTCCGACCTCTTGTAAAAAATAAATAATAATAATAATACATTTTGGAAGCAGCGGATTTGAGTTTCCGCAGGAGCGGTAGATCCGCTTCACCCAGTTGCCATGGTATTTTCCTCTCCTGCGGTTTCGCTTTAGTCATGTGTGACTGGGCCCTTACAGGACGCAGTTTAAAATCTGCTTGGAAAAATGGTGCATCTCGCCAGCAGACGTAGGAAAGAAACGAGAAGCTATAATAGTCCTTTGTAGCAAACTGTTGCCAGTTCTGATCCACCAGTGTCTTGCTTAGAAGTTAGAATTGTTTGAAAACAAAAATGCTATCTCATTAAATTTTAGGCTCGCATACAGGGCAGTTCATGAACCACAAGTCCGCGTACGTCTGACAGTGACACCACCTCCGAATAAGGGCGTCAGATACAGCTCCTAAATGGTGCGGGAGGATAGATGAGATTCAGCAGCCTGAAGCCAAAAGCGAAAATCCCATTTGATGCATCCATGTTACCTTGTTATTATTATTATTATTATTATTTTTTTTTCTTCGGACTTTTCCCGTTTGTCTCTTTCCCTCAAACCAGTTAATATTATTATTATTATTTTGAAGTGCAAGCCTCTTTTACGGGCAAAAATTAACACAATGTATTAAAATGCAATACAACATACACTGGAGAAGAAATCAGGAAAATAAAATATGAGCTCAAAAATAGAACGAAAAATAGCAAATAGAATCAAAACTCACCGGATGGAATCAAACTCACGATGGAATCAAACTCATGATGGAAACTACAACCCAATGAGTTGGAACTATTATTATTATTATTATAGGCTTTTCCGCGTTGGCATCGTCAAGCAAGCTTGGCTAGCCTTCGCTAGGCACGGCGGATTATGCCGGCATAATTATTGGCATAATTTGGTGGTTGAAAATTTGGAGCATAATTTGGCATCCTCTCGGAGGTAGGAGCATAACCACACGATTATACCACAGTTAGGCCTGGGCGGATAATGCTAGTTATTTTGCGGAATAATGCTAATGGCAATGCCAGAAAAACTGTATCATAATGCTACTTGTAATGCTGCTGTTCCTCTGTAATGCCAGCAATCCGCGATATTCATGTTAAAACAAAATGGCGTCACGATTTATTGAAAGTGGTATAGTTGGTGGTACGAGTGTTCAAAACCATTTGAACTTCATACTGTTCGTCTTCTCTTTGACATGCTCTCTTTCCATCGTCCTTAGCTTTTGTTTGTTGAGAGCTGTTTTGGCTTTCTCCTATACCTCTGGGGGATGCCAAGTGATGGTTTTGAGAGGCTGGTGATGGCTGTGAGCGAGAGTTTGCCGATCGGCGTCGTCCTCGCTATAGCGATGAAAATACTAGTTACTGCGCACCTGGCAGATATCACAACACGTCGGAGCGTCCAGGAGCACAGGAATCTTGGGTTTTCACTGGAATCTAGTTCCTCCAGCATCGTGTAGCCCACCGTCGGTGAATGGCGGTCCAGAAAGGTCGAACCTGGTCTTCTGCAGCATCTCGCAGTCGTGCGAGGCACACTGAATACGCCTGTCATGTATTCTACAAATAAAAATCACGAAGTAGTGGACTTTACAGTGATGAGTCTATCCTGTATGCTGCAAAAGACGCAGGAAATGTGACTGGTGTCTGTACACTCAGTGACTGGACGCCAACACCCCAGTCTTCTCCTGCAGGATCTGTTTGACATTGACATTATGCAGTAGGTCGGCATTGACCTGGTTTGGCAGCTATCGTAATAGTATCTGCCTGGTTGGATGTAGCAGGTTGGTGTTTGCTCGTCGTCCAGTCCGGAATTTTCTTGTAACTCACGGTGGAGTACGCGCAGAGTTTGTGATCATCCCTGTTCACTTCAATATTATCAAACACAACGTTCCCTTTGTCACTCATCTTATCCTGAGTACTGAATTTGCTGACAATATTGCACCACACTTGTCACAACCTACCGCCACTGCTGGCAGTGGCGACTGGTTCGTCAATGGCGGTGACCAGGCTGACTGACTAGCTTCGAGACAGCGGCCTCGTTGTCAACCCCGCGGCAGCCTAAAGCCGGGTTGATTTTATCGATCCAGCCTCAGCGCCATGTTGACGATGCCCTAGTGACTGTGTGTCATGGATTGCCTTGCCATCAGCGGTCATTGCCGTCCACCTTGGTGCAGCCCTCAACAACTGGCTCACCCATGGGAGTCTCAAGTGGACAAAGTTGTTGCCAAAGTAGCTCAGAAGATTGGTGCATCGTGGTGTAGGTGAGCACATAACTAGGACTTCCCAGCGCCTATTTGTCCAGGCTGCGATACTATGTGGCATGCTGTACTGCACATTCTTTTCAGCACTGCAAGGCCGGCAGCTGGACCGACTGCAGGGGCCGCGCACATGCAGGCCGCCTGTTGCCAGAGCAGCATTCTGGAACGTTCCTTCCTTCTGAGATCCGTGGAATAATAACTTTCTTTGCTTCAAAGCAAGTTGCTTACCTTTCTGTTGTGCTCCCAGTGTCCTTGCAACAATAACCTACAGCAATGTTCTATTTTCCATTCCCCAACCAATGAATACTACGATGTTGATTATATTTCTGAATACTTTAGTGTGTGCCCGCGCACGCACGTGTGTGTGTGTATACCTCACTCGCCACTCGAAGTTCTGTTCCCCATCACTGGAACACTGCCTGTTCTTTCAGGACCTGCCATCATCTGCGGATGGGCATTCAATGATTGTATTGTGTGTGTGTTTCATTCAGAATCAGATCCGCTATCGTTGCTATAAGAGAAAATCTGTGGGTTCACATCCAGTGCATTTGTAGATTTGCGTGATTTTCTCGCCACGGGCGCATACATGGGACATTGTGTGTGTGTGTGTGTGTGTGCGTCTGTGTGTATGGGGATATTGTCTGTATCGGCTTTTGGTACTAATGTTCAGGTCTGTGCTTGCATGTGTGAACATGAAATTGTTCGGTTCTGTGCATGCTATTGCTATGTTGTACTGAAGTATATTATTGTATGTATGTGTGCATTTCCACGAACAGTGTAGATGAGCGTGGAGAGTGCATTCATCCCTCATCAACCACTTCCCCTTGGGCTTACGAGAGTTTTTTCTGCGTACCTCTCATTTTTGTTTGTTTATCTCTGATACTGTATTGATGCCGGTACCTGTAACTCGATGTGCTCCTCTATCTGCAGTCGCCTTTAACCTTCGGTCAAGTTAAAGTTTATTGTGCTCTATTTATCGTGTGAATCAAAATAAACAATAATAACACAAGTCGTGCTAGAGTGACGACATGTGCGTGTAGTAGGGTTGATGCGATGGGACGTTATAATTATGTGGAACAGAACACACATTGGGCAGATTGATTGGGCATCATTGATTGTGCTCAGTCTAAACAGTGAACATAATAATTATCTCCAGTGACAGACTGTAGCGGCTAGCCTCCAATAGGTAGCTGGCACTAGTCGCTACTGCTTGTTTGACAGGTGCCGCCAGAACCCCTGTTGTGTCATGCTATAGATGCACATGCCCTATTCTGGAGCATACTAAGGTACTTTGATTTTGTTGACTGCATGTAGACAGCATCCAATAGTAGTATTCGTAGACCTTGGCTCTTTGTAGGTCAACCACCATCGCATGGATCGATCGGTGACTATGCACTTGGAGGTTGGAATAGCCCGCGCTGAACAGATCTTGCCATGGCCCAGGGAGTGAACTCGCTTACTCGACTATCCCGGTTTTAGTTAACCAGCATGAGTGGTGCAATTTGTCCATACCATGTTGCGAGCTCACAGTTGTTTGGGCAGGTTTTGAGCTGCACCACGGAACAAAGCGAAATAACGGCGTGACTGTAGAGCAAGGAAGCGGCGAGACGGCACTTCCAGGACGAGACAGGCAGTAGAGATGTGTTCACAGCACGAGCAACCTCTCAAACCCTGCCGGTACTCCACAGTAACAAGAAGAAGTCGGACTGGACGACGCGCCAATGCAAACCTGCTACATCCACCCAGGCAGATAGCTGCCCAACCAGGCCAATGTCGACCCACTGCATACCGGTATGTCAATGTCAAACAGATCCTGCAGGAGAAGACTGGGATGATATTGGCGTCCAGTGTACGGACACCAGTCACATTTCCTGCGTCTTTTGCAGCATACAGGATAGACTCATCACTGTAAAGTCCACTACTTCGTGATTTTTATTTGTAGAATACATGACAGGCGTATTCAGTGTGCCTCGCACGACTGCGAGATGCTGCAGAAGACCAGGTTCGACCTTTCTGGACCGCCATTCACCGACGGTGGGCTACACGATGCTGGAGGAACTAGATTCCAGTGAAAACCCAAGATTCCTTTGCTCCTGGACGCTCCGACGTGTTGTGATATCTGCCAGGTGCGCAGTAACTAGTATTTTCATCGCTATAGCGAGGACGACGCCGATCGGCAAACTCTCGCTCACAGCCATCACCAGCCTCTCAAAACCATCACTTGGCATCCCCCAGAGGTATAGGAGAAAGCCAAAACAGCTCTCAACAAACAAAAGCTAAGGACGAGGGAAAGAGAGCATGTCAAAAAGAAGACGAACAGTATGAAGTTCAAATGGGTTTGAACACTCGTTCCACCAACTATACCACTTTCAATAAATCGTGACGCCATTTTGTTTTAACACGCATACGGTCCATTCACCAGTAGTGAGTATGCAAAAAAAGGCTTGGTTTGGGCAGTATTGTGCACGTTTCGTAGTTCTGCGTAGACGGCATGGAAAATGCTAGAAAATCATGATCATAATGCTAATTTTATGCTGCTATTGCTCCATACAATCCCTTGCAGCTAGCTGTCCAGCGAGGAAAGTCTCGAGTGGAGGCCTCTCGTTCTGCTCGCTCATTCGCCTGGCATTCAGTAGCACTTCATCGCCAAGGACTTCAATTCAAAACAGTTTTCACACTGCGCTTCAAGCCTTTTTCCTGGTGAACTTGCTGCAAACGTATGAGCTCTGCTGCGCGTGTTCCCTTTGTGTGAGGCCCAGAAACAGCTAGTATCTCCGTACTTCGATTGGCTGGATCGATGTCGTCCTGGTTCTCCTTGCTATCGCCATCACGACTCTAACTGGAGACGATTTCTTCACCATTTTCCGCAAGCAGCAGCTAGCGCAGAAATTTCGCCATCCCTGAGTGTAGGAGATGGAATCCGTTCGATCAGCTCAAAAACTCTTCGTTGTGACTAGAGGAGTACTAGCAGGGAATATTCTACCGGAAGCCCTTTGACTTCCCTGACTGCTGAAACCCTTCCTGCCATGACTGCTACTTCTTCAAACAAGCGAGATTCTCTTTGGTTCCACTTCACTGCACTCGAGCGTCCACGCGACACAACCTTTTTACAAAACATCATTTTCTAAAAAAATGACTTTCACCCTTAGCTTGGTTTTCGCAGAAGAAAGGGCAATTTGAGTACTATAATGCCACTTTTGCGGAAATGTTATAAT
Source organism: Sycon ciliatum (assembly GCF_964019385.1). Lineage (NCBI taxonomy): Eukaryota > Metazoa > Porifera > Calcarea > Leucosolenida > Sycettidae > Sycon > Sycon ciliatum. Next base: position 7,398,854 of record NC_088649.1, on the reverse strand, counting down.
GCTAGCATAATGCTCGTTGCAAATCGCACACTATAATGCTACTTATAATGCTAGCATTATCCGCCCAGGCCTAACCACAGTTCTAGTATGTATCGGAATATATCTCCATTGCACACCGTACATAACAGGCTCTCAGCTGCATCGAATATATTTCTTTATTTTACGTAAGCGTTTCTAGTATGTAGGCTACACAATTGTGTACTAGGGCCCAGCGGATAATGCCGGCATTACATTCGGCATTATACGACTATCCGAGCATCAGAGTATTAGAAAGGAACAAAACGAGCATTATGTGAGGTTTGAGCGGCATAACTCTAATTCAATTCTTGTTTCTCCAGCAAACACCTCACTTCCTATCCATCATGCATTGCTCCAGACTGACATTGATAAGTGTTGTCAATGGTCATCAGCTACTGCCATGACGGTCCACCTACCCTTTCAAAGATATGCATTAGCCCCCGGCCCGTCATCCCCCTTGACAATGAACGGTGTGCCTATTCAGAAAGGTGATAGCCACTGTCATCTCGGCGTGACTATCACTCCTTCACTAAATTTTTCTGACCATATAAAATCTATCACCCATAAGTTTCGCAGTCGTGTTTTTCTGTTGCGCCATATGGCCCATTTCCTTTCTGCTTCAACCGTGATTTTGCTCTACAAGTGTTACGCACCAAGCCTCACCCAACGTTTCAACATGTCCCTGAAATCGGGTATCGTTCCTCGGCCTTCAAGCTAGCAGAGGTTCCCCCACCCCCCTCTTCAAATCGGGAGATCCTGCTTCCCCTGGGAATTATAGACTAGTATCTCTACTACCCATTATTTCGAAAATCCTCGAGCGGATTGTACAAAACCAGTTTCAAGGCCAGCTTTCCCGTGTTCATGCGCTGCCTGACACGCAGTTTGCGTACCGGCATGGCTACTCAACAGAAGATGCATTGGTTGTCCTGACGGACACGCTCCTGGAGGCCCGCGATCGACGCCAGGTATCGGGAGTGTGCTTTCTCGATCTCTCCAAGGCAATTGACAAAGTCAGTCATGAGCGTCTCATTCAGGACCTGTTTGCTTTAGGAGTGACAGGCAGACCCCTTCACTGGCTCATCAGCTACCTCAGTGAGCGGACACAGCGAGTTTGTTTCGGGGCCAGCAGCAGCACAATCACCTCTTGCAGCTGCGGTGTGCCCCAGGGATCGGTGCTCGGCCCGTTGCTCTTTAACGTGTACACAAGAGATGTTCCTCAAGTAGCCCAATCCGCAGCCACGATCCAGTTCGCCGATGACGTCGCAGTATATTGTAGCGCTGACACGACTCGGGCTGTTGCCAGCACGCTCTCCGCCGCAGTCTCCTCCTTGGCTGCATGGCTGGAAGAGCGAGGACTGATTCTGAATGAGAAGAAGAGTCAAGTTCTCACAGTCTTTCCTGGTAGAGACGCTGGACCCCGGGTCACAGTCCTCTGTCGCAGCCAAGCTCTGCCGACAGTCACCAGCGTGAAGTACCTTGGCGTCATCATTGACGAGGGGCTGAACTTTCAGCAACACCTGAAAGCCATTACAGCAAAGGTGTCCCGCAAAGTAGGTGCCCTCTGGCGGGCTCGGAGATGATTGAGCCTGGCGGCCCGAGTCACCTACTTGAAGTCCGTGGTGATTCCGGATCTGACCTACGCATCAAGTTGTTTCGTGCTCTGTCTAACTGCCCAGCAAGCAACGGATCTCCAGACGCTGGGAGAACAAAGCGGTTCGCGCAGTTTTTGGCGCTCGGCCATACGACCCTGCTCAACCTCTGCTCCAACGGGTGGAACTCTACCGAATCTCAGAGCTGCACAAGCAAAAGGCGCTATTGCTCACCTGGCGATGCATCCACGGCATTGCGGGGAACCGGCTCTGTGGACTGATTTCAAGGTCACCAGATCGGCGTACCCGCTTGCAGAAGGACATCGGAGCGCACATACCACCCGCCGCAAGCCGCGCTGGTCAGGCTAGGTTCTCTGTTGCCGCTCCCAAGCTGTGGAACGCACTACCCAGCGACATCCGCACCATCCCCCAACGCAGTGTGTTCATGATGTCAGTCATCCCACATAAGCTCGCTCCATGAAACGTATCACCCATTATTCCAGTCACTGTTGCTGTCGCATCCACTCGTATGTCGCATCCACTCGTAGTCCACGTCCGCTGATGTCGACCGAGGTAGCTCTCTTGCTACTGTGTAATAGTGACATGTACCCAGCTAATGTCTCTGCTTCGTTCAGGGAATTCAGAATAGGAAGTCTGCTTTACCACCCGCTCTTTTCTTTTTACTTTTAAAAGCGATTATTTGTAACATGGAAATTTGTTCCTTGGCTCACCATCTGAGTTCTTAAAGCTATTATTCATTTTCTGCTGCCCCGGTCATTTCTTTTATTAGTATTATTTTCTTTGCCTTCGCTTTCTTGTTATTGGGCAACTTGCCCGTTAGAATCTGCGAAGTAAAATAAACAACAACAACAACAACGTACGACCACTGTTAGAATACGCAGTCCCTGTCTGGTCATTCGCCGTATCCCATTCAGATTCGCTAACGTTAGACCAACTGCAAGCCGTTGCTGCTCGTTCATATCTGCTTTGTAAGACCCGGCACCCTCCTGAGTGGGAAACCCCGAAGGAAATTCTTAATCGCACTTGTGACTGGTCATCCCTGAAGTGGCGTCGTCAGATTCTGTCCTTTCTGTATTTTCATCATGTCTTTTACCAGTTTCCGTCTTTGCTTATTCGTTTCAAATTCAATGTATCTCTTAGTTGTCGTCACCCGTCCTCTATAGTTTTACCTCGTTCTGGCGCCCATTTCCTTAAATCTCTCAGATTTTTTTTCAGATTATCTGTGGAATGGAACAAACTTCCAGAACACATTCGCTGCGTTCAGTCCTCTGTCAATTTTCGCATTGCTCTAAAGGCTCATTACTCACAGCATAGATATTCTCTGACTGGAATTCCGAACTTTTCCGTTTGAGAATTTTTTTCCTTGAAATTAATCCTTGCTGGTTTTTTAATAGCTATGAAAAGTATGAATGCCGCAGACATCACCACGCAACATGACAATTTGTTCAAGGTTTGGTTTTGTGTGTTTCCAAAATCGATTTTCACGCTCCGATCTTCAGTGGAAATACGGAACTAAAGAGATCAAGGGAAAAACAAAGGTTATCACTCCCCCTCACGTGACCGCGGACTCCTGCATATACACTCACACAATAACCACACAACTGTTTGGGGACAGCGCGCTTATTGTATTATGCCAAACTTGACACGCTGAGTCCAGCTTGACTCAGCTGAGTCCCTAACTGCAATTTACTGCTCTAACGTGAAGCCGTGCCTGGAAGAAGGGGAAGAGCGAAAAAGCCAAAAAAAATTCTGGCCTTCTGCAAGCAATCGCAAGTAATGAGTGCCGGCTGTGTAAAGTCGCACAACCATGCAGTCGACCGGATGATGGTGAGTGTCCGGCACACATCTTGCTCTGCTGCTCCACGTGCGCATACCTGATACGGTGGTGCACTTATGGGCGGGCTGCCTGGGCCCCAGATGCCTCCCTGATGCGCCACGGCCCGGGGTGCCGTCGAAGCACCTGTATCACTTCGGTGATCCAAATGCGAATGCAGCCTTGCCGGTCGCCCGCCGGCCTGCCGCCTACGCGACCAGCCTGAGACTGGCCCTGCCGCATTTGGCGCTTCTAAACGCTGCGATCCGGTAGACAGCTCACTGGGCTGCCAAATACGTGACTGGCTTGAGGACAGTTCCATACTGCACGGCAGGGCGCCCAGCTCAGGTCGCACGCCGTAGCGGTGTGAGCTGGGCGGTGAGGGTTGGTGATAACTACAGTTTCCTCCTTCCTCCTCCGGAAACTTCCATTTAAAAATACAAAGAAGTGTGACACATGACGGGTAACTTGTGGTAAGTATTACAAAAAGTGAGAACTAAAATAAAGAGTAAGTGTGACAAACGGGCATGAACAGTGCAGAAACAACTCATGAACACGGGGTGCAAACTCACGAAAATAACCTAAGTGCTAAAACATGTTCTTTTTGCTTACACAAATCGGGCTTATGCGTACGTAGATTATTTGCTGGTTTATTTTTCATCTAAACGTCCCGCTATTATCTGCAGAGGTGATTTCTTCCCTCGTCGATTTCTTTCCTGCTTTTATACCTCGATACTTAGGTACTTGTTTCCCTTCGTCCCATGCTTCATCTTCCACTCTCCTCTCCCCCCATTTCCCCATTTTTCTTGCGATATTTATGTAGGAGACTTCCGTGATAAGCATCCATTTGCTTTTGAAGAATTCTTTTAAGTAAATACAATACAATAACGAGTTTCATAGTGGATAATATCGGGAAATCCCAGGTTTTTGGCAACAAGCGGCTACCATCATGATCATGAGATGTTGTCTGATGATTGGTTTTGGCCATGAAACTCTGATTAACAGCGAAACAGCCCTATTTACTCCTTTTGTGTACCTCTTGCGTACTACGCTCCGCGCATTCCGGGCATTTGAGCACTATGCATTGTACCGGCGCATAGGCCCAGACAGATCCTGCCGGCAATTCTTTCGGCAAAATATCGAAGAATTGAAAGAGCAGAAATTGCCGGCAAAATCGGAGCAAAATATCGCCATCTCGGAGATGTTGGGTAAAATCGATGCCGGATACTGGGATTTCCTTGTTTCTTACTCGTTCAGCAGGATACACCGCCCAGGACGAGATCATGTCACCGAAATATCTCTGGGATTCACTGTGGATCGACATGATTTTGGAAGAACTCAGGGACGCACGCGTGGAAACCCGTGTTGAGAAACTTACCCTGCGTTTTTTTATGAAACGTTGTACGAGATTGTAAGGGAAGTGGATAAAATACAGGTTTTTCGGGAGCAGAATGGAGCAAAATATCCAGTTTTTTGTGCCAGCCTCGGCAAAATATCGAAGATTTCGCAGCAACATTTTGCGGCAAAATATCGAGGCGAGCGGAGCAGACTCTGTCTGGGCCTACCGGCGCATGACTTTGTGATTGTGTACACACGTAACACCTTAAGCACTAACGCTACATAACTATTGCTACATAAAAACGTTATGATTGTAGCGATGTGGTCAGGTAAATGTATACAAGCCATTTGTAAAGCATGCCCAACCGAGGCCGAGGCAGTTCAAGTGACACAAAGCCGGAGAAATTATTTACGAGGTTTCTTTTACTTTTAGAATAATGGAGAGCTATGGAGGAGACATACGTGATGTGAATATCAAACAGACGAAGAACAGTTTTCTAGTTGTGCCAGAGGCTCTGGTGATAGCATCTCTAGCGATACTGAAGTAGACACTAATGCATTGCTAAATTTGGACCAGGATGAAGGAGCGGCTATAAACAGAAAGAGCTCGTTCCAAAAGAACTGCCTTTGCCGAGTCCAGCTCAGGAGGCAAGAAAAGAACTAGAATATTTTTTCTCATGGACTCAGTACCAAGTCGATTGCTCAGCAGCGCCTGTCTTACTTTCCCGATGAAGCACGTACAACTAGTTGTGGACGGTTGTAATGCCAGGCCTACAGTCAAATGCTATCAGAAAGGAAGAGTATTGTGGCAAGCCATACGTCTACACAGTATCTCAAAGAGAAGATGAGAGTACAAGTGAAGGATGTAGAGCGGCAAAATAACTTCTGACCACGTGTTTTCAGGATTTCCGCAAATGGGAGAGCTCTCCATCTGAGATCGGATCTCAGGAGCTGGCCTCACGTCTGGTGTTTCAGATGAAGACATTATTCACAGAGTGGATGCAGTGACGGCTTGTCTGCAGGCAGGACTAATATGTGCCAAGATTAACTTCATCCCAACAATGAATGACTACCTGCAATAATGGTTTCATCTCTCACCACATGGATAATTCGGGGAGGGATTTGGCACACCGACTATTCTGCGACAATCCTGCATCAAAGTTGGAATGGAGAGCAATCAATGGAGAAGCGATCATGTCTTATAGTGCTAAGAAGTAGTGGAGCTCGTGAGAGATAAGGCGGCAACTTCAGATGCAGATTGACGATATGCATAATTTCCTGGAAGTTTGACAATGTGCAGACTTTCTTCCATTTTTGTCCCAAACCTAGAGCATTATATCCCTTGCTGAAGCATTAGAATCAGCACTATAAGGCAGTTTTTGGAGCATTATGATTAGCATTATACGAACATTTTCGGAGCATTATCGGCTGGACCCTATTGTGTACAATGCATCTGATCAGTGCTGGTGGTCTGCATGGTAAAGGGATCGGAGGTCATGCAGTTAGTGTTTCAATGAAAAGTAGGGTAGAAAATTAATCATGGCAATACAGTATTGTATGCTCGACCTCGTCTTCTTCAAAGTTCTTTCTCACACTGACACAGTACATGTAGCGGAACATGCGAGTGAATCAGGTATCCCTGGGCTAACGAGATAGTGGCGGGTAGTCCGCAAAACTCCGTGTACTACAGTACATGTACATTACATTAATTTTGTACATTATGCATGTTACGAAGTCATGACCTCTGCATTTTAGCAGCCATGATATAACTGCGGGCTATGGATTTTGCTCTAAATTGATAACGTTTATGTTCGGTCATGATGGAAGGAGAGGTGGAGCTACGAGAGAGATGAGCTGATTATTCGCAGAGTGAGGGTGACATCGGTTGGACGAGTATGATGTTACGAAGACAGTTGAATATGATAAGTTTCAAAGGTAACTCAAACAACTTTGGCAATGAAATAATACTTTTACTGAAGTACAAAAGAAATCAAGTAACGAATAGAAGAATTCGGATGGTGAGCTTCATGTATCATGTAGGTGTCAGGCCGCCGAATGTCTCAGTACCCCTTGTCAGTTTTGTGCCATTTTGTCGCACTCGCTAACTGTATAGGATCTGGTTATGTTGGAGGACAGTTGGTCATAACTCGTAACATTTTGTGCTCCTTTTTCACCATGAATAGAAGAAGTAATGTTTTCTCTTTTCTGTAGTGTCATGTGACTAGATGCATGAAGCCCATGCATACATGCGTTCCGATATCATTCCCCTCATCATGATCCACTTACATGATCTAGCATTCCATTCCTCCTTCCCCCTTTAGCCCGCATATATATATATACATGTACATGTATCTAGTAGATTGCATGTGTTCTGGGTTCTTTGTCTTATCGCAGTACAACAGTTAGAACTAAGGTCTTGGCTCTCTGGTTGGTCCGGTTAGACTAAAGTACGAAACACTACATTTTCAATGTTTATCTCTAACATGCATGGACATCTTGGTATGGGGATACAAAAATTTAATGTTTTTTGTTGCACTTATGGCCACTGGCAACTTGCAAGTACGAAAAAGGCACAATTTTCCGAACTTTGAGGCTCCATAAGTACAACAAAGTGAATATATATCCCCGGGTGCCAAAGCATAATATGAGAATTTTACGAGCTTAATGCGAAATCCATGAAAGCATAATTCCATGATTTCGCGAGCATAATCCGCCGGAGTCTAGCCTTCGCATAAGCTGCTCCATAATGATGAGACGAAACAATGAATGCATGTATATACGATCTAGGACAGAACCAAGTTTGAGGATATTTTTGAAGAAAGCTGCAAGTTGTGTTGATGAACACAAAGTTGCAAACTCTACGAAAGTAAACTGCAAGAAATGTTTTGGGGTTGATCTCATGATTATAATAGTTACAGGTTGTGTAAGTAGTATTAAAGGTTGTGTTTTCACAGGTATATTGTTTACATTCCTATTCTTTTACAGGATAATATTTTCACAAAATATGTTAGTCAATGAGTTATGTTATGGTACACCGTACGGCCATGTAGCTGCCACAGGTGGAAGCAGTATTAGGCTTTGATGTATGCTTTTATCACATTGCTGCATAGGTCTTTCCAGTCTTGTCGTTACTGAGAGATGGCATGGAGGTTCTCATGTTCCTCGCGTTTCTTGTGCGACCCCCCCCGATACGCTGCAGGTCCTGGTGCAGACTCGGCGGCAGAGTGGTACGTGGCCGGCCCCGCCAGGTGGCAGCGGAACTTGGGTTTTCGAAGTATGCTGCCATCATAATGCGTGCTGGAACATCGTCGTTTAGTCTCAGGACATGGCCAAAGAGCCGCCACCTCGCTCTCACAATGGTTTCCCCTAGGGGCTGGGAGTTTGTGCGTTTATACAGCTCGCTATTTTTGATGACTTGAGAGTACTTGATCCCGACCACTGTTCGCAATTGACGTCTGTGGAATGCTTCCAATCGCTTGATGACATTGCTTGGGACTCCCCATGTTGAGCAATTGTACAGGAGTATTGGTGTGATAAATGCATTGTATAGCTTGACACGTCTGTTCTCTCTCACCTGCGAGCCTCTCACCCACAGTGCCCAAAGCCGTTGAAACGCACCTTTGGCCAGCTGCATACGCCGAGATATATCTTCCCTGTCACCCAGTAGCGATCCCAGCTTCCGGGTCACCCTCCATTCTTCTGCAATGCAGTCGCTGAACCTCTCGATACGGGTGAATTCTGTCTTTGCGGAGTTAACTGTCAAATCCCATTGCTTTAAGGTGTCCCCAATAACAGGGAGGCATGATTGGAGGTCAGTTCCCCTAGATGACAGAAAGTGAACATCATCAGCATATGATGTGTCAGTTGGGAGGTGCAGGTCGATGTCGGGTTGTGGCCGGACCGGTAAGATATTTCGCACGTCCCGCAAGGCCGCTTCTAGATACACGATGAATAGCACAGGAGATAATGAGTCCCCCTGTGGGTTGCCTCTGTCGGTTTTGAACTTAATGCCATCCGTACCCTGCAATCAAACCTGCAAGGTGGTGTGCTGCAGAAGATATGAAATCAGTGTAACGTCGTCGTTGTCAAGGAATGACGCAAGAACATCGATCAGTTTTGGATGCCAGATGGTATCGAATGCTTTCGACATGTCCATACCGATAATGTCATACTTCTGTTGTAGGCGTTGGCATCGGGCTATAGTCCAACGATAGGACCATATTACGTCCGAGGTGCTTCTGTTAGGCCTGAAACCGCTCTGGGTGGGAGATAAGTATTTATGTATTGTTCTGCTTACGCGGGACAATGGCACAAGTGACAACACCTTGCGCAACACCGTCAACAGTACTATTGGTCGCAGGTTTGATGGGGGCCCCCTGGCCTTGCCAGGTTTTTGTAGCGGGATAAGAGTCCCGTCGCCAATACAGAGTGGCTCATTGTTGGAAATAGCGGCATTGTATATCCGAGCTAGAGCATGGTGAAGAGGGGCAGGCCCGTACTTGATAAGTTCGCCTGCCATGTTGTCTGGCCCGGTCGCACGGCCGTTGTTAAGGCGCCTTGCTGCTGATGTGATTTCCTGCTGTGTGATTTCTTTTGCAAATTTTTCTGTATTTTTTGTTTGGATGGTAGTGTTAGGCTGAGTGAACATCTCTTGGAAATGACTCGTGATTCCGCCAACTATGTCTTGAGAGTTCAAAAGCTGTCGTCCCTTGGCATCATCTATCGTGATGGGTTGTTGGTTCTTTCGTTGGAGCAGGTGCACAGCTTTGAACATGCGCGTGTCATCTTTCTGGTTCTCAATTTCCGCCACCTTACCGTCCAATAATCTGCTTGCATTCTCTCTGGCTTGCCTGCGAACTTGATGAGATAACTGGTTTTTGTGGAGTTTCAGACGTGCTGCTACTGCTGGATCAGGGGTATTCATCAGTTGAAGCCGGATTTTCCGCTTTTCTTGAACCATAGCCGTCAGCTGTGGGTCAGGTATCCATTTTCCTTTTGGCGGTCTTGCTGAAGCTCCCAGGGTAGAGCTGGCCACTTCCAGCACAGTCGTATGTACCTGATCCCATAGCTCCTGAGGGGCTAGTTTTGTTTCTGGCTTGCAGCTGCAGTGCTGGGTAATAGCATTTTCCAGAGCGGACTGATATTCCTTCCGTACGCGTGGATCGGACAGCCTATCCACAGCAATTTTCATGCCTACTCGCTGTTTCTTAGCGTGCTCTATTGGGCCCCACACACCACGCAACCGGTCCTGCTTCATTCGTGCCACAAGTAATCGGTGGTCCGAGTCCAGCAGGGTTCCAGCGTAAGACATCTGTGAAGAGCTGGCGCTGACGAGTGGAACACAAGATATAGTCTATTTGATTATAGATGGGAATGGGGGCTCCGCCACTTGAATTATTCTTTCTCCATCCTGTCCATGTTGTGCAGTGCCGTGCTGGGTGCTGAAAAGCTGTGCTGCAGGCGAATAGGGAAGCTGAGTCACAATAGTCAGCAAGGACCTTGTCAGAGTAATTCTGTCGTCCTCTTCCGTATCGCCCAATGCATTGATGGAGTTATTTATTTTGTGTTCCGAGCTTGGCATTGAAGTCACCGAGTACGAGGAAGATAGATGAAGATTTTACCTTGGCAACTGCAGCGTTGAGTGAGGAGTAGAAGTCGTCTAGGCAGTCTTGGTCCTGCGCAACTCTAGTCGACGTCGGCGCGTACACGCTGACGAGCGACAATAGTTTATTTTTTGACAGTCGAATTTCCAGAACGGCAACTCTATCCGACTCGCTCCAGATTCGATACACTCTATCGAGGAGCGAGTGGTGTATAGCAAAGCCGTTTCCATAATGTCGGCAAGTCGAGGAGAGGCACACAATCCTGTAGTCGCCGTGAACTCCGTCTTAGCCGTCTTGAATTTTCGTTTCTTGCAGAGAACAAATTTGAATTTTATAGCAACGCAGGTCCTCGGCCAGCAGTTGCTTTTTCGTTTTGGACGATAGACCACGAACGTTGAACGAACTTACACTAAAAACAGACGGTACTGGTTGGAGCAATTGAGACATAGGGTGTTCCAAAGGAGTCAGAGGGCATGTCAGTTCCTCATCCAAACAGTTACCTTGTGCCAAGGTCAAACAGTTCCCAATTCACTATAAGTCGCAGCACGGTTGGAAAAATCCACCCGATTCCAAGCAGAACTCTACGCGTCAATAATCTCGATGACAGTCTTCTGTTCCCGGGGGAAAATTGCGGAAAAATCGCAAAAAACGCGGGGAAAAACGCGGCATAATATGGCATAATTTATTATTTGAAACTCGGGTATTGAGCCAATAATAAAAGTAGAAAGGAAAAGGACACATGGAAACGAGTTAAGAGTAACTCTCCACCACTGTAACTAGATATTATTATTACTACTTGCATGTACGCGTTGGAGTCAACCATGCAAGCATGATCCACAACTTCGCTTATGCTGAACATGATAAACAGGACTATGACAGGGGAAAAATGAGCTAGAACGATGATAATAATAATTATGATACTTATATTATACAATGTAGCTCATGGGTATTGAAGATATGTCATTTATGAATATGTCCATAATATGAATATTGCAGCCTGAGTGATAATGATAGTGCTATTTCCTGAGTTTGACTGTTTCAGGATCTGTCGGAATATCACAATGCACAGACCCTCATGCATAGATCTCGCCATGCTGGTCTGTCATGGGCAATGGCTCCCAGGCTCTGCAGAGCGTCTACTATTGAACAATCCAGCATTGGCTTGGCGCAGATCTCCCACCATAAAAACTACAGCCGCGAACCACGTAGTGGAAAGCTACAAAAGATGGCCAACCCATTTTCACATGTACAGACAATTTGCAAAAACGTTCCGAACATTCAGGGAGAAGACATTACTTGCATGACACATTGGTAGAACGAACAAGGCAGACTCGAACATTCCAAGATTCTGCAGCCGTTGCGTTTCAGGTGTTGGGTGGCAGCTCCGTTACTGAGGCCGTATACAAGTCGTCGAGCTCGGCTAGCCGCCGCCAACCAGTCAGCGCAACCTCGGCCACGCGCTCGCATTAGCTCCATGCCCGCGTTGACGGAGCTCCGGGTGACTAACAAGCCGAACAGCTGCAAGTCGCGACTCCACAATGACACTGGCCGTCCGCGTGCTCTAACACTCCGCTCCACTCGTACTCCCTCTTTAGCCGTTTCGCTGCTCGTCAAGCCCTGCAGGTAACTTGATTTCTTGAAGGGTACAGACGTCTATGCCGTAGAAAGAGAGGTACCGACACAAGCCAGTTCCTCTTGACGGCCGACATGAGGCCCCGCACATTGAGAATTCCGACAGCAAATTTTTCTTTTCCTCCGTAAAGCGTTCGTTCATCAGCTCGTACCATTGATTCCCGTCGCATCGTCCCGTCACTAATGTCCAATGAAAACTGCTCCCCAGTTGCGCGAGGAGACTACATTTCCTCCGGTGAGCGAGGAAGAAGAGCGGAGTTACCCAACTCAACCAAACTAGATACTATATTATACAGTCAGAAAGTGCAACAACTAGGCACAAAACTGACAGAGTACTGAGACATTCGACGTCCTGACACCCAGCTTCAACACATTCCCGTAGCGCTAACCGACAGCCTTCCAACTTGGAAGGTTCAATGTTATGGAAAGACCAAAGAGCCTTTCCAAGTTGGAAGGCTGTCGGTTAGCGCTACGGGAATGTGTTGAAGCTGGGTGTCAGGACGTCGAATGTCTCAGTACTCTGTCAGTTTTGTGCCTAGTTGTTGCACTTTCTGACTGTATAATATAGTATCTAGTTACAGTGGTGGAGAGTTACTCTTAACTCGTTTCCATATGTCCTTTTCCTTTCTAATTTATTATTATTATTATTATTATTATTATTATTATTTCGTAATACGTATTCGCATGCAACGACGCAAATCCACACAATTCAGTAGACACTTTTTCTATCAAACGTTTTCTTTCCCTTCTCTTCAGGATAGTACAGGGAATGTTGGAAATTAGAAAAACACATAACTATAATATTATATGAAAAGGCGACGAGGAGACAATAACTTTATTAATGCGATTAATAGTATAAGTGAAGCGGACATTACAAAATGATGAATGAGAATACATGTATCTAAAATGGTTGTTCCTAATCGATTTTCTTGAGACTATCATCAGGGAAAAATCGTCTCACAATAGAGGCTATACGGAAAACAAACTACTTATAGGTTATAGGATAGTGGGGAGTATACAAGGTGAGGTGTGAAGAAAAAAAAAACTAAAGTGGGAGAGAATACGAAAGAAATTAGAAGAAAAGATGTGAGAGTGTTCAGACGGTGTGAGCTACTACAAAAGGTGAGTGAAATGAAGGCGTGGAAGCAGGTGACTGTGATAGAGTGAGGAAGTGTGAGGTGTAGGTGTATGCGAATGAATATGAATTCTTTTGATGACACCATGTACCGCCAAATTGACGGGGTGGCCATGGGTTCACCATTAGGTCCAGTTCTGGCCAATGTGTTTGTCGGGTTTTATGAATCGAAGATTCCAAGTGCGATGTGGCCAAGCTTATATGTTAGATTCGTAGATGATTCGTTCACGCATTTCCGTAATCTGGAACAATCGAATGAGTTTCTTGGTATGCTCAACAACCTACATCCCGCTCTGAAATTTACATGTGAACATGAGCAGTCAAACCGTTTGTCTTTTCTCGATGTGTTAGTCGAGAAAACGGAGATGGCTGTTTCAACTTCAGTATATCGAAAACCAACGTTCACCGGGCAATACATTGTCTACGACTCCTATTGCTCGACTTTATACAAAACTAATCTCGTACGAAATTTGATCATGCGCGCTAGGCGGATTTGCTCGCCTGATAAGCTTCAGCAAGAGCTTTGTTTCCTGAAGAAGGTATTCGTTCGGAATGGATATCCTGTTCAGCTCCTCAGTAAGCTGTTTAGTGAACCTGATATTCAGGTTGCCGAGCCTGAGTTTGGACCTGACCCATGTCGTGTATTTTTACGACTTCCATGGAAAGGTCAAATTTCGCTGGATGTGGCCCGCGCCGTGAGGACTGTGGTCAGACAAACCTATTTTGCCACAGCATTGACAACTGTCTTCACTACGGCCCGTGCGTTCACGGTGAAGAAGGATGTTCTTCCTACCCAACTAATTAGCCATGTAATCTATCATTTTGAATGTCGGCATTGTGATAGCCGATATGTAGGAAGAACCCTTCAGCACCTGAACGCACGCGTCAAACAACATGTACCATTGTACCTTTTGTCAGATGCAGCCAAAGCCCAGCGACCTGGGCGAGGCCGTCCCCGCAAACAGGTGCCAGTTGCACAACAGAACCACACTATTACAGCAGCGGGTGAACCCACTGCAAGTGCACAGTTACGTGAGACTGTAGGAAATGGACAAGCACAGGTACGGAGACCAGTAACAAGGAGCATGACTCGTGCGCTGGTAATGGCATCTACAACCGGACATGGACTGGCAGTGAGCAGTAGCGTGGGATTGTCGTCGGGTGCAGAGGACGGGATGGAAGAGGAAGAGGATGAAGAAGGTGTGAGCAGTGATGAAGAGAGTGAGTTGGACAACCAAGATGAAGATGACCGGACTGAAGGTGAGAGCACAACGAAAGGGTCAGCAATTAAAAAACACCTCTTGTCTAGTAGCCAATGCCGCTCAGTGTATGACGATTCATGCTTCACTGTTTTGTGCCGTGCTCGTAGGTTTCGTGAACTTAAGGTATTAGAAGCTGTTTTCATCCGTAAACACAATCCTAATCTATGCATTCAGAAAGAAAATGTCACAAAATTGAGACTCTTCACCTAGCATTCACACACATATTCATTCGCATACACCTACACCTCACACTTCCTCACTCTATCACAGTCACCTGCTTCCACGCCTTCATTTCACTCACCTTTTGTAGTAGCTCACACCGTCTGAACACTCTCACATCTTTTCTTCTAATTTCTTTCGTATTCTCTCCCACTTTAGTTTTTTTTTTCTTCACACCTCACCTTGTATACTCCCCACTATCCTATAACCTATAAGTAGTTTGTTTTCCGTATAGCCTCTATTGTGAGACGATTTTTCCCTGATGATAGTCTCAAGAAAATCGATTAGGAACAACCATTTTAGATACATGTATTCTCATTCATCATTTTGTAATGTCCGCTTCACTTATACTATTAATCGCATTAATATAATATTATAGAGAATGAAAGAAAGAAAAAGTCAACACTTCAACATAGGTGTTAAAATGATTAAAGTGTTAAAAACTCAAAAACAAACAGCTGCAAGTTGTAGACAAACACGTTGAACACATCAGGGAACACTTGTCACACTTTCACGAGGTGTGACACCAAACAACTGCAACGATTGGTGTCACACCTCGTGAAAGTGTGACAAGTGTTCCCTGATGTGTTCAACGTGTTTGTCTACAACTTGCAGCTGTTTGTTTTTGAGTTTTTAACACTTTAATCATTTTAACACCTATGTTGAAGTGTTGACTTTTTCTTTCTTTCATTCTCTATATAGTTTCAGAACTAAATATAGTTATGTGTTTTTCTAATTTCCAACATTCCCTGTACTATCCTGAAGAGAAGGGAAAGAAAACGTTTGATAGAAAAAGTGTCTACTGAATTGTGTGGATTTGCGTCGTTGCATGCGAATACGTATTACGAAACTGTTTTTCCCACCGCCTCCAAACTGCTGTTTGAATCACCATAGCTCAGTGGTTAGAGCATCGCTGGCTACAAGCGAGGGTCCCTGGTTCGAGTCCTGGTGGTGACAGTCAATTTTTTCTTCAGACTTTTCCCGTTTGTCTCTTTCCGTCAAAACCAGTTAATATTTTATGACTTGGGGCTCCCCGCGTGCTAGTTTGTATGTGAAGTGTGTGAGTACAGTGAGGGCTGCGTCCCACCCGCCTGTGTGGATTCACAGGGAGTGTGAGTTACGAAGTCTGAAGAAAACGTTGAACGGTCTTTGCTTGGATGACGACTACACCATAGCTCAGTGGTTAGAGCATCACTGGCTACAAGCGAGGGTCCCTGGTTCGAGTCCTGGTGGTGACAGTCAATTTTTTCTTCAGACTTTTCCCGTTTGTCTCTTTCCCTCAAAACCAGTTAATGAATTATTATTATTATTATTATTATTATTATTCAAAGTATCAGTCGGGGAAGTGAACTGCCTGAAAAGAGAAAAAAACGCCAGACCCACCAGGACTCGAACCTGGGACCCTGCTATGTGTGGCACGTGTTGTGAGCTGCCTTTGGAGTGAAAAACTTGTCAGCGCCTTCTAGGTTCAGCCTGGTCCCATAGCTCAGTGGTTAGAGCATTGCTCATGACAAGCAGGGTCCCAGGTTCGAGTCCTGGTGGGTCTGGCGTTTTTTTCTCTTTTCAGGCAGTTCACTTCCCCGACTGATACTTTGAATTTGAAGTTCTCCCAATCCTTTCCAAATTTAATCACTTTCTTTCACCTCTGGTAGTTTCCAGAAACTGACCGTGGTTGGTCCCCTGGGGGAGGGAAAAAGACCCAAGTGCCATCAGTATGTGTGGCACGTGTTGTGAGCTGCCTTTGGAGTGAAAAACTTGTCAGCGCCTTCTAGGTTCAGCCTGGTCCCATAGCTCAGTGGTTAGAGCATTGCTCATGACAAGTGTAATGGGTAGCCGAGTGGTAGGCGCGGTGAAATCAACAAGAATTACTTATAATCTACTTCTTTCAGGTACACACCTGAGATATAATTGTTAGTGAAAGAAGAAGCGGCAAAATAACTGACTTTCTCTCCGGTGCACACCTGGAGGTTGAATAGCTCGTTATTATCAAAATCTCATCTTCGAGTTAGCTTTCGTTGCTATCTAATCCAATCTTCTCTTCATCAAAACAGAAATGCGCAGCCGCTTTTATGCAGCAGACGCCGTACGCTTACATACGGAGATACACTAAATATACATCAGGCAAAGCTCCGTATTAGTTCCGTACTGCTTCCGTATTGGTCGGGCAGGGATACTACACCCTCCCTTCCTACAGATAATCACGCCCTCGTGATTTTCAAAAAATTAGTGAAGAGTTACGAACACAGCGTCAACCGGAAGATGGCAAATTATATCGGAAATGATAACGTTTAGAGTAGACAGAATAAATGAACTGATAACAAATCATAAAGTAGAAGCACACCAGGTTCACACGATCTCACGGGGTCAAAAGGGGAAAGAACTGTCCTCCAAATAGGACCTGAAAATCCACAGCACTCTTGCTGCACAACGCTGGCACAACCCGCCAGGAACATCGCAGTTCAAAAACCGAACTGAATACACTATAACTATAAGGGGCGTTGTCACACACATTGTCCCACGTTAGCTGGGTAAGCCGTGGCTCACCATGATCAGACGCCTACCAAACTAAACTGGATTCACACACTCGCATAAAGGAAGACTGAAGAGAACAGGGAGACTGAAGGAAGACAGGAAAGAAAATGCCATACCTGGAATCAGCGTTAGTAACCACGGCGGCTGGAGCTATGGTGGAGGGCAAGCCAGGTTTTATCTTCATCTTGGTTGAGCCGGTCACTCAGAGCGGCTAGCTCGGCGTCAGACAAATGACCTGATTGACCTCCCTCCTCGTCTTGAATCGTGGTCTTCACATTGTCGATAGCATCGCTTTGCGCGACGTAAAGAGTGATGGTCTAGCCAGGAAGAGTGTTGACGAAATTCTGCATTCCACCACGGAGACGAAGTACCAAGTGAATAGTGGACTCCTGCTGAACGTTGTAGTCACTCAGGGTTCGGCCGTCTGCCAACTACCCGCCGGCAAAAATCAAACGCTGCTGGTCTTGGGGAATACCCTCCTTGTCTTGGTCAGCAGCCTGCATGTCGTCGTCCTCATCAGCTTCGCCATCACCACCGGTAGTATACATGTAGGTAGCGGGTTGCTTGGAATCGCCATCGGAGTCTCCAATGGATGCCGTGCGAAAAGAATGGTGATCCACGTTAGCACCCTGACTGTGCTGCAGGCTAATAAGCATGGCCAGGTCCAGGAAAGCATGAAACACGATTCTCATCTTGATTCGTCGCACGGAGCTGCAGCGGGTTGAGCCATGGGGGTCTGGGGTCGAATCACGTTGTTTTATTTTACAAAAACACACCGCTGCCACCAATGTAATGGGTAGCCGAGTGGTAGGCGCGGTGAAATCAACAAGAATTACTTTTATTCTACTTCTTTCAGGTACACACCTGAGATATAATTGTTAGTGAAAGAAGAAGCGGCAAAATAACTGACTTTCTCTCCGGTGCACACCTGGAGGTTGAGTAGCTCGTTATTATCAAAATCTCATCTTCGAGTTAGCTTTCGTTGCTATCTAATCCAATCTTCTCTTCATCAAAACAGAAATGCGCAGCCGCTTTTATGCAGCAGACGCCGTACGCTTACATACGGAGATACACTAAATATACATCAGGCAAAGCTCCGTATTAGTTCCGTACTGCTTCCGCATTGGTCGGGCAGGGATACTACACAAGCAGGGTCCCAGGTTCGAGTCCTGGTGAGTCTCACGATGGAATCAAACTCACGATGGAATCAAACTCATGATGGAAACTACAACCCAATGAGTTGGAAAACCAACCACAGAATTAGATATTGGGAATAGAGTCAGACACAACAACAACCGAAATCAGTACACCAAAAATCTGTCCTTCAAAAAACAAAGGAACAAGAAAAACAAGAAAGACGAAGTACAAAGAATCCCCAAAAAAGAGGGGAGAACGGGATGAAAGAGGACCGGAGAGCGGCAAACCCCAGGAGAACTTAGCGTCACGTAGTGGCGGGAATGCGGGCCTCCACAGAAACAGCATCCACATCCGCCGCCAGACCAGGTGCACGGAATGCACGGCGACTCCCACGAACCATCAGGACGGAGTCGCGGACAAGGCTGAAAGCCAGGTCCGTCCGCAGCTTTCCCATCACGAGGGGATAAGGCTGCGAGAGCTTGGTGGAGAGCTTCGTTCCGAGCAGCTTCAGGAACCGGGTGGCCTCCTTCGCCAGGGCACCAGCAGAAGACAGGACGATCGGGGTGAACGACGCGTGCTCAACTTCCCGGATCCGGGCACCGTGTGCCGACTGCTTCTGACGCTCGTGCCATTGCAACACCTCAGCCAGCGGGCGAGATCGGTACGACTGTGCGTTGGGATAGAACACCCTTACATCAAAAAATGCATCAGTCTGTACCGACCAAAACCCCCTGGCCTTGATGTCCGGTCTGGCGTCGTCCGCAGTGAGCAGGGCAGGACCATGGTCAAACGTGCGGACCGTCGGTAGAGGTTGCAGCGGTGGCTCCAGCTGCACATCCTCAGACACTTGAGAAAGAAGTTGGCCCAGATAGTTGCGGACATGGTTGTGCCGGTGGATGGGATAGCCGCCCAACTTGCAGATCATTGCGTGGTCGATGGTGAACGGCCGGCCGCATGGACACTCGGTAGGTGAACCGTGGATGGTGAGGCCATACCGAATGCATAGGGCATCAACGAAGGACCGCCGGTCGAGGGAGTATCCATGCTCGCGAACAGGAAGACAGGTCAGCCATGCACCTGTTCCCTTGGCCTGGAGGTGCTCCAGAAGCATTGGTGGTAGGGCCTCTGGACCAGCTGTCTGCAGGACGGTCTTGGTTGTCACAGACTGGGCTTGCTTGGCAGCAGCCTTGGCGGCGCAAATGGCCGCTGGGTCTACGCTGTAGAGGGAGGACTGGTCCGCGATAAGTTGCTGGGGACTGCTCGTGATGGACAGAGATGCTGTCCGCTGTTGCGGGGCAGCCTCAACTGGATTGAGCACTGCAAGGCCACCATGACGCACAGGCAGAGCTAGAAGGCTGCGTAGAGGGGCAGGGACGACTGGCACACCCAATAGAGCTGGCAACAAGACGGAGCGAAGAGAGGACTCGAGAGGCTCGAAGACGTCTGGTGCACAGCTCGACACGCGCATCAGGAATGTCCAGCGGTGACGGTACCCAAAGACCAGTGCGGCATACACGGCTTGGGGCTCGGCCTCGGCCACGTTCGCCAGCTCACGCATCTCAGATGCCCAAGCCTCCACTCGAGCATTGCAAAATGTTGTCTTGAAGGCTTCCGAGCCCAGAGGAGCACCCAGGTAGGGGCGGCCCTCAGTGGTGATGTGGACATCGGTGTCGGCGAATGCAGCGTTGGCAGCATCGAGATGCTCGGGCTTGACAACCAGCCAAGTCTTGGCAGCGTTTGGATAGTAGCCGAATGCTGGGCCAAGTTGACAGATCTGGTCCCACCAGGTGCGAAGGCGCCGCAGCAGGCCAGCGGCTCCCGCGTCATCGGCATACCATAACTGGATGGTCGAGGCGTCCGGTCGAGCAGCGGACGCACCGACGCCGGCTGGTCTCTCAGGCGATTCGCGGTCATGCACCATGCCAGCTGGAGAGTCGTCCATAAGGGCGGTGGCGAGGGTAGTGGCGTAATGGCAATAGCGTAGAGGGGCATGGCTAGTGGGCAGCCTTGCGTGGTGCCTTCAGCAGACCAGATGACCGTACCGCTGACTTGGAGAGGTACTGTGCTGCGGTAAAAGTTTTTCGAAATTGTTGCTATTGATGGACATAGTAGGTGGATGTTGTGGAGCATAGCTGCACGGTTCAGGGAGTTGAACGCGTTGGTAGCATCGACCAGGAGTGCTCCCTCTGTGTTGCTGCTGTCAAAGTGGCGACACAGGGCATGTGCAGCGGCCTCCGCCCCACCCTCCTGCCCAGCACAGGTTTGAAGTGCCCCCGCGGCCTCAACAATGTCCTGACGCGTGATGCGGAGGACCACCTTGGCAATGAGGCGACGGAGGGTCTCCCCAATGCCGATCGGGCGCACACCAGGATTCTTATCCAGGGGCACAAGCCTCCCAGCCAGCAGCGGCGCCAAAGCACCCGAGTCGACAGGAGGGGTGGCGAGGCGCTTCGTCAGCATGGCTACAGCGTTGCATAGGCCCGTGGAAGATCTTTCAAATGAACAACACATCCTCCGCCAGGCATCTGCATCCAGCCCACACACCCCTGCCGCACCAGACAGGGAAAGAGAGGTAGCCCGGACAAATGCAGCATTCACCGGTTCGAACAGCACGGGATGCGTTGGGCGGCACGGACCCTGTAGCAGTACTTCGGATGAGGGGCCATCCAAGTCCGGTGATGGGTGTTTGGCTTTCAGAATATCTATGGTGGACTGGCCACCACCGCAGTCAGCCTGCAAGGGAAGGACGCCCCCCCCTGCCTGAGGTGTGCAGGCAACGAATTGCTGCTTTCACTTTGCCCGCGAGCATGAGACGGGTAAAGCCTTTCACCGCTGCGTCATCAGACCGCTGGAGAGGACCAGATGGTAGGTGGTCTTGGATCTGCCGACCCTCGTGGAGCAGGGAAGTGATATCACCATCTTTCCATAGTTGGAGTCGACGCTGCAAGCAGCGGACATGATCAGCAGCCTTTGATGTCCGGAAAGGTTTCTGCAGGAGAAGCGGCGGAAACACCATAGCAGCTTTCAGAGCAATGCGTTCCTGAGGTGTGTCAGGGGACAGGAGTTGCAGGAGACTAGCCTGCTCCTCCACGAACGCACAGCCTGCTTTTCCAGATGGTATTGCAAAAATGTTGCGGCGCCAGTTGACGACAACTTCTCTCGCGTGCTCCAGGGCTTGCTCAAACTGCGATGATGGGACGGAAGCCCAGGTGAACGGCTGGCAGTTTAGGGCTGGTGCAGCGTCAGGGAGTCGCTCAGGTGGCTGAGAGGCGTCCAAGTTCGCAAGCAGGTCAATGTCCTGGGATGAAATGGCAGAGTAGTCCAGGGCGTGCGCATCCCCAGTGCTGTGCGCACCGGAAGGCGGCTGAGAATTCTCTTGGGAGTTTCGAACCTGGGGAGTTTGAGTGCCTGAGCCAGAAGCCGCAGCGGGGCATGAGGATGAAACAGACGTCTCCGCGGCAGCACCGCTGGGTTGTGAGGACGCGGTAGAAGGGTTTCCGCGACCATCGTGGCAGGAAGAGGAGGTCGATATTTGAGATACTCCTTGAACATTCGAATTTCGAGTTCTTGAATTTCGAGTATTCACGGCGGAGGGTACTGGGCACGATGAAGAGAAAGCCAGATGAGAGGCGGCAGCAGCGCTGCCGGCTGTCTGTGACGACGTTGAGCGACAGGAGTTACGACACGTTCCATGGCGATTGGCGGAGCAGTTAGTACATTGACGTCCAGCTTTGGCGCATTTGCAGCCTGAACAGGTCGAGGCCTTTCCAAATTATTATTATTATTATTATTAATTCAACATCTCCTGGCTCGTCAGAAGACTGCCAATATATATGAGAAGTCGGGTGGTAGCCAACCACGGCGAACTGAATAATAAGGAGAGAAACAAAGAGAGTACTGCAAGGGGAGGCATGACGAAAATGGTGAGATTATTTAGGACGAAGAAGCTGAAGCTTGAACTCCTTAATGTCTGTGCATGCTTTTAAGGCTAGTTGGCAGGGAAGACCAGCGAGTGTACGCAGAGAAGATAGGAGATTTCAGAAACAGGGAGATATTGGCACGGGGTAATGAGAAGGAATGACGTGTTGATATGGTGGACACAAACCAGTTATACTTAGCAAAGTGTTTTGGAGCCAGGTCTAATAAGATCATGTGTACAAGGATGCAAAGATGTTGCTGGTGTCGCTCTTAGAGGGGAGATACTGAAGCTAAACTGTAGAGACGTTGGGAGGAGAATGTTTGATTTTTGCGAAACAGGATTTTTAGAAGCAGACGCTGGTGTATTTCCAGAGTTTGAACAAGGGCCTGAGACAGACCGCACCACGCTGTGTCACAGTAATCAAATATAGGTAGAATATACGACGTAAAGAAAATTTTTCGGCAAAGGTCATTTAAATGGTGGCAGTGAGGTTGCAACATGCCAAGGGAGGAGCTAGCTCGCTTGCATACTGACTGGACCCGTGGGGACCAGGACATATGGCTGTCGAATATAACACCAAGGTGTTTGTGTTCATGAACAATTTTAACGTTAGCATTGGCTCCTGGAAAGTGCAACGGCTGAGTAGGCGGCGATGGGCTGATGAACATTGCTTCGGTCTTCGCGATGTTGGGCCTCAGCTTCCAAGCTTCCATCCATGCTATGGTGGAGTTAATGCCGGTCTGCATGGAGGTAACGAGGTTGGACGGCGAGCTGTCAGAGCACAACAGTGCAGTGTCATCAGCAAAAAGGCTGACGTCTGGAACTAGAGAGGGCAGATCGTTCACATAAGTTAGGAAAAGGAGTGGACCCAGTATGGACCCCTGTGGAACACCAGACACTACAGGTAAAGGATCGGACAAGGAAGCAGAGACACGGACAGTTTGATGACGGGACGACAAATATGACGACAGCCACTGCAGAGCTGTACCACGTACTAGAAAAATGTACTCAAGCTTTGCAAGTAGGCCTCGATGCCAGACTGTATCAAACGCTTTTGACAGATCAAAAAAGACAAGACCTACATGCTTCTTCAGGTTACGATGTCCGTAAATATCCTGGATTAAGCGTGTCAATTGCAAAGTAGTTGAGTCGCCACGACAGAAGCCGGATTGTGCAGAGGAGAGGGCAGGGGTGACATGGTGGTAGAGAGATTCATAGAAGATGCGTTCACAGACCTTGGATATAGTTGGTAGGAGGGAGATGGGCCTGTAATTAACAGCTTGGGAGCGTTGTCCTTTCTTAAAGATCGGGACAACAATAGCAGATTTCCACGCAGATGGGAAGACTCCTGCACGATATGACAAGTTGCAGAGCAAGCACAGGGGATACGACAAGGAAGGCACCAGCAGTTTAAGGACTTCATTTGGAATACCGTCTTTTCCAGGAGACTTGCAGCTCTTAAGACGTTTCAGTTGTTTGCGGACCACACCAGTTGTTGTAAAGACCTCCAGAAGTGGAGCGCGCAGCTCTGGAGCTGGGTGCAGGGGCGGGATAACCCAGTTCGGATCGTCGGGAAGGCCGGGAGAGACAAACTGTTTGTTCAGAGTGTCCGCAATGGACTTTGCCTCAGACTGACGGTTGCCATCAGGATCAATCAAGCACTGGATTGGGGCGCGAGAGACACTGGGACGCTGGGTGCGAATGAACTGATAGAGAGAAGGACGAGTGGGTGATGAGATTGTTGCAGAGAGGGAGCTGATGTAAGAGCGGTAGGTTTTACGGGATAGGTATTTGACAAAGTTGCGTTGAACTCGGTAGGCCTCCATATTGATAGGTGTTGGAAATTTTCGGCTGACACTGAAGAGGTCTCGTTTACGTTTCACCGCAGATACGAGGACAGTCGACACCCAGGGTGGATTGGATGTCACAGACGATGTGCGTGTGTTTGACCGACAAGAATGGGTGGAAAAATCAGCGAGGTGGTGCTGGAAGGTTTGTTCCAGGACGATTGAAAATCGATCGACTGCGTCGTCAACAGTTGGGGAATTGCCTGGGCGTAGAAATGACCAGTCACAATGAGAGAGATCGGAATTAAAAGGTAGCGTACACATGGTATACTAATTAACGCATACATCTGTATTGATTCCTTTATAACTTCGAGATCCATCAAAGAAATCTAATGCAATTTTCTATACTCTTTCTTTAGACAGCACAGATACAATGCCACGACAAAACTAGACCAGAAGTGTGACCCTGCCTGTGGCCAGACTTGACCAGTGTGGCCTTCCGATCTTTACAAAATCCGGCACGGCGTGCAGCATACAGAACACATTGCATTGGAAAAGATCCCAATTCTGGTGTATTGATGTTCTATAGTCCACTTCGGAGGGCACTAACCTAAGAACATCAGGAGAAATTCCATGAATCTCACCAGAGGCCAAAAAATGCATACGGGAGTGTAAAATGCGCAAAACCAGCAATTCAAGAAGCAGGCAGAAAACAATCCAAGTATCAGTTAGTCAACAGGAGAGAGGTTAGTGCCCCGGACAATCCAGCAAGGAATCAAAAATACATACTATGTACATACAGAAAAACAATATCCATAGAGATACGCTGCACGGAAGAGTCCAAAAGCAGCTAAAAATGGAGAAAATTAGCTATCAAAATTGGCCAGTTTCCCTGCATATTGGTAGCTGCCAGTCACACTAAAACATACCAGACCCATAAGTTGGCTCCTCAGTTTCCACAGTTTCATCTTCCAAGCCCTTCTTGATCCTCTTGAGCCTCTTTCTCCTTGACTTTGCTGCTGCACTGCACTTTGCAAGGCTTTTCTCCATGCATGAAACATCGAGATCGGAGAAGGCTGGACGGGTGCAGTCTACAACAGGGCAATTCATTTCGCGAAGGATGTGCTCGAAAGTACCAATGCCATGGTTGAAATGAATCACAGCCAGGTAAACAGCAATGTTGACAACACATGCACCAGCAAACTCCGTTTTAGGCAAATATGACCATACCAGCTTGTTAAAACACTCATTGCGATACTGTGTCGCACCCTTCTCGCACTTCAGTAGCAGCTGCTTGTCGGCGAGGTCACGATACACTGGCACCATCAGTTTGTAGATAGGCTTTGGAATAGGGTTGTGGTGTTCGTAAGGCTTGTCAGCAGTAGCTTTGTGGTAGCCACACCAGCTATCAGTTGGGCAGAACTCATGACGGGGATTCTCATCAGTGGATGCACGATGACAAAGCGAGGCATAAATAGCTTTCCGCATAGCACAGTAGTCACCACTATTCTCTCTTATCGCCTTCCCATACCAGTTCTGCAAGGAGTCAATGAGCTTGTTTGTCAGGCATCCACTACTGCTGATACTCGGATTTGCCGTCCCTTAGCGACTTGGCCAGTCTTCCATGCAATAACGGACATAGCACGATAGAGTGAGGAAAAGCCGCGGCGCATCCAGGTACCATCCGCTGAAACAGCCATGTCACCGCCGACAGCATCTTGCGCAGCACTGCTAGCACCATCCATGCTTTTCTCAGCAACTACCTCTACTGCAGAATATAGAGCATTCTGGTGGCCAGATAAACTGCTTCGACTCATTGGCGTTGGCATATTATTGATCACTGCACATCATTTTACCAGTGCTTGACGACCACGGCCAATCATGCGCATTGCGAACACTGCGATTTATCTCGTAAAGAGATCCTGGGAGCTTGGGCGACATGGACAAAGAAACTTCAGCAGGGCACAGTGGCCACACTGAACATGAGAAGGTAATTGTCGCAGCCAGGCCACTGCGTTTTCCCTCCTTCACAATCACATTGCCACTCTTGCATGACATACACACACACAAACAAGTGCAATGGCAGCGAGCAGGAGGCCCAAGCTCACAACGCGATACCCAACGCCAGAGAAGCCATCACTTGGACCTGCTGGGCCGGTTTATCGGTGATCAGAGTCACCGGCATCGCTCTCTGACTCGGAGCTGCTGTCCATGTCCAAATTCCAAGTCGAAAAACTCAAATCTTGCAATTAAAAAATATTTCTCAGAACTGCTGCTTCTAGTGGCGATCGCCTCTTCTTCATGATCCGCGACGGCCTGCTCTTCCTGCGCACTTGCACTACCTTCACGACCAAATTGATTGCCGTGAAATACTCTCTTGGGTGTTCTAGAACGTCGCTTTGCATTGCCTATCGTCTCCACTGCCTCCAGCAGCTCCTGACAGCAATTTTTACAAGGTAATTGTCACAAATTTCACAAAAAAACACATATTTTTTGCCCAAGCTCAGCTGGCCTGCTGGTCGCGTACGCGAACGCGTAGGCGGCTACACCTCGTGACCAAACCATTACCAGTGAGTGCTGGAAGCATAGTGTTATCAGAATTTGCCAACAAATCGTGCTAGAATCACAGGAAACAGCGAAATTGGTGGATTTCCGATTGCGAAAAATCACCGATGCGTACTCCAAATTTTCAAAAATTCAAATTTAATTGCAATCTTCTAGAGCGCATATCTCCTGTTGCGTTGGTCGTAATAAAAAAAAACTTGACACGCGTATTCTACGGATCAACACCTTTCGTTTAAGCTATTCCTCGACCGGATCTAACAACTTTCAATTTGTTCGAGTTTTTCATGTGTACGCTACCCTTTTAAGAGAGTCCCAGCAGTGAGAGGGGACATGACGATAGCGGTAAGGGAAATGTTTGCGTGGTGCTTGCTGCAGATGTTGGCCAGGCGATTGTGAGAGCTCGAACCGACATGACACGGTCAGATGATCCGAGGATCCAAGAGCGCAAGGCGTGTTAATATCCGTTGCAAGCTGGGGGTTGTTGACGAAGACAAGGTCTAAGCACGACTGGGTCCCTGCACAGGCTGCAGGTGTTGTGTGCGTTGGGGTATTCACAAGCTGCTCTAGTCCGAAGCAGGTGAGGTGGCGGTAGAGCGCAGCTCCCGCGGGGGACGTTGAGTCAGTTGGGCACCAGTGCTGGTGCTTACAGTTGAAGTCTCCAGTCAGTATGACCTGGTACGAGGACATGGGGATAGTGACCAGGGCATCGGTGAGCATGTTACAGAAGTGATTTATCTCTGTGCTTTTGGCAGAGGGTGGGCGATAGGCATTACAGACAATAATAGGCTTTGGGGAGCCGGAACACGGTTTAAGCTCCACCCACACTGTTTCACAGGTAGGGCGACTGAGGTCGTTGCGAAGTTGGATACAACTGAAACGATGATCACGAACGAGAATAGCGACTCCACCATATCCCCTGGAGGCGGTACCAGACTTGTTTTCGTTAGGAGGTCGATCACGCCGAAAGGTGGTGTATCCAGAGATACTAAGAGCGACACTTGGAGCTAACCAGGTTTCACTGAGGCAGATAATGTCAGGTCTGTGGATCTCGGCAATAGCCGACAATTCTGCGGATTTGTTGAGAACGGAGCGGCAGTTAATGGAGAACAAGTTTAGCTTTTCCTGGCAGCGCGGGTAGTAGGGCCGAGCCAGTGGATTTAGGTGGGAATTGGCCATCATTCGCTAGCTGTTGCGACATCGTTTGTGCTGGTGCCAAAGCTGTCACTTTTGAAGCGCCAGGGTCAGATGGTGTGGGAAAGCATGTCAGGCCAGAATGCCTTATTGGCTACTTTCTCCTCGTCGGTTGCCTCCACAGTCACGCGTGCATATGCAGTCCTGAAGTAGGCTGATGCATAGACGACGCATTGCACTATGTCGACCCCATGATCGGAGCACCATTTAGCAATAGATGATAAGGAGCAGTGAGGTTGCACGTTCCCTATGTAAAAGACCTTATGCTTTGCCCGCGGCGCTGCCGTCAACTCAGCAACATGGCCACCGGCGGGGGGTGTTTCGTTTGTGTAGCGGGACTTCTCCTCGCGCTTGGTGATCAAGGATGTCTGCATATTAGTATTGCCTTCTACGGGTGTGCTTGAACGCTGAGCCCTGCGCAAACGCCTTGCTTGGACGTCCTGCCATTCGGGTTGAGGGGTGTGCGTACGGTGTGAGACGGAGTCGACAGTGCTTGGTTGCTGTACAGTGTGTGCACTGGGCTGGCTGGCACTGCCAGCATGTGCGTGTGTACCGTACAGGGTGTGTACCGGCGGGCTTGAGCTGGAGGGTCCAGCGGGTGCACGTGCAAGTAAAGTTGTTGGGATGTTCCTGCTAGTACGTCGCTCACGGGTGTTTCGCAGCGGCCACTCGTCAAGATGGCGGCAAATCCGAGAGTACAAAAATTTCGACTCTGGCTATGTGCGCGGCGGATGCGAATCTCGCACGTGCATGCAAAATCTAGCCTTCTGCAGATCTGGGTAGAGCAAGTGTACGTGTGTGGGAACGACGACATTTTCCGAGAGAGAATGTGGCTCTTTTCATCCCAACATTTTACTCGCCACGCTCTCCCTCCCAGCTTATTGATACGAGTATCTGCTACCGAGTAGAAGTCTCCATCTTCACAGTAGGCCAGGCAAAATCGCAACGTTGAAATACTTTGCTCACTTGGTGTTTTTGGTCCTTTGAGATGATGTGGCTGTTGTGTACAACTCGAAGTGACAAACTTGAGACCCCCGCGCCACAAAAAACTAAGGCGCGCCACAAAGTTTCGTTTGGCTATTCAATGAACGGATGTATGGAAGCAGGGATAAAAACTATCGTGGCTGCCGGCAAAACTCCTAGTAATGTAATAAACGGGGGTGTGACTTTGGTAATTCCAAGGAGAATGTACGCACGGCCATTCCACAACGAAGACGAAACTACGAGCTCAAAAACACTCCGATTTTCAAACAAACGACGCAGGAAAGAAGACATGGCTGCAGTGTTCCCGTGTGGTCTTCAAAACACCTAATTTTACTTCGATAGCGGCTGGTTCAGGGCTAATTCAGGCCCAATTCGACAGCTTCGTACCGCTCAGATTCGCCCAAAACACGAGAAAATGTACGGTAGATACAAATGCGTACGCATTTTGCGTACGGGGACGACTGGCCAGAGTTCATGCACTGCAAACACCCGTGCGCTGTACTGTGCTGTGCTGCCAGAGGTCGTGTGGCTCCCGTGTACGCGTGGCATGGCATGCTGTGTGTGTACTGCGGTGTGTACGCTATTGTCTCTCAGGCCAGCAATTTCCCGCCTGAGTTGTTGAATCTCAAGTTTCAAGGACGCAATTTCATCGTCTCTGCCCCCCCCCCCTTGTCGCCATCATCTCCTTGTTTAAATCCATTATTGTGGTGGACAATGAGGCTAAGGCAGTCGTTATATCTCCTATACCAGTCATACCTTCCAGGATGGGGTGGGACCCAATCCCCTCCTTCCGGAGTGCTCCTACCAGGTCTGGCCGCGAGAGAGAATCAGATCTCGAGATGCCGTTCCGGGTGGCCAGATTTTGGAGGCAGTCAAACGTCAGAAGGGCCAGGTCGACATGCTCATTGGTGGCCATAGTCCACAGTACAAGTCACAGACTCTATGGGTTACAGTTGCAGACTCACAAACAAGCTGAGAGGATGTTGAATCGCGAGTACATGCAGAGCTTCAAATTTTGCATCCGCTCTACGAGCACCACAAAAACATATAAATTTGCGGTGAATTTGCGGTAAATATGCGGTGAATAATATTGATGTGCGGCAATTTTCAGTGAGTACTGAGTATGTAGTAAAAACGTTATGATTGTAGCGATGCGGTCAGGTAAATGTATTCATGTACAAGCCATTTGTGAAGCATGCCCAACCGAGGCCGAGGCAGTTCAAGTGACACAAATCCGGAGAAATCATTTACGAGGTTTCTTTTACTTTTAGAATTGTGGAGAGCTATGGAGGAGACATACGCGAAGTGCATATTAAACAGACGAAGAAGAGTTTTCTAGTTGTGCCAGAGGCTCTGGTGATAGCGATACTGAAGTAGACACTGATGCATTGCTAAATTTGGACCAGGATGAAGGAGCGGCTATAAACAGAAAGAGTTCGTTCCAAAAGAACTGCTTTTGCTGAGTCCAGCTCAGCAGGCTCGAAAAAAACTAGAATTGCGCATGGACTCAGTACCAAGTCGATTGCTCAGCAGCGCCTGTCCATATACATGTACATGGCTACAGTACTCCAATGCAAAAAATTAAATAATACAAAAAAATTAAATAAATAAAAAATCTATTACTACGCATGCATCCACGCAAGAATCACCACCAACCAATTAGGACATGCGTCAAAGTATTGAACGTTTTCGTTCCCTTCTTCTCAAAATACTACAGGGAATGATGGAAATACGCTAAGAGACCACAACTATAAAGAAAAGAAGTTCATAGATACATCACTCCAATTATGTGTAGAAGTGACACGGAAAAATAGATGTGAAGAATCAAGAAAACAGCATGCAAATCCAATAAGTGACAAAAACATAGTGACAAGAAAAAGAGAGAAAATACCAAGAGATCATGGGATCTATTTCGCACCTTCACGACGAACAGTGCCAAACAACTGCAAAGACAACACATTAGATCCCATGATCTCTTGATGTTTTCTCTCGTTTTCTTGTCACTACGTTTTTGTCACTTATTGGATTTGCATGCTGTTTTCTTGACTCTTCACTTCTATTTTTTCGTGTCACTTATACACATACATGTAATTGGAGTGATGTATCT
>NC_088649.1:7345502-7363002 GCF_964019385.1 Sycon ciliatum | reverse complement strand
GTATAATGACATAACAGCTACACAACGCTCCAGAGTCTCCTCACCTTGATGAGATCAGGCAGCGAGGACCAGAAAGAGAAGTTAGGGATTAGCTCAACACCGGTCTTGTGCTGGGCTACTCCATACGCCACTCCAGCAGCCAAGTACACTGGAACTAAGACAAATAATCTACAGCGGAAAGCATACAAAAGCACGCGCAACACACACACACACACAATCTACTCAAACGATCCCAAATCTTCACGAGCTGCAAAAAATTGTCCTACTGGTGTCGTACTCCACAGGATAACGTGCTAGCAATTCAATGCTGATAAAGATCTGCTCTGGGAACAGTCATAGATTGGGGTCTTAAAAAAAACCTTTTGGCTCAGTGTGCAAATCACTGGTAGTAACCCTTATATGGAGCAGCAACTTCCTTACACATGATAATAGAAGAGTATGCACAGTAAGACCTGTAACTAAAGACCACCCTGACTAGTGACCAGCCTGGTACTACAGTAAAACCTGTAACTAAAGACCACCGTGACTAGTGACCAGCCTGGTACTACAGTAAAACCTGTGACTAAAGACCACCGTGACTAGTGACCAGCCTGGTACTACAGACCACTGTGGCTAGTGACCAGCCTGGTACTACAGTAAAACCTGTGACTAAAGACCACCCTGACTAGTGACCAGCCTGGTACTACAGACCACTGTGACTAGTGACCAGCCTGGTACTACAGTAAAACCTGTAACTAAAGACAACCCTGACTAGTGACCAGCCTGGTACTACAGTAAAACCTGTAACTAAAGACCACCCTGACTAGCGACCAGCCTGGTACTACAGTAAAACCTGTAACTAAAGACCACCGTGACTAGCGACCAACCTGGTACTACAGTAAAACCTGTGACTTGAGACCACCGTGACTAGCGACCAGCCTGGTACTACAGTAAAACCTGTAACTAAAGACCACCGTGACTAGCGACCAGCCTGGTACTACAGTAAAACCTGTAACTAAAGACCACCGTGACTAGCGACCAACCTGGTACTACAGTAAAACCTGTAACTAAAGACCACCGTGACTAGCGAACAGCCTGGTACTACCGTAAAACCTGTAACTAAAGACCACCCTGACTAGTGACCAGCCTGGTACTACAGACCACTGTGGCTAGTGACCAGCCTGGTACTACAGTAAAACCTGTGACTAAAGACCACCCTGACTAGTGACCAGCCTGGTACTACAGACCACTGTGACTAGTGACCAGCCTTGTACTACAGTAAAACCTGTAACTAAAGACCACCCTGACTGGTGACCAGCCTGGTACTACAGTAAAACCTGTAACTAAAGACCACCCTGACTAGTGACCAGCCTGGTACTACAGTAAAACCTGTAACTAAAGACCACCGTGACTAGTGACCAGCCTGGTACTACAGTAAAACCTGTAACTAAAGACCACCCTGACTAGTGACCAGCCTGGTACTACAGACCACTGTGGCTAGTGACCAGCCTGGTACTACAGTAAAACCTGTAACTAAAGACCACCGTGACTAGCGACCAGCCTGGTACTACAGTAAAACCTGTAACTAAAGACCACCCTGACTAGTGACCAGCCTGGTACTACAGTAAAACCTGTAACTAAAGACCACCCTGACTAGTGACCAGCCTGGTACTACAGACCACTGTGGCTAGTGACCAGCCTGGTACTACAGTAAAACCTGTGACTAAAGACCACCCTGACTAGTGACCAGCCTGGTACTACAGACCACTGTGACTAGTGACCAGCCTTGTACTACAGTAAAACCTGTAACTAAAGACCACCCTGACTGGTGACCAGCCTGGTACTACAGTAAAACCTGTAACTAAAGACCACCCTGACTAGTGACCAGCCTGGTACTACAGACCACTGTGGCTAGTGACCATCCTGGTACTACAGTAAAACCTGTGACTAAAGACCACCCTGACTAGTGACCAGCCTGGTACTACAGACCACTGTGACTAGTGACCAGCCTGGTACTACAGTAAAACCTGTAACTAAAGACCACCCTGACTAGTGACCAGCCTGGTACTACAGTAAAACCTGTAACTAAAGACCACCCTGACTAGCGACCAGCCTGGTACTACAGTAAAACCTGTAACTAAAGACCACCGTGACTCGCGACCAACCTGGTACTACAGTAAAACCTGTGACTAAAGACCACCGTGACTAGCGACCAGCCTGGTACTACAGTAAAACCTGTAACTAAAGACCACCGTGACTAGCGACCAGCCTGGTACTACAGTAAAACCTGTAACTAAAGACCACCGTGACTAGCGACCAACCTGGTACTACAGTAAAACCTGTAACTAAAGACCACCGTGACTAGCGAACAGCCTGGTACTACCGTAAAACCTGTAACTAAAGACCACCGTGACTAGCGACCAGCCTGGTACTACAGTAAAACCTGTAACTAAAGACCACCGTGACTAGTGACCAGCCTGGTACTACAGTAAAACCTGTAACTAAAGACCACCCTGACTAGTGACCAGCCTGGTACTACAGACCACAGTGACTAGTGACCAGCCTGGTACTACAGTAAAACCTGTAACTAAAGACCACCCTGACTAGTGACCAGCCTGGTACTACAGTAAAACCTGTAACTAAAGACCACCCTGACTAGCGACCAGCCTGGTACTACAGGAAAACCTGTAACTAAAGCCACCGTGACTAGCGACCAACCTGGTACTACAGTAAAACCTGTGACTAAAGACCACCGTGACTAGCGACCAGCCTGGTACTACAGTAAAACCTGTAACTAAAGACCACCGTGACTAGCGACCAGCCTGGTACTACAGTAAAACCTGTAACTAAAGACCACCGTGACTAGCGACCAACCTGGTACTACAGTAAAACCTGTAACTAAAGACCACCGTGACTAGCGAACAGCCTGGTACTACCGTAAAACCTGTAACTAAAGACCACCGTGACTAGCGACCAGCCTGGTACTACAGTAAAACCTGTAACTAAAGACCACCATGACTAGTGACCAGCCTGGTACTACAGTAAAACCTGTAACTAAAGACCACCCTGACTAGTGACCAGCCTGGTACTACAGTAAAACCTGTAACTAAAGACCACCGTGACTAGCGACCAGCCTGGTACTACAGTAAAACCTGTAACTAAAGACCACCGAGACTAGCGACCAACCTGGTACTACAGTAAAACCTGTGACTAAAGACCATCGTGACTAGCGACCAGCCTGGTACTACAGTAAAACCTGTAACTAAAGACCACCGTGACTAGCGACCAGCCTGGTACTACAGTAAAACCTGTAACTAAAGACCACCGTGACTAGCGACCAACCTGGTACTACAGTAAAACCTGTAACTAAAGACCACCGTGACTAGCGAACAGCCTGGTACTACCGTAAAACCTGTAACTAAAGACCACCGTGACTAGCGACCAGCATGGTACTACAGTAAAACCTGTAACTAAAGACCACCGTGACTAGCGACCAGCCTGGTACTACACACCACTTCGTCAGGCACGGACGGTCTCGCCTTAATTGTGGTTGAGTGGTGGGAACCTCTAACTAAGGACCACCTGTCACTAAAGACCGCTTTCTGTGGCCGCAAGGGGTGGTCAGTAATCACAGGCTTTACTCTACTATACAGTGTATACAGTAAAACATGAAATTTTCGGTTTTACTTTAATTTCGGTGATTTCGGTGGAGAAACCAGGCACCTAAATTTGAATTACACCTAAAGGGCACTAGAGTATGCACTGTATGTGACGGGAACGCAGGTCACCTAATTCTAAATTACACCTGAAACCTGGCAGGTCCCTGGCACCGAAATTTTAATTCACCTAAAACTTCATGTTTTACAGTACCTAAGCATTGGAAGGGAACAGAAGCGGAACATTTGGCTACTGCATGCGCATTATACCTGCCAACCTGTGCAAACCTGAGATCGGGACAATGACATACCTAGGTACCAAAATGTATACAAAATGTAGCCGTGGGGCATGCGGCAAACGCACTTCTGGGTGCCTATTACCACCCTCAATGTCGGGACGGTTCCGGCCAAATAAGGATGGCTGGTAGGTATGCTGCACACAATAGAACACCAAGTCAGAATGCGAGGCTTTCACATTATTATTTATTATTCAACTCTTACATGATCAACATCACTGAACCTCCATACAGGCCACTACTAGTAGAGGGTTCCTTGTAGCCAGGGCAGCCCCACTTGCTGTTCAGAATCATGTACTGTAGATGCATCCAGATGGAACGGTGCGCACATGCCCAAGTGCACAGCCAAGCGGCCAGAAGATGCACACACACACACGCACGCACGCACGCACGCACGCACGCACACACACACACACACATTTTATTATTATCATTTCTTGTTTTCCCTTGCATATCATCCCTTCATCATTTTGTGAGAACCTGTCCTATGATCAGGTGAGAAGGCACCTCTGCCTGATCATCTGGTGAAGTAAAATAAACAACAACAAAACACATACACAGACACACAAACAAAAACACATCATTATTCGAAAGCATATAATTATGCATATTCATGCACACACACATGTGCGTGTGCACACACTCACACACACATATACAGACACACACACACACACTCACACACACACACACACACACACACACACACACACATACACCATGTACCATGTATACCCCCGTCGCAAGAGAAGCACGCAAATCTGCAAATGCACAGGATGTGCATCCACAGATTATCTCTTATAGCAACGACAGCGAACAAGATCTGAATGAGACAGATCAACACTTGCGCCAGATAACTGTCTAATCCACACAACTGGCGAAGCCATGTGAATCGACCACCAATGCACACCTGGTCTACACCACACGGAGTACATCGGCATAAAATGGCCAAGACAGTTACCTATGCACACCCTACACTTGCTGGGGTAACCAGTACAGACAGCACGCTGCTTTGATAGAAGCAGACACTAGATGCACTGGTACCTTGAAGTGATATTGGAGTTACTTTACCAACCAGCCTCGGCTACTAAGTACTGGGAACCCAGAGCCAACAGACATACCAAAAACCTCAGCCATGAAAGCTATATAGTAGCGACACACTGGATTGTGGAGCCGAAACTAGTCCAACTTCCAAATGCTTTGGCAAGAAGGTAGCCTTCCGACAGGTTGGCACACACACAAACACACACACTCACACACAAACACAGACACACTCGCAAACACACACACAGACACACACAGACACAGACACACACACACACACACACACACACACACACACACATGCACACACACACACACACACACACACACACACACACACACACACACACACACACACACACAAACACACACACACACACATTGCCACCAACACACGCATACTCATAAAAATTATTATGAAAGATATCTGATCATCAGAAGATCAGGTACCCAACTTAAATCTCACCATTTTCATGAAAAGTTGGCTGCAAGTCACGCTAGAAGGCTGCAGCCAAGTTATCATACATAACGGTACAATTTCTCGTATCAAATTCCACATGCATCTACTTTTCTGGGTAAAGTTCATTGATGTTAGTTGTATATCTTTCGCGAAGCCATGGCTCGGGAATGAGTCACCGGCCTTCCTGTTTCGCCATTGGGTAAGTTTCTTTCTCAGCTCGATGCAAGTAATCATGCAGTAGTGAAATCCTGTGCTTAAAGGGGAAGTTAAGGCAAAAATTAAAATTTCACCAGTTGTAGTCTTCGGGGTGCTGAGTCGAATGGTCTTGGTCCGAGAAAGCTGAGACGCTCCCTTCCTACTTGAATCCCAATCGAACTCGCGCACTTCCACCGAAACTGGGTGACTGCGCCCTACTAGATGGGGATTTGTATGCAAAATGTCACTAAAAGCGCCTTTTCGTTCTTATAAAAGCACGGATGACCGCGACTGGCCCATATGTTGTAGTCTTTTGGACGCTGAGTCGACTGGTTTTGGTCCGAAAAGGCTGCGAGGCAGCGTTCCTCCTTTATTCCCAATCGAACATGGTTTAACAAGCGGTCACGTGCTCCTGGGTGCCCAAATCACCTGGTCACCACGCCAGCAGGCGACAACTTTCACACCAAGGTTCAACTCGAGTGACAGGACTGCACCAAAAAAAGGTCAAACAGGCTAGTAAGTTGTACCCTGCAGGCACGGTGACCAGGTGACTGGTGTACGCAGGAGCACGTGACCGCTTGTTCAACCATATTCGATTGGGAATAAAGGAGGAACGCTGCCTCGCAGCCTTTTCGGACCAAAACCAGTCGACTCAGCGTCCAAAAGACTACAACATATGGGCCAGTCGCGGTCATCCGTGCTTTTATAAGAACGAAATGGCGCTTTTAGTGACATTTTGCATACAAATCCCCATCTAGTAGGGCGCAGTCACCCAGTTTCGGTGGAAGTGCGCGAGTTTGATTGGGAATAAAGGAGGAGGGGAGCGTCTCAGCTTCCTCGGACCAAGACCATTCGACTCAGCATCCCGAAGACTACAACTGCTGAAAATTTGATTTTAGGGTATACTTCCCCTTTAATGGTCTACTGCACTTTGATCTACTCAATCTGCGGACAGCATACTGTTTTGTCCTTTGTAGACTCAACAGCACAGCACAGCAAAAATGAAGACGAGCCTGATAGCAATGAAAAATAATTTTTCCAGTACGACATTTAAGAAAGCATGTCTGAGAATACCAAAGTATGTGTACAAGTGGATCTCTCCGATTTTGCTCAAAATTTGGAGGTAGGTTCCCTTTGGGGTGTGAATTGATTTTGCAGAGCCCTTGAAAGTGTTTCTGAAGGGAACCTTGAAATTTGCCTACCCCTCAAAAATGGCCGAAATATCACATTATTTGGCCCAGAATCTGCGAAAACCAGGCTTAGGGTGAAAATCATTTTTTTGAGAAAATTGATGTTTTGTAAAAAGGTTGTGTCGCGTGGACGATCGAGTGCAGTGAAGTGGAACCAAAGAGAATCTCGCTTGTTTGAAGAAGTAGCAGTCATGGCAGGAAGGGTTTCAGCAGTCAGGGAAGTCAAAGGGCTTCCGGTAGAATATTCCCTGCTACTCCTCTACTAGGCTCTAGTCACAACGAAGAGTTTTTGAGCTGATCGAACGGATTCCATCTCCTACACTCAGGGATGGCGAAATTTCTGCCCTAGCTGCTGCTTGCGGAAAATTGTGAAGAAATCGTCTCCAGTTAGAGTCCTGATGGCGTTAGCGAGGAGAACCTGGACGACATCGATCCAGCCAATCGAAGTACGGCGATACTAGCTGTTTCTGGGCCTCACGCAAAAGGAACACGCGCAGCAGAGCTCATACGTTTGCAGCAAGTTCACGAGGAAAAAGGCTTGAAGCGCAGTGTGAAAACTGTTTTGAATTGAAGTCCTTGGTGATGAAGTGCTACTGGAGGCCAGGCGAATGAGCGAGCAGAGCGAGAGGCCCCCACTCGAGACTTTCCTCGCTGGTCAGCTAGCTGCAAGGGATTGTACAGCGTGCCGATATTTCACTTGCTGGTCAGCACCAAGCAGATACTGCAGCACGCCAGCACACTATGCGCTTACTATGAGCAGTGGAACAGTTTGAAATGCTGTGTTCTTGCTTGTTTCTGAACAGTTGAACTAGATTCACCCGTCAAAAGGTGCCATCTCAACTGGAGTCGGGTTTCCTTGTGGTGTGTAGCGCCAGAGCATGCCAGCACATGCATTGAGCCCCAGAATGTGCTGAGTGAGGAGCAAAAAAAATTCATGCAGAACTGTGCATGGCCACTACAGCCTGCAGCACCAAGGGGCCACAACAAGCCTGCCCCCACATGCCTACCTTGTCATGTCATCTAAACAAAAAATCATCCATGTCTCTTCCTTCAATCTGGTGCATCTCTCTTCATTTCTTTCCTGTGATAACAATTTTGTGTTTTTTTGGGATTTTTTGACACAATACCCTAGTGTATTTGAGATAGATTTAATACCACTATTAGTCGACCCACACCTGTAATATTTTGTTTCCTAACCTCCCATGCCCAGTAGAAGCTGAAAATGGGAAAAAGTCATTTTGTGAAATTTCACCCTAAGCCTGGTTTTCGCAGATTCTGGGCCATTTATGGGTCTAGATACGAGTCACGCCACAGCGTATACGAACAAGCTATGAACAAAACTCCACCAAGCCAACATTGCCTCACCTGAGAAGAGTTCCTGGAGCAGTACCGCTTAGCCACGCCAGGATCCCAGAAGACGAGGTCCATCACCCCCTGACGCCACAAATGATCGTCTTGAAAATAGCCAATTTACAAGCGCTGGCAAAACAGCCAGCGACGTCTTCATTTGGCCAGAACTATACACCGGCAGACATTAGAACACCTCTTCTAGCGCTGAGGACATGTCCCCCATCTTCCTTTTTGGGGTTTTCTCGAAATAAACCTTTTTGAATTTTTCCCCTCGACCATGCTGAAATACGGCCAAAGTCATACCTGCGCAGGAAAGCTCTCCCCTCCGCGACGTCTCCTCAGCAATTTCTACTCCAACGCTACTCCCAAGGCCGCATAACAAAGTGTATTGTTGGCTCTGACAATGAAAAGCAGCGGTGATCACCTGTCACTCCAAACGACAAGCTTCTCCTTGCGCCACCAATAATATTTTTGTGCGACTGTTGATGCAAAAGTGATTGCACTGTGAAATCACGTGCCTTGTGACGCAAGAATACCATGTCGCGTGGATCACGGGTTTCAGAACCACCTTCGTCAAGTGCGCTTGTTACTTGCCTTGAAGTTGAACGCCCGTTGGTCTGGAAGTGATCACACTTGTGTTGTTACTGCGCTCAAGAACACGCTGACTGTGTGGTAGGCCTACAAACCGGGACTTTCCCTGACCATGTAGGTCGAAGACCAGCGAAATGATGATGAAATCACATTCTTTATGCCGTAAGAAATCTCTCATGCAGTTCACGCGACAGGTTCGTGCAGCCAGTGCCGCTCGCGTGCCAGTCAACACAAAGCGACCGAGCTAGCAGCTTTTGTCGAGCATCGACATGAAAACAAGGGACTTTTACCGTTGGACTATGTTCGGAATTGCAGGAGGTAAGTGTGAAAGATGAATAACTCTCCATGCTGTACGGGGAGCATATTTCAGCGGCTTGCTGCCATTGCAACACTCCTAGGACAGTTTGTGGGGGTTCTCAGCAGATCAAGCAGGAAATGCAGCTCATCTTACCTCTAGCTCTGCCATCATGATCTGTTCCGAGTAGCGTTCCAGTCACGTTCGCGATCGATGGCCGCGAGCCGTGATCCAGGAAGCGTCATCCTACGTCAGAGAGCACGTGATCTCACCGTGCATCTTGCAATAAAATTCAAAAACTGCGGTCAGGATTTCAGTCGCTTTTGCATCAACAGTCGCACAAAAAATTATTGGTGGGCCAAGGAGAAGCTTGTCGTTTGGAGTGACAAGTGATCACCGCTGCTTTTCCTTGTCAGAGCCAACAATATATGTTGCTCTGCGGCCTTGGGAGTAGTGCTGGAGTAAAAATTGCTGAGGAGACGTCGCGGAGGGGCGAGCTTTTCTGCACAGGTATGACTTTGGCCGTATTTCAGCATGGTCGAGTGGAAAAATTCAAAAAGGTTTATTTCGAGAAAACCCGAAAAAGGAAGATGGGGGACATGTCCTCAGCGCTAGAAGAGGTGTTCTACTATCTGCCGGTGTATAGTTCTGGCCAATTGAGGACGTCGATGGCTGTTTTGCCAGCGCTTGTAAATTGGCTATTTTCAAGACGATCATTTGTGGCGTCAGGGGGTGATGGACCTCGTCTTCTGGGATCCTGGCGTGGCTAAGCGGTACTGCTCCAGGAACTCTTCTCAGGTGAGGCAATGTTGGCTTGATGGAGTTTTGTTCATAGCTTGTTCGTATACGCTGTGGCGTGACTCCTTTCTAGACCCATAAATAGTATGATATTTCGGCCATTTTCGAGGGGTATGCAAATTTCAAGGTTCCCTTCGGAAACATTTTCAAGGGCTTTGCACAATCGATCCACACCCCAAAGGGAACCTACCTGCAAATTTTGAGCGAAATCGGAGAGATCCACTTGCACACATACTTTGGTATTCTCAAACATGCTCTCTTAAACCAGGCCCGGACGTACCTTGCCAGAGTGCTCAACTGACAAATCGCTTTCACTGAACTTTCTTCTATGGATCAATTCGCATCGGCGATGGCATAATTTGGCCCGCGCTTAGCGTCAGTGTGTCAAGGCTGTGATTGCGAGTATGAGTTGCGCAGATCACGGGTCACGTAGGACTTCCAAACCTGAGGCGTCAGTCACAACACACACGGTTTTGCGTTCTGTGATCCCATGTGGTCTCCCGGTACTTTACTTCTCCCGGGTTCGCACAGACAAACCTAAACTTCTAAAGACAGGAAACAATTCACAGCTCGTGTGAGACTCAGTTAGACTGATTTCTCCACATCCGCACGAATTCACCCACCCTCTAGGAGTACGGTGTAATGTGTGTGTGTGTGTGTGGGGGGGGGGGGGGTAACAGGGGGAGGTAACAGGGGGGGGGGTAACAGGGCGGGAGGTAACAAGGGGGAGATAACAGGAGGAGGTAACAGGGGGGAAGCTAACAGGGGGAAGGTAACAGCGGGGGAGGTAACAGGGGGGGGGAGGTAACAGGGGGGGAGGTAACAGGGGGGGGAGGTAACAGGGGGGAGGTAACAGGGGAATGGAGGTAACAGGGGGGAAGGGAGGTAACAGGGAAATCCTTACGCTAGTTAGAAGACGCCACTGCCAGTTTTCCTCCTCTGCGTCGAAGATGAGATCATCATCCTTGCTCATGTCACACCGAACATTTAGCTTGAGTTGCCTGCACACAGAATGGTGGATAAACAGCCGGGCATAGACATATGGACACACGTATACCAGCAGCACATGTACACACGTATCCCAGGCGTACAGCTTGTAAATGACGCATCACAGCAATGCTAGAGCCATGAGCAAGATCGGATGCAGTTTTTTCTGTGGTCACACATAAACATCTGCAAAACAAGAACCAGTTGTCGTGATTATGGAGGTATCCCGAAGGCCAAACGAGCCAGTAGAATGTGAACAAGCACACAAACCGTTCTCCCATCTAGCACACACACATGCCCACCCTGCGCTGCGATGATGAGTTCACATAGAACGAAACAGCATGCTGTCCGCAGATTGAGTATAGATATGTTCAAGCTGCAACCGGACTGACAACTTTATCACGTGTTTGTTCTGGTACTGCATTCCCTTCATGTGTTGTTTCCCGCATTTTTCCACTGCTCCATACATTCTTATGGTAGTGTAGTGTGAACTTGAGGCACTATCGCGCGCCCTGCATGCATCCCCTGATACACTTCGCATACATACTAATTCTTCCAAGTTTCTTCACGTTATGATCTTGCATTTGAAAGCCCTATTTGAATCTGCATTGTGGCCAGCCGTCTTTGACGGTACGGTACGGGATAGGTACGGGACAGGTACGATCGAGGGTAATGCGACACCGTCCACCGCCTTGATGACGGCAAAAAAAGCATAGGGATGTTATAAATTTTTCAATTCTCCTATTTTTTCAGGCATATCCTGGGATTTGAACCCGCACTATTGCCCTACATGCATTCCCCCATACACTTCGCATTCATACCCATTCTTCCAAGTTGCTTCACGTTATGATCTTGCGTTTGAAAGCCCTATTTGAATATTGCGGCCAGCTCTATGTGGCCAGCT
This sequence comes from Sycon ciliatum, assembly GCF_964019385.1. Lineage (NCBI taxonomy): Eukaryota > Metazoa > Porifera > Calcarea > Leucosolenida > Sycettidae > Sycon > Sycon ciliatum. The sequence goes on along the minus strand of NC_088649.1, from coordinate 7,351,257 downwards.
GTGTTTGATTGCACGGTACGGTACGGGACAGATACGGGATAGCGCCAGGCGTGACACAAACAAACAAACAAACACCAAATTAAAGCTGTGTGGACCCTGGCTAGCGCCAGACGTTACTGAAGTAACGTCTTCTGCATAGCTACGGGAATAAAATTACTATTTTCAAGAGTTGGTGAAACATCCTTCGCGATAGACCTGAATACGTATGAGCATCGCGTGAACAGCCTGCACACTCTGCCAATTCATACACCATACCCGACACCATATCCAACACATGCACACAGGACAAGTACAGAGCCCTAAACATTGCCACCTGAAGCCTGCTTTTAAGCACGGAATATTCTCACCCCTAACTTAGTGCCTTCTTTCGCGCTTGCTGTGTGACTGGGTATATAACCTGTAGTGATCTAGTTGCCCTGTATCAGTTTGTTTCTATTGCCTGATGATTTATTCATTTCATGAAACTCAGAGTTGCAAAGAACGATGATATATCTCTGGTGAGGACCTAATCGTGCAGTGTATGTATATGTGAAAAGCTTTTAGTACTTTGAAATTGACAACCTTGTTGTTGTGTGTATATAAATTTTGTTCGCCTACCCCTCTATTTAAATATATATATATATTGAGTATATATATATATATATATATATATATATATATATACTATAGTTTGAGCACTCTGGCAAGGTACGTTCGGGCCTGATTGGAAATTTTTATTTCCATTGCTATCAGGTTCGGCCTCATTTCCTCTGTGCTGCGCTGATGAGTTCAAAAAGAACGAAACAGCATGCTGTCCGCAGATTGAGTATTTCGCTCCTGCTCTTGTAGCAGTTGAGCACTCTTGCGTGGGGTAGTGCCTTTGCTGTTTGCGTTATGCAGAGCTCACTGACTTGTCAGTTTGAGCACTCTGGCAAGGTACGTTCGGGCCTGATTGGAAATTTTTATTTCCATTGCTATCAGGTTAGGCCTCATTTCCTCTGTGCTGCGCTGATGAGTTCAAAAAGAACGAAACAGCATGCTGTCCGCAGATTGAGTATATATATATATATATATAGTATTTCGCTCCTGCTCTTGTAGCAGTTGAGCACTCTTGCGTGGGGTAGTGCCTTTGCTGTTTGCGTTATGCAGAGCTCACTGACTTGTCAGTTTGAGCACTCTGGCAAGGTACGTTCGGGCCTGATTGGAAATTTTTATTTCCATTGCTATCAGGTTCGGCCTCATTTTCTCTGTGCTGCGCTGATGAGTTCAAAAAGAACGAAACAGCATGCTGTCCGCAGATTGAGTATTTCGCTCCTGCTCTTGTAGCAGTTGAGCACTCTTGCGTGGGGTAGTGCCTTTGCTGTTTGCGTTATGCAGAGCTCACTGACTTGTCAGTTTGAGCACTCTGGCAAGGTACGTTCGGGCCTGATTGGAAATTTTTATTTCCATTGCTATCAGGTTCGGCCTCATTTTCTCTGTGCTGCGCTGATGAGTTCAAAAAGAACGAAACAGCATGCTGTCCGCAGATTGAGTATTTCGCTCCTGCTCTTGTAGCAGTTGAGCACTCTTGCGTGGGGTAGTGCCTTTGCTGTTTGCGTTATGCAGAGCTCACTGACTTGTCAGTTTGAGCACTCTGGCAAGGTACGTTCGGGCCTGATTGGAAATTTTTATTTCCATTGCTATCAGGTTCGGCCTCATTTTCTCTGTGCTGCGCTGATGAGTTCAAAAAGAACGAAACAGCATGCTGTCCGCAGATTGAGTATATATATATTTCGCTCCTGCTCTTGTAGCAGTTGAGCACTCTTGCGTGGGGTAGTGCCTTTGCTGATTGCGTTATGCAGAGCTCACTGACTTGTCAGTTTGAGCACTCTGGCAAGGTGCGTTCGGGCCTGATCGGAAATTTTTATTTCCATTGCTTTCAGGTTCGGCCTCATTTTCTCTGTGCTGCGCTGATGAGTTCAAAAAGAACGAAACAGCATGCTGTCCGCAGATTGAGTATATATATATATATATATACACACAACAACAAGGTTGTCAGTTTCATAATACCAAAAGCTTTTCACCCATTTTCATCAGTGGTTACATGGGAATGAGCAAGAACGAAAACGAAGCCAGAATTTATACTGGGGGTAGAGAATCAGCAAGAATATTCTTACGCGCCTCAAGTTCACACTACACTACCATAAGAATGTATGGAGCAGTGGAAAAATGCGGGAAACAACACATGAGGGGAATGCAGTACCAGAACAAACACGTGATAAAGTTGTCAGTCCGGTTGCAGCTTGAACAGCCGAGAACACAATTTTTTGAGAACACAATTCCAGACAGTCATTGGCCCCAATTCTATAGGCGTTATGTGGATGACACATTCGCAGCATTTCACAACCGGAAACTGGCATTGGAATTCTCTGAGCGTTTAAATAATCTTCACCCAGCTCTCCAGTTTACAATGGAGGAGGAGAATAATGGAGAATTGCCGTTTCTTGATGTATTGATTAAGCATTCTTCCACAGAATTGCTCACCACAGTATATAGAAAGCCGACGTTCACAGGTCTTTACACCCGCTGGGACTCGTTTTGTGACACTAGAAACAAAATCAATTTGATCAGATCATTAACTTTTAGAGCTAAAACCATCTGCTCACCATCACTATTATCAGCTGAAATTGCTAAGCTAAAGGATATTCTGTGTTCTAACGGTTACCCACTCAAAGTACTCAAGCGAGTCATGACAAGCGTTCTTGAACCTAGCCCAGATACAGCTTCTGCACAACTTGAATCTGCAACGCGTATTATCACAAAATTGCCGTGGAAAGGGCAAAATTGCATTGCCTTCCGCAAAAAGATTAAAGCTGCAATTTTGAACTGCTATCCTACAGTATCCCCCATTGTAATTTATACAACCAGACCCGCATTCAGGTCTATCGCGAAGGATGTTTCACCAACTCTTGAAAATAGTAATTTTATTAATAAGTATGCGTGTCGCTGTGAGCGGACGTACGTTGGTGAGACATGTCAGCGATTCTCGGAAAGGATCAAGCAGCATATCCCAGACAAGCTGTACAAGAAGCCGCCTGACAAACGTGTGGCAACATGTGATAGCGCCATCACAAAGCATTTGCAGGCGCAGCCTGAATGCATCCCACAGGAACGCAACAGCAGCTTCAGTGTGATCACACCAGCCCGAAACAGCGCGCACCGATTCACACTGGAGGCGCTGTACATCCGCAGTTTGAGGCCAGAACTGTGTCGACAAAAGAAGCACATCAAGGTGCTACGGCTGTTCAAGCTGCAACCGGACTGACAACTTTATCACGTGTTTGTTCTGGTACTGCATTCCCCTCATGTGTTGTTTCCCGCATTTTTCCACTGCTCCATACATTCTTATGGTAGTGTAGTGTGAACTTGAGGCGCGTAAGAATATTCTTGCTGATTCTCTACCCCCAGTATAAATTCTGGCTTTGTTTTCGTTCTTGCTCATTCCCATGTAACCACTGATGAAAATGGGTGAAAAGCTTTTGGTATTATGAAACTGACAACCTTGTTGTTGTGTGTATATATATATATATATATATTGCCTGAAGAGTGCTTTTGCACGAAACTCAGAGTAGCAACACTGAGAAACTTGGAGATCCTTTGTGTCTGAGTGTATAACCCCGCTCTGTCTTAGGACATTGAGCACTTTTTGCCGATGCAAGAAATACTTCTATTGTTCTATATATATATATATAGAAAATGTTGAACGGCCTCTGCTGGGATGACGACTACACCATAGCTCAGTGGTTAGAGCATCGCTGGCTACAAGCGAGGGTCCCTGGTTCGAGTCCTGGTGGTGGCAGTCAATTTTTTCTTCAGACTTTTCCTGTTTGTCTCTTTCCCTCAAACCAGTTAATATTTTATGACTTGGGGCTCCCCGCGTGCTGGTTTGTACGTGAAGTGTGTGGGTTACAGTGAGGGCTGCGTCCCACCCGCCTGTGTGGATTCACAGGAAGTGTGAGTTACGAAGTCTGAAGAAAATGTTGAACGGCCTCTGCTGGGATGACGACTACACCATAGCTCAGTGGTTAGAGCATCGCTGGCTACAAGCGAGGGTCCCTGGTTCGAGTCCTGGTGGTGGCAGTCAATTTTTTCTTCAGACTTTTCCCGTTTGTCTCTTTCCCTCAAACCAGTTAATATATATATATATATATATATAAGAACGAAACAGTTCTGTCCGCAGATTGAGTATATATAGATATCTATCTATTCCCGTAGCTATGCAAAAGACGTTACTTCAGTAACGTCTGGCGCTACCCAGGGTCGCTACCCAGGGTCCACACAGCTTTAATTCCATGTTTGTGTGTTTGTGCCGTCAGCATGCCTGGTGCTATCCCGTACCGTACCATCAAAGACAGCTGGCCAAAATATTCAAATAGGGCTTTCAAATGCAAAATCATAACGTGAAGAAACTTGGAAGCATGAGTATGTATGCGAAGTGTATTGGGGGAATGCTTGCAGCGCAGGGCGATAGTGCGGGTTCGAATCCTAGGTTATGTCTTGAAAAAAAATAGGAGAAAACGAAAAATTTATAACACCCCTATGCTTTTTTGCCTAGGTCATCAAGGTGGTAGACGGTGTCGTATTACCCTCGAATGCAAAGAGAAAGTTTATTTATTTTGCTCAGGGTCTTACGCTTTGCTTTTTTTGCCTAGCTCACCATGCATGCTATTCGAACAGACGAAATTTTTGCAATACAATAACATGCATGATGAGCTATCCAAAAAAGCATAGCGTAGGGCCCTGAGCTTCCAAGCTCTCTTGTTCCACATGCTTCAGACCTCAGACCTGCCCATCGCGGAAGCGATGATAGCAAACAGCTATGTTAGACATAGCAACTTGTGCTGGGATTACACCATTCGACAGCTTGCAAGGCTGATGAATTGACCGCCACTAACTTTAGCCTGGTATCCACCACACAGCTGATTGAAGTGGCTTTTTCCTGGCCAGCGAATCCCTATTTTTCATTTTTTTCACACACGCCACACCACATACTCCGGCATACACTGGCTGTTGGTAACCACCCAGGAGAATGAAAGAAGAGCTAGGAGAATGAGAAAGAGAAGAAAGACGTGTGCGACCATAATCGTCGGGAATTGAACCCGCAACCTCTCGATTGGAAATTGACTGCACACACCACTGCACCATATGTGACACACGCGCACGCACGCACACACACACACACACACACACACACACACACGAACAGACGGTGATTTCACGTACCGAATGTTGTCTCCATTGGGTGTCCCATTGTTGTAAGTAAAGACAATTTGTGACGGGTTAGTTGCGATGACATCAAAGTTCACAGATGAAGTCTTTCCCAGACTGTAGACATCATTGGCACCAGCTTCCTGACAAGCCTAGAGACAAAACAAATGTGAATATACAATGTACGCATGGTATTATGTGCAGGCTTTGTGAACGTGACACTATGCACATCTGCTGGACTGTCCTCGCCCATGCCGGAGTCCAGGTGTAGAGAAATTACAACTCAAATCTGCCTTCAGCAAGGAAGGATTCAAGGGCCCTAAAACAGGTCGCGCAAGTCCACAGCTAGGAGCCCACAGCTACTTTCCTCCTTTCACTACGGGCTAGTGACACGATGTGCTGAATTCATGGCAGCAGGCAGACGCACCAGGAAAATGCGAAAAAAAGAAGAAAACCCAGTCGCGTGGTTTGAAGCGGACTTTCGAGTGGCACTGGAGTCGGTACTGGCTGGCAAAGTCTGCAGAACTGA
>NC_088649.1:7305502-7340502 GCF_964019385.1 Sycon ciliatum | reverse complement strand
CCCTGCACGCGGACGTCTAAATGGCTATACAAGAAATGTGAAACCAGCTTCCGTTCGCGGAGCTAAAACTCGCGACACAAGAACAAAATCAAAAATTGGAAGCTGTACGCCCATGGCGAATTTCAAGAGCAAAAGAATGAGCTATTGATTGTGGAAATCGGCCGAACGATGCCTGCAGGAGACCTTTTTCAAGACGTAGAGGCAGTGCGAACAAACACGGACGAACTCCACAAGAGTTTCCAGTCTTCACTGTCTGAACAAGGATTTGAAAAAATTCAAGCCCGAGCGTAACCGCTTTGGCTACACCAGTACACGATGTTTGTGAGCACTGCAGCGCCAACCCGGTTCGCTCCCCCCAGGCCAGGCGATGCAGCTATTGCGTGAGTGCGGCGGGATTTTCACGCCTACACCGGACCCTCAACATCCTGGGCACTTCATGAGCATCCAAAAATATTGATTCCATGATCTAGATGTACATGTGCGTCTTCTGGGGGGAGGGAGGGGGGTCAAGGGAGAGAAGCACCAATATCGTCTCTAAAAAAACATCGATATTTACGGACGGCCCCTAACGAGAAAACCGTGTACTTACCCTCGCATTCACACGCGAACTATCAAACACGTCCTGTGCCGCATGCTGATCAGGTAGTGCCATGTATGTGTTGTACAGTGTACTCTCAGTTGACATGCCCCCTTTCGAACCCAGACAATCTTTTCGGGATTGGTCTGCAGCCTTGTACTTGTACTAGTACGTAGACTACAGCGCGAGCACGCAGAAGGCATGCATGTGAACAGCTCTGTGTCAGTTTAGTAGACATGTAACCATGTAAAGTGCAAAATTTTGTTTAGGCCACACTGAAGAAGGTCTGTGGTTCGACTCACCCGACCGACCGTACATTTTTCAGCCCGACCGTAACTTTTTTTCGGCGGGCTGTCGTGTGACTGACGTAGACCTACGTGGACTGAACACGTCCACGTCTACGTGCTGTGCAGCGTGAGTCTGCGGACGCAGGCGGCTCCTTTTGGACTTGACTTGTAAGTAGTTGTAGTTGTACTGCAGTGCAGTGCAGTGAGTGGTACGACTGCTGCCTTGTGCTGGTAGTAGAGTCTACTCGATACGACCACCGGCAGACTGGCGAGACTTATTATTTTTGAAGTGACCGTCCGGTTGAGAGTGATTGCCTCGTTCCAGATTAAGGACGGCCTTCTGTTTTGGGATGAAGGACAGACGAGATTGCACTTTCCTCGTGTATTGGGAACGATATTTCACCTGTACCGGTAAGTAATTAGTTAGGCCTTGACGGATTATGCTAGCATAATTTTTCGCATAATTCCTACCAAAATCGAATAAGCGCATAATTCGAGGCAAATTGCATACGAATCGCATAAATTGGAATAATCCGCTTGTTCGCATCAAATTCCATACAGTTGTACATTTTCTACAAGTACAAGATTAGTACAAGTAGATGCACCAGGAAGTTGTAGGTTTACGACTCCCTTGATAACATGTCCAGTCCACTACAATCAGTGACGGTCGTAGCTACATGTAGGTCGGACGGTGCGTTGACTCCGTTGAACTTTTCCTACTACAGTGCAACGCCCTCTACAAAAAATTCCCCTGTTATTTTGCACAGAACCATCATATACATTAGCAGCATATGTGAGCATGATGCGGCATAATATGATAACTGTTAGCATAAAAATAGCACAATTCTGCCATTTTTTCAGCCATGCGAAAAGCATAATTTCACGAAAATATTAGCATAATCCGTCAAGGCCTATAATTAGTTGCTGCTCCATGTGTGCAAGCACAGGAAGCGTCGATGGAAAAAGCCCATGTATTCGTGCACGCCGACACCAAACTAGCAATACATGTACCGGTACATTGTACAATTTGTACTTCGAAGTAGTTCCCGAACTTACTTTCAACTCGCATCGTTCTTCATTTGCTTGATTATTTAATTATTTTATTATTAACTTTTATTTTACTAGGGTGTTTCCCACAGACCTATGGTCTTCTTACGGGAGCCCCTAGGAAGGTTATGCATGAGCGAATAAATGAGCGGTAATCGGTACAAGTACGAACAGTGGAAGGCAGCATATTCCACCGGTCAGCAGCGAGATAGCCAATCCGAGAAAAGCCAGCCGTACTCTGTGCTGGGGGTAATGCCAAAGAAAAAGACACCTGGGATCTCGTAGTGGCAGTGGTGTGAGAGCTACAGCAGCGGCTGGTAAAGATTTCTTGAAGCAAAGAGCTGCATGTTCCGCTATGGATGCACCGGAACAAAAGAATGAACAATTTCAAATTGACGCGCACCGAAATATGATAAAGGCTGTAAAGGCTAAGAATGTGTGAAGCACTGGTAAACTTATCAAAACCAAATACTATTCTGAGGGATCTATTGAACAAACGGACATACTTATCATAGTTCATGATTTGGACAGTCAGAGTCACCGCTTGAAGTTATTCTCTTCTCGTTCCAGAGCTACACAATGTTTCAAAGTATTAGCCAGTGATCCCTTTATACAACATGTATGGCATAACACTGCGTAATAATGCCGATGTACTGGGTGTCTAAAGGCAGTACAGTGTATTTACATGTACTAAAAAATATATTAAAAAAAAAAAATCCGCCCGCCCGCCCGTAAAAAAAATGTCCATGTTAGTCGAACCACACACCTTCTTTAGTTTGGCCTTACGAAAACTTTCGTTAGATCAGTCCACCATGTAGATCTACCAGCAGGTTTGTTACGTACTAAATTTCGTTTATGGTCGAGGTCTGTCACCCCGAACGTCCAGAATAAAAACTTTAATAGTTTGGTACAAACTTTAGTTATTTCGTGCCCCCGAACGAATTAATTCCAAACGAAACTTTATACTTAAGGCAGTAACACACGAGTCACAGAGTACTCTGTGACTCGTGTGTTACTGCTCTGCTTCCACATTGAGCACTCTATCGAACCGGAGTGATCGTGATCACAGTGATCACAGTAATCATGTCTGTAGTATGGGCTGCACTGCACTGCATTACTGAGGTTAGGCATTTGAATACTTCGAAGTAGTACAAATAAAAATGTCGGCACACTACTATGGTGCTATGGAAGTCAGCTGGAACAAAATTAATGATTTTTAAAAACGTAATTGGCTAACCAACAGAGCTACAATACACCGCTATTCACTCAGTGTAATTTAGTTATTTCGGCCTCTTTTACGGGCAAATTAACACAATGTTTTAAAATGCAATAAATCATACACTGGAGAAGAAATCAGAAAGATGCATGTGTAAAATTAAGAATTTCAAACCCAAACCAAAAAAAACTTCAAATCAAGTTTGTTATAAATAAAAAATAAAACTCAATCAATCAACTCAATAAACTCAATTCAAATTCAATTCAGTGTAATTTAGTCCTTTGCGGATAATGCCGGCAGGAACATTTGGTACTTTTTCTGGTAAGTTTCATGCATGTTTGGTATGTGGATAAAGAAAATTAATGGAGCAGAATTCGAGGAATTGCCTGCCATAAGGTTTGTATGGTTTTGCCAATATCACTGCTTTTCGAGCAGAATCTGCCAACTTTTCGAGCATTATCCGCCAATGCCTAGTGCAATTACAAAACAACAGATTTAGAAATAGTTTTGGTCAATGTACGATCGGCAGTGAATCTCCATCAGGGATAATGCTGTGATGACAAAATTAATAGTTGTTCTGATTGGTACAGTTGCTTCCATCGCACAGTAATAAATGGATGCGGCCACCTGACCAAAGGCAAGCCATGCGTTTACATCTCTGCATTATGCACACAATGCAGAGAGCCAATATTTTTAAAAAGATGCGAGTTCTTCACTTTAACAAGAGAGCTTGGAAGCTCAGGGCCCTGCGCTATGCTTTGTTGCCTAGCTTATCGTACATGTTGTTAGAACTGATGGAAATGCTTTTTCCTTTGATTAGCTACATCATTGTATTGCAAAAACGTTTCAATGAGATACTGAAGTAACATTTTCTGCATAGCTATGGGACCGGCGCTGGCTCTGCCGATCACGGGAGTTCTGGAGTCGACGGGATGTCTGTCCTGACGTTTCCTGGGACCGGCGCTGACTGTGCCGATCACGGGCGTTCTTCTTCTTCTTATTATTATTATACTGACGGCAACTAACATCCATTCTGATAGCATTTACTCGTCTCCCTACTTCGTATTTCTTTCCAGAAAATCTCCCCATACAGCAGGGAGTCGTTTAAATAATATGACTCCCTGCTATACATCTACATGACTGTATATACGTTATAATTATTATGCTATCGGCCTACATGCGATTCCCGGGCTGGTCGACAGGCGGCCCAGCCAGCCTGCTAGTGGGATCTTGGCCTCGCACACAAATCCACACAAAATGTTACTGCACTGAATGCATTCCCCCGATACACTTCGCATATATACTCATTCTCTTGATGGTACCGTACTCTTGATGGTACGGGACAGGTACGGGATAGCGCCAGGCATGTCGATGGCACAAACACACAAAAATATTGTGGCCAGCTGTCTTTGCTGGTACGGTACAGTACGGGACAGATACGGGATAGCGCCAGGCGTGACACAAACAAACAAACAAACAAACAAACACCAAATTAAAGCTGTGTGGACCCTGGCTAGCGCCAGACGTTACTGAAGTAACGTCTTCTGCATAGCTACGGGAATAATTGTAGGGATCGGAAAGTTGTAAATTTCACGTCTTTGTTTGAGTGGCACTATAATGCATACTTCAAGTACTAGTAGAAAAATGAGGCTCAAGTTAAGTCCAAATATTACCAAAATTTCAGTATTAACTATTGTGCTGGGTGATCTTGTACCACTCCAGCACTACAGTTTCGTAGAGCATGCAGAGACTGCTGAACTAGTACCAATCAACCACTTGAACGGCTAAGGAAGATCGGTAGGAGTCCTTATCCAGAAGGTGTTGGTAGGCATCCGTACGGTATGGTCGCGGATAGCGCTTTATCCGAGTCACAAGATGCCGGAGAGATGTGTGCGCGTTGACGGCATGGACGAATGCAGAGACGTCACGGTCGGATACTGCCTCCTGCATCACCAAGATGCGGGCAAAATCGCAGTCCAGCTGCGCTGGATCAGGCCATGCACTGCGGAGGTTATCTGCTAGGATGTTCATACAAAGAAGCAACCCTGGCTGGAGGACGTCTAAGGATGATAAGTGTGTGGCGTGACGCAAGGCCTTGCAGATACCCTGCAAATTCTGATCACCGATGCCCTCGCAGTGGAGAAGACGGAACACTTTGAGGCAGCGAACATCGGCAAGTGCCTCAGCCAGGAGCATTGCAGGGTTGCGATCGCCATGGTCGGTGGTTGTAGCCGTTCCACCGTGTTCAGCATGCAGCGGTTGTGTGCTGACCGGGTGTGAGGGAATACTGGCATCGGTGAGATCACAATGAATCAGCTGGATCACCGCCAGGTGCATGTGTGATTGCTTCAAAACTGCTAGGATCTGCTGCCACTGACAGGTATATCTATGGATGCTTAGCTCTGTAATATTCTGACACTTCAGTAGTGACAGCGGAAACACCATGGGAGTAAGGGCATGTAGCCATCCACGGACGAGCACTATCTTCACGCTGGTGCAGTGCCCATCGACGGCGACGTCATAAGCACGGATGACGGCCGGATGGTAATGACCATAGATCTCTGTATTCACGCACTGAAACGCGGCAGCTAGGCTGGACATGGGTTGATGGTGATCGTCACGGTGATGGTATCGCTCGGCATAGCTGGGCACTGCTAGATCTAAGCTGTGCAAGTGGGCCATGGAGAAACGAGTGATTTCCTTGTGAAATGGACTCTTCACCGGTGTTGGATTACCACCGCGCATAGGAGTATGTAGAGACTGTGCAAGGACGTGTTTGCCCATGCATCGCAGAGCATCAGCCAATGTATCGTACGTTGCATCAGGGCAGCGCTCCACCCACGTCAGCAACGTCGCTCTCAAGAACTGTTCACCGCTATCGGGTCGGCTGTACTTGCTACGGTTCTCCACGTAACGCACACTGCTTCTTCCGTTCAGGCTGTCGGGTAGAAGCTCTTCTGCAAGACGGCGGCCTTCGTAGGTGTCCAAACCGGCACTCAACGGCTCAAGCATATCCAGTGGGAAGACAGCTTGTTCCGCGGCTGCATCATGTGGGTCATCCTATTCCTCGTTCTCGTCGTTCACAGCCGCTCCTTGTCCGTCAATGGACTTTTTCCGCGTCAGAAGACCGTTGATCAAACACTCAGCATTCTCCTTGTCCAACTGAGCTGTCAACAGCATCCAGAAAGTCCGCAAGTGGTTGGTTTCGGGGCCCAGCAACTCCACCAAGCGGACAATCCGTGCCGGTGTTGCTGCCTTCTTCACAGCCACGTAGCGAGCTGCCAGCGATTCTTGTAATGTCAAATGGCTGAACATCCACAGTCTGCTGTCATCGCGACTGCTACTGTCGGCTAGCACGAGAAGGCCGAGAGCTTTAGCTTCCCCGGTGATCGCACGCATCTGCAAATCAGTATCGGTGAAAATGAGTCGCCGTTGAGTGAGCATGTTGAAAGCAAAATTTCCAAGATCTAGGATTAAAGCTTGGACGGCTGGAGAAATCTCATTCCAACTCTTGTACGACTCACCGGTATTACGCTCGGCAACTTGGATGATCATCATGTCAAAGATGTCCGAGAGGCATTTTGGCAGCATGCCATTACGGCAGTGGAACATCTTGCACATCTGCATGGCCAGGAATGGTGTGGCCATCATACTAGCAAGGTGTTGGTCCTGCCGTACTGCTTCTACCAGTATCGATGCTTCGTCTACTGACCTCAGCACCTTGCCAATGTACTCCTCAACATCTTCTTGCCGAAAACCGACAAGTTCCACTCGGCGATCAAACTGCTTTTTTTCACTCAGGCTCAGCAGTTCTACACACGGCCGTGACGTCACCACCAGACGCAGTCCCTTCACGTTTGACCCATTGACAATATCCTTAACAAAGCCGCTGCAGTCGCCAAGGCGGATCTCGTCAAGTCCATCGAGTACAAGGCATACTCGGTGAGCTTGTTCGCGAACAAAATCATCGATGCTTTTGCGCTCCTCGTCCTTAAACACTCCTCGCTCTCCCACGCCAAGCAGAGCGCATATGTCAGTTGCTTCTCTCACCTCCCTGTTCCGTAGCTTCCGCGCTATCACCAGGTCAAACGATGTCCACATTTCATTCCGAGCCCATTTCAATGGCGCCACTCTAGTAAAGACGAACGTCTTGCCACAACCCGCGCTGGCAACAGCCACTATGCGATACGTACGCCGACCGCTGGAGAACTCCTTCATCTGCTTCTCGTTCAGATCGAAGAGACTTTCAATTAAGATGTTCTCCAAACTATCAGCTGCCTTTGTGAAGATGTGTTCTACGCGCCACATGTCGCCTGTTGAATCGAAACTGGCATCGACGAACTCCTGCCGAAGCTCTGGTCTAGACAAGATCATCAGTCGTATTTGTACATCTGAAACGCTCGGCTCCTTCATCCCTTCCTCCACCATGCCTTCTCCCATGTCCACCGTTGCGCCAACATATTCCCTAACTAACATTTTTTTCAATCTGCGCACTGCCTCGGGAACGGTGCTGCTTGCTTCGGCGCAAGTCGCCTCTCTGCCACCGGACTCGCTAGCACTTCTCTCATCGCATCCAGTCTGGGAAAGAGCTGATAGTGCTCCGCGCACGTCAGCGGTCTCTTTGCCTGCCATGACTGCAAGCTAGAGACGCAGCAGCGGCGTTCTACTACTCAGAGGTTAGCGAAGAAAACACTATTGTCAGCTCATTCTCCCTGGCCCTGTGCATGTGTTTTCAAAATTAATTAACAATACAGGTCAGACCTCGCTATAACGACCTTTGATATAACATAAACCTCACTATAACGTACGAAATGTGAATGGCCCTGCCTAAACCGCATCACTTCCCGAGTTTATTCATGCTACGGTCTGTTTTCTCTTGCTTGTTTGGCCGCAGACAGATGGAATAGTGCTCCATGATCTGATATCTCCACTGCTACATCGCCACCCCTATTTCGCCATGCATTACTTTCATTCTTAGGGTACCCCGTAAGAAGACCTTGAGTCTGTGGGGACTGCCCTATTACTAAAATTATGAATAATACATTGTTTTGGAGCTACCCTCTCACTAATGCAGATTTTTGGTATTATGAAAAACATTTTGTCACGTAGGGGTGAAACAATTATACCGAATATTCGAATACTCGTTTGGATTTTTCAAATATAATCGTACTCGGAATAAATCAGAGTACTCGCTCATACATGGTACATGCATTTGCCAGAGAAGTCTGCATTTCAGAGCAGCAGTAAGCAGATGTTGATGTGCAGACTGTGTGGTGAACACTTGTACACGAGTAGAGAGAGCCCAAATGACCCACCAACCAATACACCCGAGAAAAGGACTGCCAATCGGTTCAATCAGGGTTGTATCATGTGATTTTTAAGGCCCTTGGTGCGCGATTTTTAGGATATCAAGAATACTCGAATACTCGAATATTCGATCGGAGAAAATCAGAGTACTCGAACTCGGGTTCTCAGTGCCAACTTTCACCCCTAATTTTGTGGAAACAAACAATAGGAGGACAGAGAAACACGCACTAAGCGATCATCAGAAAACAGTAATGAGAAATCTGGATCAGTATTGGTTTATATACTCACAAAGCAAAGTGTAAATAGCTGCAGCATGGCGCAAATCTAAAAGTTGTGAATGGCGACAGTGCAAAGCGTGAATGACTGCATCATGAGTAGGCCCCGACGGATAATGCTTGCATTATAATAATTATTATCTAGCATATTTAGCACTTTCTGGAAACTAGCATTGCACTAGCATAAATCAGCAGGTTTTGCAGAAAACTAGCATATTGTTGCAAAACATGGGATTTTTGTTGTTGTTATTGTATCAAAAGCGGCTTCCTATGTTGTTGCCATGTGGTGATCATGAAGTATTATGTATTCTACCTGCACTATGCCAGCCTATTATTAGCTATAACGTTAGTGTTGCATCGAGAACAATGTGTACCAGGTAAACAGAGCACCAAGTTTTTAAATTAATATTACATCCCATGAGTATTTTTGTGGAGTTGTGTGAAGTCCATCCGTGACACTTTTTTGACCCCATATAAAGTGGCATTAAATTGAGCATAACGAGCATAACGAGCATTAAAACTAGCATAATGTGCCACGTTTACTAGCAGCGCTACATGTAGTAGCATAATTGCCGAAAATAACTAGAATTATCCGTCGGGGCCTAAGATTCATGAGGCAGATCCAAAAGTAAAAGTGTGAATGACAGCAGTGGTGAAAGGTGACAACCACTGGTTGTCTCTTACTTAAATTATTAGGTGATGGCTGTGGATGGTTTGAAGTTCCGAAGGTAGTCTCGTGGCGACACTTTGACACAAGCTCACTCCTTTTGTTGAGAGAGAGTTGCTTGTGTGCTTGCGTGATTGCCAATTTTTCCGCCAGGCACAGGTTGCACCTTTTGCTTTTGTTGCTGTAGGCCGCTGCTCTGCGGTGTACCGCTCATTGAATGCTGTATGCCTTTCCTTCTTTTCATCCTTCTTGGCCCAGACGTACTGCGATAGGCGGGTGTCCTTCTCGTGTTGTCTGTGACGGAATGAGGATTGGTGGTTATAGTAGCGTTGTTTGAATGTTGTTGCTGTTAATCCAGTATACTCCTTCTTCTCCATACCTGCGGTGACTCTTGCCTTAGACACGATGCTCTCCGTTCGACACAGTATTTTTGGACAAAATTCTGACACTGTTAATTTTAGAATTGCGATCAACAGAACGAGCTGAACCGACATTTCACAAAGGCTTTTATTGTATTCAAAAAACGAGTGGATACGAAGGCAGTGAAGAACATAGAAGAAAGAAAAATGTGCTGTGTGTGTGTGTGTGTGTGTGTGTGTGTGTGTGTGTGTGTGTGTGTGTGTGTGTGTGTGTGTGTGTGTGTGTGGCGGCCTGGGGCCTCCCCAGCCGTCCAGGATAACATACTGAGGCGGGAATATCGGCGGCGGACTTGGTCGACGATTTTTGATGTCGACACTCTTGTCGTCGTCCCGTTCTCAGATGCCTTCGCGAGGCGTTGCGAGCCCGCGAGTGGTGACATCTACAGCACAAAGAAAACGACAGCATGGAGTATTCAGCATAGGCTCTTGGAACGTACGCTCTCTGGTTGAGAGTGGTTTCGACCTGCATAGCTGTGCTAATTTCCTGTCCAGGAAGTAGAGCGGCGTTTCTGGGTCCAATGCTGAACTCAGTGCTGTCGACCCCTGCACAGGGGACACGTGACCATTTGATGGCAGTGTTACCAAGGACCAAGGTGTGTGTGTGTGTGTGTGTGTGTGTGTGTGTGTGTGTGTGTGTGTGTGTGTGTGTGTGTGTGTGTGTGTGTGTGTGTGTGTGTGTGTGTGTGTGTGTGTGTGTGTGTGTGTGTGTGTGTGTGTGTGTGTGTTGAACTGTGTTCGTGAGTAAATGTCTTCAGATATGACGCGATGGTCTCGGGAGCGCTGTTCAATATTTCCATAGCAGGTGTGTGGGTTACAATGAGGGCTGTGTCTCACTCGCCTGACTGTAGTCACAGGAAGCGTGGGGTTCGAATTCTGAAGAAAATGTTGAGCGGTCGCTGCATGCATGACGACTACCCCATAGCGTTTTGGGCAGGGAGTGGCGCATTCTTGCAGGTTTGCCTAGTGGAATCTGCGATGGCTCCTCGTGCGCGCCGGTGCGGATTGCGGTCGTGAGACTTTCACGTGTCAAGTTCGGCAGAAAGTGCGTACCAGGTGTTCTACCTACCCTACGTGTAGGAACAACCCGCTTCAATAAGACAAAAAAACAGACATAATATTGATGGTGCATAGGCATGTGTTGTTTCTTTATTGTTGTTTCTTTATTTTACTTCACCATATGAACAGCCTAGACTTCCTTCTCACCGGGGCTATTGGCCCACGGCTCTCACAATATGATGAAAATGTTTAAAATGTATATGAAGAAGAAAGGAACGGAAAAGAAGATGAAATGAAAGGAAAGAAAACAGTAGTTATTAATTCTATGAAGGGGAGGGGATATGAAATGGGTATTATCACAGTTGACGAGAGAAGTATGATATCAAATACCGAGTCTGTAACTGTAACCTACAGGAGCTGTGACTTGTACTGCGGACTATGGCCACCAATGAGCATGTCGACCTGGCCCTTCTGACGTTCGACTGTCTACAAAACCTGGCCACCCGGACTGGCATCCCGAAAGCGGACTCCTTCTCACGGCCCGACCTGGTGGGAGCGCTCCGGAAGGAGGGGATTGGGTCCCACCCCATCCTGGAAGGTATGACCGGTATAGGACATGTCACGACTGCTTTGGCCGCATTGTCCTCGACAATAATGGACCTGAATAAAGAAATAGTGGCAATTAGGGTGGGAAGAGATGATGAAATTGCTTCCTTGAAGCTTGAAATTCAACAGCTGAGGCGGGAAATGGCTGACCTGCGAGATACTAGCGTACACACACAGCACGCCATGCCACACCAGTACAGCGACGTAGTACTAGGAACCGCCACACAAACTGCAAGTGCACGTGCGAGGCTCAGCACCACAACGGGCAGGTCTGTACAAACGTACGGTACACACGCCGGCAGTGGCAGCCTGCCAGGAGAAACACGTGTGCCACAACCCAACACTACTACAAGTCGTAGTTCCAGCCCCGCAGCAGGCGTGCATGCATCCCGTAGGTCCAGCACTACTCCAAGTCGTAGCTCCAGCCCCGCAGCAGGCCTGGATGCATCCCTTAGGTCCACCGATACTGAACAACAAGTACATGAATGGCAGGAACACCAGGGCAGACGCACTCGAGCCGCCCAGAGACAAAGGCACGCGGCAGATACTAGTAGTCAGTCCCAGCTAGCTCAAAGCATAACAAGGCGGGTGGAAACATCCCGCTACACCAAGCCGGCTCGTGATAGCGAGCCGGCAGTAGACCTCACGGCATCACCCCGGGCCAAACGCAAAGTGTTTTACGTTGGCAACGTGCAGCCACACTGCTCCGCATCATCAATTGCTGAATGGTGCTCTGCCCGAGGAGTGCAGATTCAGGAAGGTGTCATATTTGCATCCAAGCACTTCAGAACTGCCTACGCACGGGTGACCGTCGAGGCAGCTGATGAGAACACAGTCGGTGACAAAAGGTTCTGGCCGGATGCTCTTTCGCACACGGTTAGGCCCTGGCGTTTTGCCGCGGACAGTTTTGACACCAGCAATGCCAACCAGGCAAACAACGTCCTCTCCTCAGGCTCAGCATGATGGCGCGACCACAGCTGAATCCACTGGCTCGGCCCTACTTCCCCCCTTGCCAGGGTAAACTGACCTTGCTTTCCGTAAATTGCCGCTCAATCGTTAACAAATCTGCCGAACTGTCTGTCATTGCTGATTTCAACAAACCTGATGTCATCTGTCTAAATGAAACATGGCTAAATCCAAGCATAGCGCTCACCATCTCCGGTTATACCACATTTCGTCGCGACCGACCACCTCATGATAACAAATCCGGTACGGCAACCAGAGGATATGGTGGAGCTGCGATTCTTGTCCGGCAAAATCGCTTCGGAAGAGTCCAAGTTCGCGACGACCTTGCTCGTCCGACCTGTGAATCCGTATGGGTTGAGCTTCACCCAATCTTAGGCTCCCCGACACCCATCCTCGTCTGCTGTACCTACCGTCCGCCCTCAGTCAAAACCACGGAAATAGACCACTTCTGTGATATGCTAGCTAGTGCTTTGGTAACCGTTCCCATGTCATCGTACCATGTCATAATGGCTGGGGACTTCAACAGTAAGCACAAACGGTGGTGCCCATCGGATTTAACGTGTCCTGCTGGGGCGGCACTTTTTCGCACCCTTACCTGCTTCGGTTTGGATCAGCTGGTGCAGAGTCCAACGCACACAACATCTTCCGGAACACAGTCATGTCTAGACCTTGTCTTCACGAACCAACCCCTGCTGGCGACGGACGTTCACACAGCTTGCGCTCTTGGCTCCTCGGACCATCTCATGGTTTCATGCCAGTTCGCCGTCTCATTGCCCTCGGATCCAGACCTGCCACTTCCTTCTCGCAAACCGTTCCCATATCGCTTCCGTCGAGTTCCCTCTCAGTGCTGGGACTCTATGAACGCTGATTTTTCCTGCCACGACTGGTCGTTTCTGCAACCAGAAGGCTCTCCAACTGTTGACGCCGCGGTAGATCACTTTGCAGCCGTCCTTGAACGAGGGTTCCAACAGCACCTCTCTAACTTTGCTATCGGCTACAACAACCGGAAACATTCCAACCCAACATCCTCGACATCTAGTCCCCCATGGGTGACACGGTCCCTCGTATCTGAAGTGAAGCGCAAGCGTGATCTTTTCAGCATCTACAAGAAATTCCCAACGCCGGTTAACCGGGAGGCTTACCGAGTTCAACGCAACTTCGTCAAGCACCTTTCTCGTACCTCACACCGCTCCTTTCTAAACTCTCTTTCTGCAACACTCTCCTCCCCCGATCGCCCATCACTCCACCAATTCATTCGCAACCAGTGCCGCGGGACCTCCCGCGCGCCAATCCAGTACCTGACGGACTCCCATGGCAACCGCCAGCACGATGTGAAGGCGATTGCAGACACACTGAACAAGCAGTTTGTTTCATCCGGCATTCCGGAAGATCGGAATTGGGTCATTCCATCGCTGTCCCCAGCCCCTGAACTTAGCGCACCACTCACACGCGTCGTTACCACGACTGCTACCGTCTGTAAGCACCTCAAACTCCTGAAGAATTGTAAGTCCCCTGGCGAAGATGGCATACCCAATGAGGTTCTCAAATGGCTTGCGCCATCTCTGTCCTATCCCTTGTGCCTGCTCTTTAACATGTCATATCGTACAGGAGTATTTCCGTCCGTCTGGAAATCTGCTGTTATCGTCCCGATCTATTAGAAAGGCCAACGCTCTCAGGCTGGCAACTACAGACCAATCTCTCTCCTTCCCGCTGTGTCCAAGGTCTGTGAACGTATTTTCTTTGAGTCTCTGTACTGCCACGTCACCCCAGCGCTTTCACCATCTCAATCCGGTTTCTGCCGTGGAGACTCCACAACTTTCCAACTAACACGTCTAGTACAAGACATCTACACCCAGCGGAACCTCAGGCGGCATGTTGGCATCGTGTTCTTTGACCTAGCGAAAGCTTTCGACACCGTCTGGTATCGTGGTCTGCTTGCAAAGCTAGAGTCCGTCTTCTTGGTACACGGTCCAGCCCTGCAATGGCTCTCATCCTATCTTTCCTGCCGCCACCAGACTGTCAGAGTATCTACCTCCCTATCAGACCCATTACTAGTCGTGTCTGGGGTACCCCAGGGGTCCATACTTGGGCCGCTCCTATTTCTACTGTACGTTAATGACTTGCCAGCCCTTGTACCAAATGTAAGTCTTTTTGCTGACGACACTGCTCTGATGTGCTCCGACAGCTCGGCAGACAACCTCACGGCCTCCATGCAGTCCGGGGTCAACGCTACAGTAACATGGATGGAAAGCTGGAAACTGAAGCCTAACCTCGCCAAAACCGAGGCCATGTTCTTCTCTCCCTCGCCCCCCACTCAACTTCTGTATTTTCCTGGTCTAAATAGTACACCTATTAAAGTTGTTAACGAGCACAAGCACCTGGGCGTTATTCTCGACCGCCAACTCTCCTGGTCTCCACAAGTCCAGTCTGTGTGCAAGCGTGCGAGTGCGTCCTTAGGTATGCTACAACCCCACTGCCAACACTTGAATGATAACTGCAGAAAATTGTTCTTTAAGTCGTACATTTTGCCTATATTTGACTATTGCGATATAGCTTGGTGCGGGTTGTCTCAGACTTTACTCCACAGACTGGAGGTACATCAACGCTTGCTTCTGAAAATTCTGTTTCGAAAAGACCAAACATTTGCCTCCCTTTGTCTTTATAAACTTGCTTCCACGCACCCTCTTCTTGCCCGACATCAGCAGCATCTTTGTATCCTTGTGCAAAAAATCTTCCTAGCCCAAGTCCCGAAACATATTGCCAAGTACAACTGGTTTGTTACCACTAGACCAACACGCAATGCCTTATCACTGCCCCGAGCTAGTTCCTCTCTGTTTTTGAAATCCCCTTTCTTCTCAGCATACTCCCTTTGGTCTAACCTGCCTACTAGCATTAAGACATGCCAGGATATCAGGAAATTCACAGTCCAGCTTTCCACACTGTCTCATCCGAAGTGATCCCATGTATTATTAATGTGCCTCCCTTTCTTTTTCTCTCCCTATCTCCTTTCCCTCTCTGATAGCATCTTTCTTTTTTTTTTCCTTTTAGCTTGCCGTGGTTGGCTATCACCTGACCTCTCATGTTTATTGGCAGTCTTCGGACGGGCCAGGAGATGTTGAATAAATAAATAAATAAATAAATAAATAAATAAATAAATAGTCTTGTTCTATAGACTATTGTGAACTGTGGTGAGATGCAGCAAATGTGAGGGTGCGTTTGATTGGTCGGATTCGGAACATGATCGTTTAGAACAGGAGCGTTTGATTGGTCTCCACTGATTGTGGAGTGGTCGGAACATATTCTGGCCACTCCGACCCCCAAGGCAGCTTAGGCTATAACAGCCAGAGCAGGTTGCAATGCCCAATATAACCTGACGGGGTTACGCAATGCATGGTGGTCTCCACTGTCATGATTGAATTTTTAGTTGTCTTCGAAGCTTCTTCTCCGGTTGTATTCGCCTTTCAAGTTTGTTTCGCCTTTGCATCTTGAGCAACGTAAACACATCTTTGAACTTAGTATGTGGAAGGTTTGAAGTTCGCGGCACGATGAGCTTTGATGAGTTCCACAATAGGTATGGCAAAACTACTCGCTGTTCTGTTTGATTTGGAACTGTTGTTCTGACTGCTCCAGTGAATCCGATCTGAATCCAGACGGACCAGTCAAATAATTATGCCCTAAGTTACTAAAGGGGCCATCTGTAAAATACCGATATTTAAAAAAAAACGGAAACTACTGTAAAAGCCATTATTCTAGCGAGGTGCATATAATAACGATTTCCCAAAATTGACTAGTTTACGCGTATCAACGGTAACGATCCTCACTCATTCTCAACGCTCAATAGGACAGTATATGTATCGATTTCTGTATAACGATTTCTATTTCAACGACAGATTTCTCCTCGTTAGAGTTAGCACTTCGTTATATATAATTATGGCTTTTACTGTAGTCATTTCTCTTCAACCCCTTCCCCTCTCCCTGAGAAACGAACACATACAGGTACAAACGGCACACAGTATCAATTTTTTCCTCTTTTCTGGATGGGCCCACACATACAAACTGTGCATCGATATTTTTCGAGAAACGAACAGGCGATCACCCCCCCCCCCAACGACTAGTTTTCGTTTCTAAATAAATATCCATTATTTAATTTTACGGATGGCCCATAATGCTTAAAGGGGAAGTATACCCTGAAATCAAATTTCCACCAGTTGTAGTCTTCTGGGTGCTGAGTCGAATGGTCTTGGTCCGAGGAAGCTGCGACGCTCCCTTCCTTCTTTTTTCCCAATCGAACCCGCGCACTTCCACCGAAACTGGGTGACTGCGCCCTACTATTTTTTTAATTAATTAATTTTATTTACGGATTCCCCAAAGGCCGAGGCCTAAGTTGAGGGGGTCTCCGTTCATGGCTTACTGGGAATCTATCTGCAAATTATAACATAGAGATTGAGAAGAGGAAGGGTTATAACAAATGCATACTGCAGAAATCAGCCATACCATTCTTTGCTATGTTATAGAAACTCTGGAAGGAATGAAACCAGCGGGTTCGAAGCGGGTGTTGGCAAAGATAGTACGGACACGAGACACAAAGCAATGACTATTTTGGGTGGTTCTAATGTCAGTGGGGAGAGAATTCCAGGTGGCAGCGGTAACAAAGAGGAAGGTGGCACGCGAGTAGCTGTTCGCCCTGGCAGGCGGTACAAGTTGGAGAGGGCGCCGCGCGCTGGTGGGGAGACTATAGCCCAGCTCCATAAGGGCAGTGGTCTGGTGGTGGACCAGGTGATGGAGCTCCCGGAGGCACTGGATGTGTCGCCGCCATGCCAGACTGGGCCATTGCAGGTGCGCGAACAGAGATGCCTTCGGTTCAGTAGCGGAGGGAAACACACCGTACTGTCTCAAGACGACTCGTGCCAATCTGGCCTGCAGACGCTCAAGCACCGCCGCTTGGGATGCGGACAGTTGGAACTGCCACAGTGGCGAGGCGTATTCAATGGTGGGTCGGACATAACCAGTATAAAGCCGGTTTGTAACTTCCGGCGTTAGGCGGCTCGACATGTGGGCAAGTAGTACCACGCGTTGGCGAAATTTGGTGGTGATTGTTTCGATGTGGCACTGGAAGTTGAGGTGGCTATCAATTTGCACGCCAAGATGTCGGTGTGTGTTGACCGTGCGCACTTCTTACTGGTTCATTCGCAGGTGCCCGATGTTTGGAGGGTCCGGTCCGTTGGTACGTGGGGAGAACGTCATTTGGAAGGACTTCGTGGGGTTAAAGCGTCCACCTGCCGAGTCGGCCCATTTCAGGGCGGCATCCGTGGCAACTTGGAGTGGGTGACTATGATGCTAGACGGGGATTTGCATGCAAAATGTCACTAAAAGCGCCATTTCGTTCTTATAAAAGCACGGATGACCGCGATTGGCCCATATGTTGTAATCTTTTGGACGCTGAGTCGACTGGTTTTGGTCCGAAAAGGCTGCGATGCAGCGTTCCTCCTTCATTCCCAATCGAACATGGTCGAACAAGCGGTCAGGACTGCACCCAAAAAAGGTCAAGCAGGCTAGTAAGTTGTACCCTGCAGGCACGGTGACCAGGTGACTGGTGTACGCAGGAGCACGTGACCGCTTGTTCAACCATGTTCGATTGGGAATAAAGGAGGAACGCTGCATCGCAGCCTTTTCGGACCAAACCCAGTCGACTCAGCGTCCAAAAGACTACAATATATGGGCCAGTCGCGGTCATCCGTGCTTTTATAAGAACGAAATGGCGCTTTTAGTGACATTTTGCATACAAATCCCCATCTAGTAGGGCGCAGTCACCCAGTTTTGGTGGAAGTGCGCGAGTTCGATTGGGAATAAAGGAGGAAGGGAGCGTTTCAGCTTCCTCGGACCAAGACCATTCGACTCAGCACCCCGAAGACTACAACTGGTGAAAATTTGATTTAGGGTATACTTACCCTTTAAGCGGGATTCACAGAAGCTTTTTTGCGATGCGACACGCGATGCGACGCGATCTGCGACGGACACGTGCAATGCGAACTCGCGAAATACCATTCACAGAAGAAGTCAGCGATGCGACAAAGTCTTGCTGATTTGGGTACGTCACCATGATATTCGCGCGGTTTGGTACAACCTGTACAAATTTATAGGCAACTCTTGAACCTTTGTACAACTTTGCTGTAGAAAAAGTCAAGATCGTACGCCAAATCGCTTGTCGCATCGCAAAAGTTGAGCCAAGCTCAACTTCTGCGATGGCCCAGTTGCGGCAGTTGCGTGGGGTGCGACATGGCTGCGATTTGGGGTTTTCCCGGTTTCGCGCCTGTCGCATCGCGTGTCGCATCGCAAAAAGCTTTGCCATGGGATGATTCTGCCGCCGGGAGTTGCACACTCTGGTGTAGCCACTCTTGGTCACATCGGGTCATTACATGCATGTAATACGAGTTGAAAGCGTGACAAGCCTACAGTTTAACGGAGCATTTGCTGTAGCTGGCACAACGTTGAACGACCCTGCCAGCAACATCTGTCTTCCATTTCTCCAGTACAGAAGAGAAGGAATAACATACTTCGAGTGCGTGAACGTTACTGGAGTTAACGATGGGTATTTTTCTCGTTAAAACGCTAAACTGTGTGCATTGTTGGAGATTCAATTCTTAAAGTATGCACTCTTGACGAGAAGAAATTATGGCATCAGTAAATCATCGTTCAGAAAGTGGTGGACATCACGCAACTGCATAGTAAATATAAGGGGGGTTGTCAACTGACAACCGCTCTATTTAGTTGCTATTCACTCGTGAGTGAATAGCAACTAAATAGAGCGGTTGTCAGTTGACAAATCCCCTTTTATGTATCAGTAAAACATGAAGGTATAATCAAGAACACATCTTCACACGGTGTTACAGTACATGTACTATTATGTGAAAGAGAACTTGAGGCTCATAGGCGGGCCTGCATAAAAAATGCTAAAATTCGATGAGTTAAGCTGGCACTGTCATGATTGGTAGGGCGCATGCGACATGCAGTTTACGGTCGGCAAGGTACGTGATGTAGTTGCTGGCGTATGGGTGATGGAAGTACTTATCCTGCAGCCATACCACCGGTGTGTAGTCTAGGTCCCGACTGGCTTTTACTTGACTCCCCAAGTCCGCCACGCACATGTTCTCCGCAAGAGTGGGTAGTCGTCCCTGTCGGCTTTCGCAGTACGCTGTAGCATTGCCGTAACTGAGCTCATCCGCGGTGAGCATGATGATCGTTCGCCAGTCAGAGGCGCTTTTCGCTATTTCGCAGTTTTGGCTGGCTGTGGAAACAAAACAAAAATGAGCAAACATACTTGTAATGAGATGTTGTCGCTGAGAACTCACTCAGGCGGAAGAGATTTTTTTAATAATTATATGCACCAAAACAGCAGTCGGAGACAATTTTGTTGATTACTAGAGCATAATGAATGTAATGACTTTGGGTACCATCATGTGCAGCTTCTTTTACAGTCAAAATAAACACAATGAGATATTGTAGTTTGCGGCGAAGAGACTACTTGACTTGAAGATGGTGCGTGTAGGGTTTTTCATATAATGAAGTGGTTGCAGTGGAGCTCGTGCACATTAAAAAAAGTAAATGCATTGAAAATTCCTTCCCCTCTTGGACCTTTCCGAACCTGAGCCTTCCAAGTTGGAAGGCTGTTGGCTTGCGCCTTGGAGAAGTGTTGGAGCTAGGTGTCAGGTCTCCGAATGTCTCAGTACTCCTTGTCAGTTTTGTGTCATTTTGTTGCACTCGCTGACTGTATAAGATCTGGCTACGCTGGTGGTAACCATAGCTCGTAACATTTTGTCCTTCTCCTTTTTTACCGTTGCATTTCCCCCCAAAAAACATTCACGATTCGCGTGAGACTCGGCTGGATGCCGAGTTTTCCGCGTCCGTAGCAACGCCACCACCCGCTAGGATTTTTCCCAAGTGTTCCACAAAATTTCAACTAAAATTTCTTGAAAAACCCCCACAACAGCATCATAATACGGGCAGACCTGCTCAGGTAAGCAGCAGCAAGTTAGTTGTCCAGTGTAATGAAATACTGTAAGACCAGATATTTTCCTCAAAAACCGGCAAATGACTGTACATGTACATAGTCATTTATGGCTCAACATCCGAGTTTCATGTACATATCGTTTAGCATATGGGCCTCAACCAGCGAAAACAGCCCTTAGGGTCAAAATTTTCAAAATTCATTTTTGCTTAGAAATTTGTTGAAACACATCTACTGAATTGACCTCAGCCAAGAAAAAGTTCAATATTCCGATTCTCAACGGGTGTATACACCAATATACAATATGTACCGTATTTTCCGGAGTATAGTGCGCACTTTAGATGTGTTATTTTAGGCCCTAAATCTCAGGTGTGCACTATGCTCCGAATATGAAAAGCATGTACTTCAATGAAGATTGAAGTGCGCACCCCCAATGAAGATTGGGGGTGCGCGTCATACAAAGGTGCGCAATATACTCCGAAAAATACAGTACATGTACTCCAAATTGGTGCAATGTATATATACGATGTATGTGTACAATGAATATTCAGCATTCGAAAGGTGGGTGGGCATCTTGAATACTTTTCAAATAGTGCAGTAAGCAGCTATAATGACAAAGAATAGCTGATGAGTGCAGAGAAATGATTGACATATTCGCAGCTTCATCCTGCGTGGAGTCGTTCCGCAATCTCGTTTTCCATTTCTTCCTCCGCAGCTGAAGACGTCGCTGCCGTCACTAGCCCCAGACTCAGAATTTATCTCAGGTGACGACTCCTCATCTTCCGACTCTGACGAGTCATCGGCCACCTTGAGCCGCCTCGCAGCAGAAGATGACGGCTGCGATTCCGCCTCGCTGTCAACATCGATGTCGGAACCAAAGAACGTTTCGTCCTCACTCTGAACTTCAGCGGCTACTTCCCACCAGGCTCGAGCTAGCTGTACACAATGACTGCCGTGTGTGCTCTGTGAACAGCTGAGGCGTCCGCAGCCATCGCAACAAGATCAAGGAACACTGGAGTCGCCACTCGACACCACTTCAACTTCAAAATAAATTGCTTCAAGCAAGGAGTTCAAGAAGTAAAGTCGTCGCGCTGTTTGCAGCGCGATCTAAAAATCGTTGAACGTCACAAATCGACCTTTTCTCGAAAAAATTACGAAATCTCTAAGGGTCGTTTTCGCTGATTGCGGCTCATATAACGACTTCAAATGCTAACGATTTGATAAAAAAATCGATAAATCGTTAGAATCAAATGTTCGTTAACATTACTGGTCTTACAGTGGACGTGTGTAACGTCTCTTAACACGGCAACATATGTACTGCTTTGGAAGCTGGACGTCCTGCAAGACACCTGGTGATCACCAAGATGTTTACTGGGGTATGTCCGCTACAGGTCCAGGACACGCCTTATTAGACGTGTGCAATGTACATTGAATCAAAAAATGACGTCAACTTGATATTCTTTCAGGACAGAACACATAGTGAGACCCCCTCGACAGGCCTTAAGGCCTTCCAGCCTCTGGGCAATCCAGAAACAAATAAATTAATTACAAAAATTACATAATATGTAATTTTTGTATTATAGTGGAGTTGCACACTCATGGGGGGACATGTACTATTGTCCACCGCCGCCGCCACCGCCACCGCCGCCACCACCACCACCACCACCACCACCACCATTACCACCACCATTACCACCACCATTACCACCACCATTACCACCACCACCACCACCACCACCACCACCACCACCACCACCACCACCACCACCACCACCATGGAGATTCAGTCACGTGAACTCAAATTTTGGCGCGAACGTATCCCGTGAGCTATCTCTGTATGGTCCCCGGTGACATGAGGAGGCTAGGGGTTGAAATGCATGCTGTGCCATTCCGTGGAATGTTTTGTATTACAGGTACTGTACGCACATCCTGCATCGTGAATCGATTTTTCTGTCGTTCCGTCATCACGGCAAGCTATCGGGATCACGTGCTTCACTTGCCGCCGAGATGCGCTATCATCATGTAAGTCGTCTCTTCCCCCTCCTATACTTGAAATTACTTACGGGTACTTAAAAGGGCATGGCATATGGGACTAGCGACAGTGCCGGTGCAGAAGGCATTGTTGCAGACATCAAGTTCATAGGGCCTCCATTTGTAGCAAGGAATGTTGCAGTGGTATTGGCGTGCTGCATGGAAGTAGATTCAGCGCGCACGCACATGCGCACGCACACGCACACACACACACACACACACACACACACACACACACACACACACACACACACACACACACACACACACACACACACACACACACACACAAACATACACACACACGCACATGCACACACGCACGCACACACACACACACATGCACCCACGCACGCACGCACGCACACACACACACACACACGTGCACTGGTATTGGTGTACTGCAACTTGCAAGCAAATATTCCACACACACACACAGTGGTATTTTTTGGTATTGTATTATTTTAGTGGTAATGGCATGCTGCATGCAAACACTATCACAGTGCTACCTGGCCCGGGAAACATCTGAGGGGTGGTCCTGGACGATTTTTACTGTCCCCAAAAAATATCAAATATTGTTCTGGGGTGGGGTGGGGGGGGGGGGGAGGCAAGAGGGGGAGAGGCAAGCCAGGTTCGTAATAGCTATCACACTGCCTAGGATTATGTACTTCCATTGCAAGTGTACTGATGCACATTTTGATCGCACACATTATGTGTCTGTCATGCTGTGCACACTTTGCTTTAAACCATTTCCGTGAGAAAGCGATGCAAGAGGTACACTGAGGTTTTTCGTGTTCAGGAATGCACTATAACAATGTATGGTGAAATCTGGTTTAAGCGACCACCCCACGCTGCACGCAAAAGCGGTCTGGTTAAAGCCAGGTGGTCTTTAGAACCTGGTCCCACAGCTTCTGTGTAGAACTGACCATGCATGGAAACACGGTCTGTTAAGAGCAGCTGGTCGCTTAAGTGAGACGTCGCTTACATCAGGCTTTACTGTGTGTGTGTTTGGATGTAGGAACATCGCAACATGCATGCTTTCTGTTGGTTGGCCTGTATTTTCTGTTTGTCTGTCTCTCTGTCTGTGCATGTTTTTTTGCCTCTCCACATGAACTGATACTTAGTATATTATTCAGTGTAGCAACTAGCCAGCGATTTCAAACTCTTTCCTTTTGTTCATTTGGCTTATGCGAAGGCTAGTCAAGCTTGCCTGGTGATGTCAACGCGAACAAGCATAACAATAATAATAATAAGCGATTTCAAATGTAGCGAAAACACCAACACCAACACCAACCACAACAACAACTTATACTCTACTGGACATGACATGCACTCACCCAATTGCACAAACGATTGGTACTCTGGAGTCAAGATGAAGTTCAATGATGGGTTTCGCGCTATGATGCTACAGAGCTGCGTGTTTGTGAGCACCTTGTCGTTGTGTGCAAGATGAATGTTCCTGTTCCAGCATGGTGTCAAGAAAGAAACACACAAAGAAGCACAGCACACACAGCTTGCACAAAGAGCATGTAATCAAGTATGCTCAGGAGAGGGCTGCTGACAAGGGGAATATTCAGCCATCATGACAGAAAAAGAGTGTGCTTGATTTGAATTCCCACAACACGGCGCAACATATCAGGAAAGGGCAAAGGCGAAAAGGTCAAATTAATCCCAAAAATGACGTCAATCCGCTCTGATGGCCTTGATTGCATCCGCGGCAGGAAGACTGCCCCTATTAGCCATGGCCTGGGCAACGTTCACATGTCATGTAAGAATGTCACATCGTCAGCCATTCACCGGCCACACATACATTGAAATTGTTGAATCCGACCAATTCAACCATGCGTGGCGAGCTGCAAAGTATCTGTCCACTAGGAATTCCATTGGCCCACATATAGTATAGTTCACGAACGAGTAGCGACAGCTAAAGGGATTTGTACTGGTGTCATTTGACTTTGCCGAGGCCTGCACCTTCCCAAAAAGGATGGAAGGGCCATTAGTCCTGTAAGCTTCAGGACAAAAGCTCCTGAGCTGTACTTTCCCATTTTGCTCTCAGCCACCCAAACCTGGCCGAGAGTTCAATTCTGCAACGCCCATAATTGTTTGCTTCTGATGTCTTGGGGAAATTAGTCAAAGGCAAAGACTGAACGCAGCTAAGCCTGACTTAACCTGGCCAAAACTCAATAAAATATTCAATGGCTGGGGTAATTACTTTGGAGCATTATCAGAACACCACCTAATCCAAACATGCCCTGTATTAAAATAATGGACGAGGAGACAAGAGTCGTAAAATGGCAATTGGTCACAAAAAACCTTATGGAACTTACACTTGCTTCATTTTCGGCTGTTGTTATGAGGACACAATTGATCTTATTTTTTTGCCATTTTAAATCCTTTAGTATGTTATTTTAGGAAAGGATTTGCTCCCCATACTGGAGCTCGCATCATTTGTCTTTCAAATTATCTCTATACACACACACACATGAGTGCACTTTGGTGTGACTGCACGGGGTTATCTATAGGAGTTCTGTACTCTTGGGACCGCACGATGAGAATTATTAACGAATCGGAATTAAATGTTAAGGAAACAAAATAACGAAGCATGGATGAAGACATTTCCTTGTTGTTTTCATGAGACTTTCATCAGGAAAAATCGCCTCCATAATCAGAGCGAGTTGAGGAGGGTACTAGTATATCTTCAATCATGACGTTTTATAATTATGTTGCTTCAAAGTTCAAAGTCCGTTTCGATCATACCTTTCGTCGCTCTGATACAACTCGAGGGTCTTCAAGCCTCGTATTCGTTGCAATTGGACTGCGAAAAATGTTTGCTTCGCCGCAATAATGTCAGTAAATTACAACTGCCGTACAGAAATCTCTCCGCTGTGTGCTGCACAGTGCTTTTCACTGTAGAAATAAAAAGTAAAAAAGGATCAAGGAACTACAAGTTACACTATAATATCCACTAACACCACCAGTTACTAAACAATCAGCTCACGCGATAACATTGCACAACACTGACCGACGGTACTGACGTAGTTCCCTGTAGCTCTTGGTCCTTTTTACTTTTTTATAAATAATCCTTGGCTCTCCATCCGTGTAGAAGACTTACGTGCCATCTGCAAGACCGTTGAACACCTCAGATGCTAGAGTTTGCAGTTTATTGCCATCAACATTCCTGGTAGCATCAGAAAACAAGAATTTAGAAATCAACAAAAGCAAATTCATTATCAAACGTCGATGAAAGCTACAAATTCTCGGTAGACTCGGTAACTTTCATCGATTTTTGATAGAATGGTAGCCTCTGGCTACCATTCCAATCTTTATCAAGGCAGACATTGTCAGCAGTTGGACGCTGAGAAGTGGTGTTTACGTTGGAGGTGTGGAAGATTGATTTGTTCCACGAAAGTGGGGCGCCCTCGCGTGCTATTGATGTGATGGTCTTGCAAATCTGATGAGCCTCCACGTATGTATGCATCTGAAAAAAGGGTTGGAGACGCGGGGGTGAATGGGGGGGGGGGGAGGGGGGGGGGAAGGGGAGGAGGAAATTTTTCCCTCAGTATAACTCAGACTGAATTCGCGGCACTCCAAGCAGCTCCACACACCGTCGGCACATAGCCGTGGTTTTAGCATCGATGTACATAGAAATGGTTTGAATAAGGCTAGGGCTGACAGCGGTTTCTATGGTATGTAAAAGGAAGTAAACTCACAAGTCGGCTAGATTGGGGAGGCTATTGAACACTCCATTGTCCAGAGACCTTAATTGGTTGCCAGCAAAACTCCTGTGAAGGGCACCGCACAGATAGATACAGAGAGAAGGAGAAAGCAAGAGAGATAGATGGATAAGTAGATAGGTGGACTGAGAGAGAAATGAAGAGAGAGAGATTTTGAGAGATGCATTTTTAAACTTAAAAGTTTCCAAGTTTAGAAAATTGCGTTTTTATTCTCTTCCAAAGGCCAGCATAAGTACCAAAATACATGCATAAAAAAACGAACGAAGTGTCAGCACCGACACGATCCACACAGACAAATAAAGCCAAAATTGTGTAATCAAACAGTTTCGTTTCCTTCTCATCATGGGTATAAAGTACAGGGAATAATGGAAAATAGCAAGAAATGGCATAGAAATTTGCCATAGAAAATCAATATCATCTCCTACAGTCAGTATCAAGAAGATTAGCAATCCTGGCAATCGCCCGGGAGTTTGACGTCTTACCGTTTGGGCTGCCTGGAAAAACTCGATGTGAATTCGAAGAAATATTCCGCGCGAAAGCATGAAAAATGACAACTCACTCACGTCACCACATGCACAACAAATGTTCTTCCTCGTATCGATATGTACTCGGAGTCGGAGAGGACATGTCGAATGTTGAAGCGCGGCAAGGGTCCCAAATCGTTTCGTGACCAAATAGTTTCTTTGAGCTGCGATGCAATTTTACACTCACCATGTGACGAAAACCACATGGACACGGACTCATTCTCGTGGCCATGACTTGGCAAAGCCATCCGTGTGACTTCGACGACATTTTGCGAAAAGCAGACGCCTGTGAAAGCTGATAGAAGACGGCGTTGACTCCTAAATTCAAATAAATTGGCGATCTTGAAATACTAAAATAATTCTCAACAAGAAATCGATCGATCGATGTGCCGGTGTCAGCACGTAGCTACAGCGCAATGACTTCTATTCATTCACATCGTTTCAGTGTTGGGGGTGTGTTCACATGGCGTGAGCCAGTCAAGTGTCAGTCAGTTCGGCGGGAAGCGCAAGCTCCAACAACAAGTATTGGTGCAGCCCCCTTCTCAGCTTGATCACCAAAACAATGAAAAAATGTTTGATTTGAAGATAGGTTGGGATTTGAACCCACAAAATCATGGTCAGCAGACAGCATTCATAACCACAAGGCCAAAAAGGAAGGGATAAATCGTGGGTTTTGATAAAAAAATCGATACTGGCTTCCAGGGCAAATTGTAAACCATGGGAAAAGGCAAGAAACCTGGCCGAAAATTCTAATTCCTTAACGGCTGGTCCAATTGTTCCGAAACCTTCACAGAACAATTGTCCATGCCCTGACAAGCCCTTCTATGTATTTTGTTGTCCAAGTTCCCCTTATCTTCATACTTTTTAAGACCCAAACCTGATTGCTAATCTTTTTGAAACAGACTATAGGTCTTCTCACTGCAGACAACTGGAAACAGAGAGAATGATATTTTTCATGGTAAAAGTGCTTCCAACTGCCTTGGAAGTTTCAAACCAAAACCCAACCTTGGCGAATGATGAGATCTCACTTGAAACGATGCACTGGAGCTGCTGTCCATACACATACGACTATCAGAGTACACATGTTGTGGCCTTCTGGCCGTTCATTCTCTGATTTATCCTGCCACTAGAAATCTGTTATACTAGTTATTATTGCCTTTGGTGCGTGTAGTACGCCAGGAACCCGAGGGCAGTGGTCGGGGAGCCTACTATGCCCACCTGCATTGCTCCTAGCCTAGCAGCCCCTACAGATAGCCGTTCATTGTTTTCCTTCCTTCTCTTTGTTATAGGAAAAAAAGGTTTCAGAGCAGACTCGCTCGCTTCCCATCCACTCTGCAAACTCGAGCTCATTTCTCAATCAATTCTCTTTGTTAGACTCCTTTTCCATTCTCTGTCTGATCGTAGGGATTGTATCATTAAAAAAATGAAGTCAGACTTACAAGACTCGGAGGTTGTCACCGAGTGATGATGAGAATATTCCACCGGGAAAACTGGAGATCATGTTATTGCCAAACCTCCTGTAAAACATGAGCGGATCAGCAGCCACATACCAGACATCACCGCTCAATGACTGTGTAACATGTTATTTTAGGCGCGGAGTAAAATGATGGTGTCGGGGACCTGCCAGGTTTCAGGTGTAATGTAGAATTTGTTGAGTAGCGTTCCCTGCACACAGCAGTACATACTCCAGTGTCATTTAGGTGCAATATCAATTTAGGTGCCTGGTTTCTCTACCAAAATTATTGAAATTGAATTACTGTAAAAGCCATTATTCTAACGATGCGCATATATGAGCCGAGCCAAGCAAAAAGGTGGCTTAGGCATAATTTTTGGAAATTTCTTTTTCCATGCCAAAGTGATGTCTACCTATCCAACTTCCATCAGGAAAATTTTGGTGCCCATCTGAAATGTATATGTGCCATAAATACGTATACATTGCGCACATGTCACAGCATACCTGGTATCAATGACACTAAGGATTTGAAGACCGGCCCAAACTCCCAAAATCATGGGACACCAAGTGGAGACAAAGCTTAGCAGGTGTGGAAGCAATACAAGAAGAACGAGCACTTGTGTTCTAATTAGAAGATCCAAAGAAAGAATAAATAATTGATCTATGTATCTCATGTCATTTCTTCACGCACCACGAATTTTCATATCCTTCAATGATGTTGTGAGTCTGTGACTATATTTTCGCTGGGCTGGGATACGTCGCATCTAAGTCTTACCAAGACAGTCCGTTACTCTCTCCGATCACCTATGCCAGCATGAATTAATCCTTTCATGTAGCTCGTAGTGTTGTGCCAGAGATCGAGCTCCATCCGTCCCTTGCACGCACGTGTAGGTCCAGCAGACAGCACATCGCTAAAAAGCGGCACTGATTCCTTGTCCGTCCTAGTCCATGTCATTCTCCTTCCCTAGTGCAGGTAGTGGTAGAAGGCACCACAACAATGCTTACAGGTAGAGTCAATTCGTCGCTTCGTCGTGTGGCACCATTGGCCTTGAAATGAGGAAATTTTGGAATACAGTACGCCACGTCATGAACATTTGAAGGTGCCGAAACAAAGTGAAACATCGCAGCAAGATCCAACTCACTAGGCAGCTTGTCAGAATGATAGTCGGACGGCTTGTACACGTCTCCCCATAGCTATACTAGCCGCTCTAGTCGTGGCCACGATGAGAAACACGGCCACTATGAATGAGCGAATCTTCCTCGTCAAGTGGGGTTGGGCGCACACGGAGACAGAGTGTCATCCTGCTCACCTCCACATTCTCCAGAACGCTTCATTACGATCTCTGGCAGGGGCAAGAAATCCCCACAACGATGAAAGAGGGAACACTGAAGAAGTGTTGCTCAAAAATAAAAGGCCTCTTTCTTCTTCTCCACTTGCAAACTATTTTACTTGAAAGTTTCAAAGGGTGCTCGAAAGTGAATATTTTCGCGACTGCGCTCGAGTAGAATTTTGCCGACTGTGACGTTTTGGTGATTTTCTCGATTTGTTGGCAAAACGCTAAGCCACTTTTTAGCTTGGCGCGGCTCATATAACGATTTCCCAAAATTGACTAGTTTACGAGTACCAAAGGTAACAATTCTCACTCCGCATTCTCAACGCTCAATAGGACAGTATATGTGTCAATTTCTGTATAACGATTTCTATTTTATCGACAGACTTCTCCTCGTTTTAACTCGTTAGAGTTAGCACTTCGTTATATATATATGGCTTTTACAGTACACCGAAACTTGTTCTATATTAAAAGTGGTTTTCTAAAATCTGCTTTCAATAACTGCAGTGAATACATGGCTGTGTCAGCAGTGATCACACACTGGCTGTGTTTGATTATGAACATGAATAGATTCATGAATCCATTCGCATGCATTCAAGTCGTTCGATTTTCATGTCACGAGCCCTGGAATCGATTCGTAATCCATTCACTCTGTCCACACGGGGTGATGTGAATAGCGCGAATCGAACACACTCACTGCAAACATGATGCCAAGTGGATCTTCAGCATATAGGCATGATCACTATGATGTGATATCTGAGGGAAAGACTGCCCCGCGGCGCAGGTTTTAACTGGTATAGATGACAGGTTTTAGCGAAGTGCCAGCAAGGCTTTCCCAAGAACACATGCACGTACACGTAAACACATACCGCATTTTTCCGGTTGTAAGTCGACCTTTTACGACTAAAAATAGAAGGAGAAAGGGTGGGGGTCGACTTACAACCGGGATTCGACTTAAAACCAGGAACTATCAGTATGGTTGATAAATATGGTGGTAAAGACACACCTGGCAATATGGCGGTAAACACACGCCTGCCCACACACGCTCTCTAGGCTGCAAAGTTCTGGCATAGAGCTCTCCTTCTCACCACCACCACCATCAGTTCGCGCCTGGCGCCTGGTCGATGCATGGCTGGCGGTATCTGGCATAGCGGGCTGGTACATCAAGTAGCGCATGGCACATAGCAGATGACACAGCAACGACATAGCTCGATTGCGACGTACGTTTCGTCCCCGCTGGACTCATCAGGCAATCTTTTTCTTGGATGTCTTCATACGGAGCTTGACTCGGGAGAATGAAGTTGAAGACACCACTGCAGCTGTACTTATGGTTGATAAATATGGTGGTAAAGACACACCTGGCAATATGACGCCATTTTACCGCCATATTGCCAGGTGTGTCTTTACCACCATGTTTATCAACCATAAGTACAGCTGCAGTGGTGTCTTCAACTTCATTCTCCCGAGTCAAGCTCCGTATGTAGACATCCAAGAAGAAGATTGCCTGATTAGTCCAGCGGGGACGAAACCTACGTCGCAATCGAGCAATGTCGTTGCTGTGTCATCATCTATGTGCCATGCGCTACTTGATGTACCAGCCTGCTATGCCAGATACCGCCAGCCATGCATCGACCAGGCACCAGGCGCGAACTGATGGTGGTGGTGGTGGTGGTGAGAAGGAGAGCTCTGTGCCAGAACTTTGCAGCCTAGAGAGCGTGTGTGGGCAGGCGTGTGTTTACCGCCATATTGCCAGGTGTGTCTTTACCCATATTTATCAACCATAAGTTCAGCTGCAGTGGTGTCTTCAACTTCATTCTCCCGAACTATCAGTATCTTACAAAAACGACCTGCACTGCATGCACGAGTGCACCATCTGTACACATGTTTGCCAGTTTATTGGCCTTTTTCAAGGATTGGGACGTTATGCCCTCCACTAAGGAATATTTACATGATTTGTTGATGTGTTAGTAGAAGGGAGTGGTTAGTAGTGCTTTGCTGGGTGAAAACTTTAAAACGCGGAATTGAGACCTCCGGATATGGGGGTCGACCTATAACCGGGGTCGACTTACAACCGGTAAAATACGGTACACACAATCACATACACATACACACAAACACGTGCGCACGTACATGCACACACACACACACATACACACACAAACACACACACACACACAAACACACAAACAAACACATACACACACACAAACACACACACACATACATACACACACACACACACACACAAAGACACACACACACAAACAAACAAACAAACAAACATACACACAAACACACACACACAAACGCACACAAACACACACACCTCAGACCTCAGACATGCCCATCGCGGAAGCGATGATAGCGAACAGCTATGTTAGACATAGCAACTTGTGCTGGGATTACACCATTCAACAGCTTGCAAGGCTGATGAATTGACCGCCACTATTTTTAGCCTGGTATCCACCACACAGCTGTTTGAAGTGACTTTTTCTGGCCAGTGAATCCCTATTTTTCATTTTTCCATTTTTTTCTACACACACACCACACCACATACTCCGGCATACACTGGCACACACATACACACACACATACACACACACAAACACACACACACACACACACACACACATACACACACACACACACACACACACACACACACACACACACAGACTACTTGCTCACAGGGTTCTAAGTTTGCTAAGTCCACTGAACAAATTGGATGGGAGAACTTGGATCTGGTTATTGGAAAAATCGCTGCAGAGGGATGGATAGAGAGATAGAGACAGAGACAGAGGGAGGGAGACAAGGGAGCAAAGAGACAGAAAGCTATTCCATCAATGTTCCTGCCTGTTTGGCAACTTATAGGGAATGAAAAAAGCGAAGTGAACATTTGCCGTCAGTTGAAATTACACCGAATATACCTTATATCCGCAAATAGCAGGCCGGTCTACTATTTTTTTCAAACTCGTCCTAACCCGGCTTTATAATTGAGCATGGTCTTGTATTCGAGGACGGTCTTTTATTCTTTCAACCCCGTTTGACCCCAGTCTTCTATTTTTCGCCACACCGTTTTACCCCCGTTCTTCCATTTTCTTCTACACAGTTTGAGCACGGTCTTCTATTTTTTCCCACAGTTTGAGCACGGTCTTCTATTTTTAACACAAGACTCATTAGAAGGCACGGTGTTCTAATCGGAGACGGTCTTGTATTTTTTCAATCGCCCCCTGCCCCGGCCTTGTATTCGAGGAAGGCGTTGTATACGAGGACGGTCTTTTATTTGCGGGTATACGGTAGTCTAACTCTCCCAGTCCCATGCATATACACTCTTACAACATGTTTTAAAAACTAAATCTGCTGATGGGCTGGAACTGAACCTTTGCTATTATTAGGTATTCTCACCTTTCAATACCCTGCTACAAAAATAGCAGACTAAACTGTACGGCACTGTAATGTTGTCACCTAATACACTACTGACATCAAGACTTCGTCTCCCACATGCCTACAAAATGTACATGCACATTGACAAACACACTAACACGCAAAAGAGCGCATGTGCATGCATACACACAGACACACTGGGATACATGTGCAACAAAAACAAACACACGCGTATGTACAACACACACACACACACACACACACACATGCACACAAATATGCATACACACGCACATGCACACGAATATGCATACACACACACACACACACACACACACACACACACACACACACACACACTCACACACATGTATGCACACACAGACACACACACAGATGGACAAATAAGTGTGCACCCGCACAGGCTCACAGGCTCACAGGATGTTAAGATTGGACAGCCCAGTAA
Source organism: Sycon ciliatum (assembly GCF_964019385.1). Classification (NCBI taxonomy): domain Eukaryota; kingdom Metazoa; phylum Porifera; class Calcarea; order Leucosolenida; family Sycettidae; genus Sycon; species Sycon ciliatum. Next base: position 7,307,211 of record NC_088649.1, on the reverse strand, counting down.
ACACATTTGGTCTGAGAGTTCGGAACTGGTTATTGGAGAAATCTCTGCAGGGTGCAGAGGGAGAGAGAGAGAGAGAGAGAGAGAGAGAGAGAGAGAGAGAGAGAGAGAGAAAGAACATTTGTATGGTTAGAAAGAAAAGGAGAAAAAGAGGGAGAATATCTGGATAGACAAAGAGAACAAGAGAAGGTCTGAAATCACGTATTAACTACATACCGTAAAGTCGCGGATAAAAGCCGGGTTTGCATACAAGCACATCGTGGATAGAAGCCTGAAAATCAAACGGGTCAAATGCATATAAGCCTGTCGCGCGTAGAAGCCTGGCTTCTATGCAAGCGCGGATCGGGTAGGTCAAGAGTGCATGCGCTATGTACGATGCATAGTAAAACTGCCGCCATACCGGTAGTCAGTGGTAGATCTACGCGTGTCGCGCGTAGAAGCCTGGCTTCTATGCAAGCCCAGATCGGCCGATGTGCATACAAGCCTGGCAAAAATATCAGTGGTGCATATAAGCATGGTTTGCATACAAACCTGGTTTGCATTGAAGCCTGATGTAGAAAGCGGCGTATATGCTTATGAGCCCGGCTTTTATCCGCGACTTTACGGTATCTGGATATACTGTAATTTCACAAATTTTCGGTGTACTTTTATTTTCGGAATTTTCAATACACCGAACAAACACTAACACACATAATCCAATGGGGAACTGCTTCTCTGTACCGAAAATTTCTGTTCTCCTAACCTAGCCTGTTGCCCTCATACCGAAAATATTGAGCACCGAAAATTTCTGAAATTAGAGTACTTGAACACGACATCGAAGTATACGCCTTTCCCAAAGACTTGTTTGTCATACTACATATGAAAACTACATATGAAAAAGAATGCAACGAGCAAAGCACTGAATATTGACATTGCACAGTCAATCAATATTCCACTGAACTCGGACGGCGAAAGTCACGGCCGCAGACACAGACGCCCCCCCCCCCCCCCCCACACACACATACATGCACACGCGCGCACACCCACACATACACATGCCCATATACATGAACGCACACACACACACGCACGCACGCACGCACGCACGCACGCACGCACGCACACACACACACACACACACACACACACACACACACACACACACATACACACACCGAGAAAAGAACATAAACACTTTTTTTAAAATCTTTCAAACATGCTCTGTGGATGCACTTGAAAAATTGAAATAAACAATTTGCCATATTGTAGTTGAGTTACTGTAAAAGCAGAAATTTTCGGTGGTGTCATATTTTCGGTATTCTCCATAATCGGCGGTTCGGTAGAGGGAAATTTTCGGTAAAACCCGTTTTCCAGGTAAGTGTACTAGTACTAAATGTAAACAGTACCGGTAGTACCGAAATTTTCGGTGCGTTTTATTTTCGGTAAAAATTGTCGGCACCGAAGTTACCGAAAATAAAACACCACCGAAAGTTTCTGCTTTTACAGTATATCAGCAAAAAAGAAACAGAACAAAACACCATTGAGATCTGTTACGATATTCTAGGTCTCCTAATGGACTTACAGATACTGAAGCTTTGACAGTTTGCTGAAGATTCCGTCGAAGAAACTTGAGATGAGATTGTTGTCCAAGCGCCTGAATGAAAATGGTTTGGGTAAACAGGGAAATTCTATTCAACGAATCTATAAAAATGATAAAAATACTCCTTGATAAC